>NW_022881651.1:743641-1115462 GCF_003369915.1 Drosophila miranda
TAGCTCGTTCTGCCTGGAAACGGCTCCTGTCTTGCGAAATAGTCCCTCCTGGGTGAGATCTGCAGAATAGCATTTCCGCATTTAGAATAATTCAATTTTCCGGACTCTCCCTGTCACTTACTCTTCTCCAGCATAAGAAACTCTTTGAGCTCCTCCAGGTGCATCAGAAAGCCTGCATCAATTTGTTGCTGCAGCGTTTCAGTGGGACTGTTGCCCGCCGACTTACTGCCTGCCCCAGCCGTGCAGCCTGTGGCAGGTCCGCGATTCTTCTTGGAGAGGCGATTCCACTTCTTTATCTTGCCCTTATCTTCGTAGACGATTTCATGGCACGGCATGTCGAACCTGCAACCCATAAATCGGTAAGCACTATATTTCGATGGGATGGCAGCGTCGCTCGTGGCAACTTACTCGTCGGTGTTTAGTTCCAGCTCGAAGGAGAGGTGCATGCGCACCAGAGACTTGTATTTTTCATAATTGCTGTTGCGCAAGCGTGTCGCTAGGTCGCGGTCATTAAATTCATTGATGTTGGCGTATTCCATGTCCATTGTTATACGCAAGGGCGTATACAGGGCGACAGCAGTAGCCAAAGCAACAAAACAACAACAGCACAGCACAAACGAAAAGGACTTCCGTAGATTCGAATGCCAGCACTCACACGCTCACTTTAACAAATATTACTTTTCTAAAAGTACAATATAGAAGGTTTGTGGCCTGACAGCATATTTGTTGATAGCTTTGCTGGTGGAATTTAATTGCGGAAAATTGGGCGAGACGCGCTGCAAAAATTGAAATATTGAACTGGCAGAGCTGTCACTGGCGTCCAAAGAACATTTTGTGCGAAAACGCCATGTCAATGTTAAAGAATTATAAGCTGTACACTAATGCTTCTTTATTTACAGCTGAAATTAGTTAGTAAATCTCTTAAAGAACTCGAAATTACAAATTTCGGACCAGCCGATTGAGGCGCCCGTACACATGGCGCCAAAGCTGGCCGATAAACCGGCTATATACTGTGGTAGGACCGATCCCTTGGACATGTTGTGTTCTGTTCTGTTCTCCGTGATGCAAAAAATGGAACTGAAACTGACACGCAGACCGTTATTTGGCTTGACAAATTGCCCTGCATGAGATAACCAAAGCGTCGACGCTGGCGTACAACTGGCACGCTGGCAGAGGGGGAAATACTTGAAGTTGGAGAGAGTCGTAAATCAGATTCTACAGTTTCCCTTTAGAACGGCGGCGGAGGCAGAGGTGTGGAAAGCGCGCTTTAACGTAAGCAAAAGTCCCCAAAAAGCAATCGGAATCTGAAACAGCTAATTAAATGACTGCTGATATGCCACCTCCACCTCCACCCACCCCCAATACACACACCCCGCCTATTGTTATAAGAACAATCAAGAGCCTCTATAACAATCTATATAACAATCCGTTCGCTGCCAGTCGGCTATCTGGAGCTACTGATTATACTTTTGCGCGGAACTTAGGCTCTTTATATTTCATCTTGCTACGCTACGAAAATGGTATTTATTACACACAGATTGAATCAGTATCGGATCACCGCAAAATTATATATCTGCTATAGGAAACATCAGCCAGAACTATAATTTGTACTGGATCGTGCTTTAATATCACTATACGCTCATACATAAGTACCAAATATAGATGGTTGGGTATGTTGCGTGGGGAGCCCAACATCCATTTTGAAAGATACAGATTTATTGGTCATCTGACTTTAGGAGCACATGCATGCAGGATACTTCCAATTCTAGAAATCCAATATATCTATGTGGAATTCCACTTACAAGAGTATTTCATTTTCGGCGTAAGGCTTCATTTCCGGGGCATTTTTCTATTTATTGCATCGTGTGAAAGTAGATAAAAGCATTACCTACCAAAATAATTGAATTGGCGTAAATCGCCTGGAGAGCATCTAATCTGGCTCTTAACACACATCATCGTACTCATCACGCCGAAAATACATGTAGGTAGGTTTCTAAACTGTGACAAAATTCCTATTCCAACGGTCACATGGCGGTCAAGTTATCAGGAAAGTGGCGTCCTCATTGATGTTGATCGTTTGGATTCGAATTTGTATACGCGTGTGGTGGAGCATCGAACAGGCAGTGGACACATTCAACCAGGTGGCAGCGAAGTGGAGCGGCTGGCCTGCTGATAATCGTCTATCGTTTGATATGTGTTGAACATTTCAAGTGTTCCACTGGGGAGAATCCGCTTTGCACCCGTTTCCTCGTTTTGTGTTAATGCAATAGAGGTGTTTTTCCCTAGATAACATTCTATTTTTTTTCAAGTATGGCACTGCACATACACACAAGCCATGGTTCGACGATAATTTACAGATAATTTCCACTCATATCCTCAGAATGGATTAGTGCTTTGGGTACGTTCAAGTCTTTATTACGTCGCATACAAAAGTGTTTACAGTTTCAGTTTAGCCGCATTTATGGCATAGCTGCAGGATGATCGAAATGGTGTTATATAACGAAACGGCTGGGTGCAGTGATCCATATGGATTTCTACTTCTTACGCTTTGGCATCATGCTTCTCGTGATGCTCCCTTATAGCACGCTGGAGCTCCTCGCGATGACCTGCAGCGGTGTGCCTGAAAGGAGCGAGTGGAATTAATGAGCTGTGTTCCAAAGGAACGCAACAGAGTGGAGACAATGTGCTACCTTGTCCGTTTTGCTTGTTAAGCTGCTTGATGAGGCGACGTTTCTTGGAGGACTCCGGAAGGCTCTGTGCGCGTACAGCTGCGCCAGTGCAGTGTCCGTGTAATTGCTGTTGTTTGCCGCTGCCGTGGCGGCACGATCTACAAAAGTGTACACCGTGTTGACCGTCGAGTCGTCCGAGATGGATTCTTCAAGGGTTTGCTCCGGTGACATGGTTTTTTTTGCGTTTGCGCCCGAATATCGGTGGCTAGCTTTCCGGGAACTTCGAAGATTTCCAGACCCTGCTGAATCATGTAGGACACAATGCTGGACATCTTCTTCGCCGTATAGTGGAGCGCCTCAGGCGGCATTTGCCTGGGGCAAATCAGGTGCGGTGTAAACAAGATGGCCAAATTCTCCGCGGACATCTTGTTGCTCTCCTCACGCGCTGCCACCGAATGGAGCATTTTAATAATGTGCTGCAGTACCTCGCGATGCTCTTCGGGGAGCAGGAGAAGGAGCAGCTGCACCGAGTTGAGAAGATGTTGTTGGCGCCTGACCCCTCATTAATGCCTGGCCTAGCGGCGCTATCTGAAGATGTGCTGGATAGTGGGCGTCTGTAAGCAAAGGCTCTGGCAGCTCGGCCAGAAAGCTCTTAAAAACAGTGGCACACTCGTGAGCCGAGAATCCTGTCAGTTCCAAATTCAAGGGCTGGTCGTGCTGTATGTGCATTCGTAGCTCGTTCTGCCTGGAAACGGCTCCTGTCTTGCGAAATAGTCCCTCCTGGGTGAGATCTGCAGAATAGCATTTCCGCATTTAGAATAATTCAATTTTGCGGACTCTCCCTGCCACCTACTCTTCTCCAGCATAAGAAACTCTTTGAGCTCCTCCAGGTGCATCAGAAAGCCTGCATCAATTTGTTGCTGCAGCGTTTCAGTGGGACTGTTGCCCGCCGACTTACTGCCTGCCCCAGCCGTGCAGCCTGTGGCAGGTCCGCGATTCTTCTTGGAGAGGCGATTCCACTTCTTTATCTTGCCCTTATCTTCGTAGACGATTTCATGGCACGGCATGTCGAACCTGCAACCCATAAATCGGTAAGCACTATATTTCGATGGGATGGCAGCGTCGCTCGTGGCAACTTACTCGTCGGTGTTTAGTTCCAGCTCGAAGGAGAGGTGCTTGCGCACCAGAGACTTGTATTTTTCATAATTGCTGTTGCGCATGCGTGTCGCTAGGTCGCGGTCATTAAATTCATTGATGTTGGCGTATTCCATGTCCATTGTTATACGCAAGGGCGTATACAGGGCGACAGCAGTAGCCAAAGCAACAAAACAACAACAGCACAAACGAAAAGGACTTCCGTAGATTCGAATCCCAGCACTCACACGCGTTACTTTAACAAATATTACTTTTCTAAAAGTACATTATAGAAGGTTTGTGGCCTGACAGCATATTTGCTGATAGCTTTGCTGGTGGAATTTAATTGCGGAAAATTGGGCGAGACGCGCTGCAAAAATTGAAATATTGAACTGGCAGAGCTGTCACTGGCGTCCAAAGAACATTTTGTGCGAAAACGCCATGTCAATGTTAAAGAATTATAAGCTGTACACTAATGCTTCTTTATTTACAGATGAAATTAGTTAGTAAATCTCTTAAAGAACTCGAAATTACAAATTTCGGACCAGCCGATTGAGGCGCCCATACACATGGCGCCAAAGCTGGCCGATAAACCGGCTATATACTGTGGAAGGACCGATCCCTTGGACATGTTGTGTTCTGTTCTGTTCTCCGTGATGCAAAAAATGGAACTGAAACTGACACGCAGACCGTTATTTGGCTTGACAAATTGCCCTGCATGAGATAACCAAAGCGTCGACGCTGGCGTACAACTGGCACGCTGGCAGTGGGGTAAATACTTGAAGTTGGAGAGAGTCGTAAATCAGATTCTACAGTTTCCCTTTAGAACGGCGGCGGAGGCAGAGGTGTGGAAAGCGCGCTTTAACGTAAGCAAAAGTCCCCAAAAAGCAATCGGAATCTGAAAGAGCTAATTAAATGACTGCTGATATGCCACCTCTCAGTTGCTTTTTGACTGCCACTCGAAGCAGACGTGTTTTTCAAGAGGTCCGCTATACCGTCGTTCGAGTAAAGTAAAAAATGATTTTTCCAAGTGGAAAATATATTAAAATTGCCGCGAGATCACGCGCTGTTCGCCAGTGCAATCGCGTGTTAATTTGGTGAAAAAACAGAGCAGCTATTTGCAAATTAATATTTGTAAAATAAACGCTAAAAACAGCCACGTGCGGAACCTTAGTTCGTCAACAAGTGCGAATAGTTCGACAAAAAGTCGGAATAGTTCGTCAGCACGTTCGAGTTCGAAGCTTTGGTTCGAAGCTTTGGCTTGAGTTCGGAGCTTTTCGGTTGGTGTCCCCGCTAAAACTTTCGGTTTTAGTCTCCGCTAGAACTTGCGGTTCGTGTCTCCGCCGAGACTTTTGGTTCGCGTCTCCACTAGTGCCGGTTAGTGTCGAGTCACGCCAATAGAGGGAGCCATAACTAGCCGGGTATGGAAGTGGATACGGAGGCCGACGCCAGCGACACTAGCCTGGCTAGTGTAGGGGCGAGCTCGTCGTCGAGCGTTCCCGCCCGCAGGCGGGGTCGGCCGAAGTCCTCAGCCGCCAAAAAGGGAGCCAAAAAGATCGGGCTTGGGATTGGGATAGCCGGAGAGCTGCCGATCCCTGCCGAGAGATCGCCGCCACCATCGCTCCCCTTTGAGGAGGCTCCAGGCACCTCTGGCGCCGCCGCTGCCGCTGCCACCACCGCTGCCAGTACCTCTGCCGCCGCTGCTACCATCGCTGCCACCACCGCTGCTGCCACCGCTGCCGCTGCCACCACCGCTGCCGCTGCCACATGCCCGGCAACTGGCATTGTCGCGGCAGGCTACTCGGCCATCATTGCGGAAATGTCTGCGATCAGGATGGCGGTGAACGAGGCTGTGCCAAAGGGGCTGATGCCGCCAGAGGCTTCCATAGGAATCCTCGTCGCTACCAACCGGTACGACGAGTTGGTCATGGCCCTGGCTGGAGAAAAGGTGCGCCTGGAGGAGAGGGCAAGGATGCCGCCTCCACCGAGACCCGCTGCTGCTGCCCACACGGGCACCACCGCCGTCACAACCGCTGCGTATGCGACAGCCTTCCCAGGCCTGCCCGCACCGAGCGCCGTCGCTGCACCGATCCCAAGGCCTAGGGATACCTGGTCTGCTCTAATAAGGAGCAAGAACCCGGAGGAGACCAGCAAGGAGCTTGTGGAGCGTGTAAAGAAGACCGTGGTGCCGGCACTTGGAGTCCGCGTTCACGAGGTTCGCGAGCTGAAGAGCGGAGGAGCGATTATTCGCACCCCTTCAGTGAGCGAACTGAGGAAGGTAGTGGCCAGCAGCAAATTCGCCGAAGCAGGACTGGTGGTCAAGAAGAGGCCGGAGACCAAGCCTCAGGTCGTGGTGTATGACGTGGACACGTCGATCACACCTGAAGAGTTCATGGAGGAGCTCTTCGCGAAGAACCTGGAGGAGACCATGACTGCAGCGGAATTTAAAAAGTCGGTTCACCTGGGCAGTAAACCCTGGTCGGTCACCGACGGCGCCACGATCAACGTGACGCTAGAGGTCGACACGAAGGCACAGAAGGCGTTGCACGAATGCGTGTACATAAAGTGGTTCAGATGCCGCTGCCGCTCCTTGGTCCGAACATACGCTGCCACAGATGTGCAGGCTTTGACCACAAGGTGTCGCAATGTCGCCTTAAGGAGAACGTGTGCCACCGGTGTGGACAGAACGGCCACAACGTTGCACGGTGTCCCAACCCCGTGGACTGCCGCAACTGCCGCTTCAAGGGGTACCCTGCAGCACATTCCATGCTGTCAGCGGCGTGCCCGAACTACGCAGCGGTACTGGCGAGGGTGCAAGCTAGACATTAATGTTTAGCTTCATCCAAGCTCGGCCGTGGCCGAGCGGCTGTGATGGAACTCGGAGCCATCATGCGCAGCTCTGGCCGTCAGTTCGCACTGGTCCAGGAGCCGTACGTCGATGGAGCAGGGCGGATTACCGGCCGTCCTTCTGGAATGCGAGTATTCCAGGACCGCCGAGGAAAAGGTGCTATCATCGTCGACGAACCGGACGCCATCTGCATGCCAATGGAGACCCTTACCACGGATTTTGGAGTATGCGTCAGAGTTACGGGAAGATTCGGCTCAATCTTCCTATGCTCCGTGTACTGCCAATTCGACACCGACTTGGCGCCGCACTCCTGTCATCTTTGGGCTCGACGCGAACGCAGTATCCCCAGCGTGGTTTAGCAAGCTCTCCGGACACAATCGGGGCAAGCTAACTATGCACGGGGTGAGCTGCTGTCTGAATGGATAACCGAGATGAGAGACGGCGTGCTCAATGAAGCCAGTCGGGTGTTTACATTCGATAACCGTAGAGGCCAAAGCGATATCGATGTGACAATCGTCAACCAAGCTGCGACTATGTGGGCCACATACGATTGGGAAGTGAAGGAATGGGACACCAGCGATCACAACATGATCCATGTTGTGGTGACGACTGACCCGAACGACGCAGTTGAGCCCATTGCTCCTGTGCCGTCCTGGAAGCTTTCCAATGCGCGCTGGCGATTGTTCGAGGAGGAAGTGGTAAGGGAGACAGCCGAATTACCGGAAGACACCGCCGAATCGCCGTTGGACAACCAAGTGTCTGCACTGCGCTCTGTAGTGCACAGTGTGTGCGACAGAGTGCTGGGACGCAGCACACCGAGAGCCGCGAGAAAAGTAGTTTGGTGGACTGCCGAACTACACTCCAAACGCCGAGAGGTCAGGAGACTGAGGCGAAGGCTCCAGGACGCCTCGAAGCTTTCGAGGTTGATGCATGCGTCGCCAGGTTGAAGAGCAGACGCTCTCCCGGCATGGACGGCATCACAGGTGCCATTTGCAAGGCATTGTGGCGTGCCATCCCTCAGCACATGACAGCGATGTATTCCCGCTGCCTGGAGACAGGGTATTTCCCAACGGAATGGAAGCATCCTAGGGTGGTTCCACTTCTGAAGGGACCCGATAAGGACCGGACCGATCCTACCTCATATCGGGGTATCTGTCTGTTGCCAGTGCTGGGCAAAGTGCTTGAGGGCATCATGGTGAATCGTCTGAAGGACACCATTCCGGATGGCTGCAGATGGCAATTTGGCTTTCGCCAAGGACGTTGTGTGGAGGATGCTTGGAAACACGTCGTGAGTACTGTTTCGGCCAGCCGGTCGAAATACGTGCTCGGAGTCTTCGTGGACTTCAAGGGAGCCTTCGACAACGTCGAGTGGAATGCTGCACTACGCCGCCTCCTTGAGCTTGTGGCGAAGTTTCTTCTCCGGCCGGAGTGCGAGCATCGTCAGTAGGCATGGAGTAGCCACTGTTCCGGTGACACGAGGTTGCCCGCAGGGGTCCATAAGTGGTCCATTTATATGGAACATCTTAATGGACGTGTTGCTCCAGCGCTTAGAGCCCCTTGGTGCGCTCAGCGCGTATGCTGACGACTTGCTCCTCCTCATCGAAGGGAATGCCCGATCAGAGCTCGAACAAAAAGGAGGTGAGTTAATGTCCATCGTAGGCGCTTGGGGAGTTGAAGTCGGCGTTGCCGTTTCAACTAGCAAGACGGCGATCATGCTGCTCAAAGGCATACTTAGACGGCCGCCAGTGGTACGGTTTGCTGGAGCAAGCCTGCCATATAAGCGCAAGTATCGGTACCTGGGCATCACGGTCGGCGTGCGGTTGAGTTTTCTCCCGCACATCACGGGCTTGCGTGATAAGCTGACCGGAGTCGTAGGGGCATTGTCGCGCGTACTGCGGGTTGACTGGGGACTCAGTCCCCGCGCAAAGCGGACAATATATGCCGGACTCATGGTGCCCTGCGCACTATTTGGTGCCTCGGTTTGGTCTGTCGTGACGACGACGCAAGTGGTTGCCAGGAGGCATCTGCTTGCGTGCCAAAGGATCATCCTGATTGGATGCCTACCGGTATGCCGAACAGTGTCCACCATGGCGCAGCAAGTACTAGCTGGAGCCCCCCCGTTTGATCTGGTTGCCAGACGCCTGGCAATCAGCTTCAAACTAAAGCGTGACTACCCGCTGGAGGAGAGCGATTGGCTGTACGGCGAAGATTTGGCAAATCTTAGCTGGAAGCAAAAGATGGCGCGACTAGACGAAGGCCTGTTGTGCGAGTGGCAACGCAGATGGGATGATGGTGACTCCCCAGGTCGGGTGACGCACCGCTTCATCCCGAACGCAGGCTTCGTTTACAGCGAACGAAGGTTTGGCTTCACGCTGCGCGCTGGGTTCCTGCTGACGGGCCACGGATCGCTCAATGCATTTTTGCATGGAAGAAGCCTTAGCGACACGCCAGCATGTCTATGCGGCGCAGAACGCGAGGATTGGCAGCACTTCCTATGTGCTTGTCCCCTCTATGCAGACTTGCGAGACCTCGATGGACTTGGAGTGCAGTACACGGATGGCGACTGGACCTTCTCCGATGTGACGGCTTCTCAGGAGAGAATGCGGACTCTCGACGGGTTCGCCGGACTGGCGTTCTCCAGGCGACAGCAGCTGCTGAACGCGCAAGCGGCGCACGGGCTGGGTGGATTCCCTATCCAGGCCGGTCGGGGCTAAAAGGGAGGATCGAGCTGAGTCCTTAAGATCGGTACCACGGGTTGTGCAGTTCCAAGGCTGCACATTGAGGTTGGCCCCCTAGTGGGAGTATCGTGGTGGCTGTGGTTGATACCCAAACGTTACGCGGGAGAGCCGCTAGGCTCCTCGTGGAGTTGCGCTCTCAACCGGGTGCCGAGACCCATAGATCGGAAGACGTGTTAGATACACCTCGCCCCTCACCAAGGGGGATTGTATGCCCGACCAGGATACTTTCAATTGGTACAGGAAGAGTCGCTATGTACATAGCTATAGCTTCTTTTTAGGGGCGCTAACTGGCGCATCGTACCAGGTTCCTGCGTATGTAGCGGTGGTGCGTGATGGCGTGATATATGTATATATATCGCACTAATCGAGGCTAAGCTGCAAATAAACATTAGACGCCGTGGTTGAAATCCCTCCCTGAGGAACCGCCACGTAAAATAAAGCTGAGAGATCAGATTCATTCTGTCCGTGGCGAAGGCCGAAGCTGGAGACACGGCTCCGGAGTCCGACAACGAAACGGACACGATCCTAAGAATGGCTGCCAGAGGGGTGTCAGCGGGCATGAGGCAGAATGAGGGGACGAGGAAGAGCCAGTGGAGAAATTCTTAGCCCGAGAGTTAGAGGCATTTTCCAAGATCGAGGAGGTGTCTAATGTGGCGGTGCACACCATCACCATGAGTGACCCGCAACCGATTAAGCAAAGATATTACCCGAAGAACCCCAAAATGCAGGCCGAGATTAACCAGAAAGTGGACGAATTATTAGAAATGGGATGCATAGAGCCGTCAAAGAGCCCCTACAGTTCGCCTATAGTGATGGTTAAGAAGAAAAATGGCAAATGGAGATTGTGCGTGGACTTTCGTCAAGTTAACGCGAGATCAGTAAAGGACGCGTACCCAATGCCCAGGATCGATTACATCCTCGATCAACTGCGGGAAGCGAAATTCATAAGTAGCCTAGATCTGAAGGATGGATATTGGCAGATCCCCCTGGCCGAGAGCAGCCGGCCGATCACGGCGTTCACGGTGCCCGGAAAGGGGCTATACCAATGGAAGGTGATGCCGTTTGGGTTACACTCCGCGTCGGCCACCTTTCAACGGGCGTTAGACCAAGTGATTGGGCCAGAAATGATGCCGCACGCGTTCGCGTACCAGGATGACATAGTGGTCATCGGGCGAACAGAGGAAGAACACCGAAGAAACCTGAAAGAGGTGTTTCGACGGCTGCGCTTGGCGAACCTGCGGCTGAACGCAGACAAGTGCGAGTTCTTTAGGAAAGAGCTGCGGTATCTAGGCCACAAGGTGACCGGCGAGGGGATATGTACAGACCCCGAGAAAGTCGCAGCCATAGCCGAATTGAAACCGCCGACAAATGTCAAGGAGCTGAGACAGTACTTGGGAGTGGCCTCATGGTACCGGAGGTTCGTGCCCGACTTCGCCACCCTCGTGCAGCCCCTGTCCGGGCTCCTCAAGAAGAAGACGGAATGGGTCTGGACACAAGAACGGCAAGAAGCGTTCGAGGAGGTGAAAAGACGACTAGTGGCGGACCCCGTGCTGGCGTGCCCCGACTTCTCGAAGAAGGTCATTCTGCAGACAGACGCCAGTGATTACGGGCTGGGTGCGATTCTCACGCAGGAGACGGAAAGGGGCGAACGGGTAATATCATATGCTAGTAGGACGCTGAATGGACCCGAAAGGAACTATTCGGCGACCGAGAAAGAATGTCTGGCCATTGTATGGGCCATCCGCCGGTTGAGGCCATACTTGGAAGGATATCGCTTCAAGGTGGTCACGGACCACATGGCTCTGAAATGGCTAAATAGCATAGAAAGTCCGTCGGGAAGAGTGGCGAGATGGGCATTAGAGCTACAGCAGTACGACTTTGAAGTCGCGTACAGGAAAGGCCAGCTCAACGTGGTAGCCGACGCGCTCTCCCGACAACCGGTGGAGGAGCGAGGCCGTCGGATAAGAAGTGAGGAGGGAACACAACCAGTAGGCGAGCCGCCCTGCAAGTGGTTAGAGGGCAGGGAAGAAAAGATCAGAAAAGAATCCCCGAAGTACCCCGACTATGTGAAGAAGGGGGGAAACTTGTACCGGCACATTCCTCACCGGGCAGGGAGCGAAGAAGTCGCCTCGTGGAAGTTATGTGTGCCGAAATATGCCCGAGAAAGGGTCTTAAAGGAAAGCCACGATAGCCCGGAAGCAGGCCACGCCGGCGGAAGGAGAACCGCGGCACGGGTGGCGGCAATATATTACTGGCCAGGGATGTACAGGGACGTGAGGGCCTACGTGCGGAAGTGCGAACTATGTCTTCGCTTTAAGCCAAGTCAGCTACAAGCGGCAGGAGAAATGTTGACACAGGTGCCGGAAGAACCATGGGCAACGGTATGCGCGGACTTTGTGGGTCCTCTGCCGAGGTCGAAACATGGGAACTCGATGTTGTTGGTGCTGGTGGATCGATTCTCCAAGTGGACCGAGTTGGGGCCGCTGAGGAAGGCCACAGCAGAGGCACTAATAAAGGCCTGTCGAGAGCGCATAATAGCCCGTTTTGTCACGCCCAAAGTCTTCATTACGGACAATGGGGTGCAGTTTGCAAGCAGGGCATTTACAAGATTCCTGCAGCAGCTAGGAGTTCGCCACCAGTTTACGGCGCCATACACGCCGCAAGAGAATCCGACAGAGCGAACGAACAGAACGGTAAAGACCATGATAGTTCAGTTCACCGAGGGTGATCAAAGGTGTTGGGATGAAAAATGGCCGGAGCTGATGCTGGCCATGAATTCGGGAGTGTCGGATACAACGGGATATTCACCGGCGTTCGTGGTGCAAGGAAGGGAACCCCGGCTGCCAAAGGCCCTATATGACGAGGAGACGGTAGGCACGGGACAAGGCACAGAGACGCCGGATGAAAATGCGAAGAAATTAAAGGAGCTGTTTCAGTTGGTTCGACGCAACTTGGAAAGGGCAGCCCAGGATCAGGCCAGGCATTACAACCTGAGAAGAAGACCGTGGAGACCCAAAGTGGGAGAGGTCGTGTGGGCCAAACAGCACCACCTTTCCAATGCAGCGGAGGGATTCGCCGCGAAGCTGGCACCAAGGTACGATGGGCCATACCAGATAGAGGACTTTATATCCCCGGTTATCTGCAACCTAAGAAAGGAGGGCGACAGGTAGAAGAGGACGGCACACATACGAGATCTGAAACCTCAACCCGAGGAGCGAGAGACACAGGGGTGAAGGAGAATGGCTGTAATAGGTCGCCCTAAAGGGTCACGCAGGACCAGGAACGGTAGAGTGCCACGCAGGACACTGGGGAAGGGTGCCGCGCAGGACACGCACGAGACTCGTCAGCACGCAGGGTGATGGACTTGTGCACTTAGATTAAAAAAAAAAAAAGGCGAACAGGAAGACTGTGGTTGAGACTGAGAAATCTTAAAAAAAAGCGAAAATTAGTAAAAAGAAAGGAAAATAAAACGAGAAGAGGAAAAGCTCAGCAAACCTGAACAGGAAACGCGTCACCCAAAGCTGTGAGGCGAATCCAGGGTCGGGGAGTGTAATCTCAGACAGCGGATGACCAGGAAAAACCCAAGGGCCAGGCTCACGCCTCAACGCGGACTCACGGGGCAACTACGAGCGTCGGGCCGGAACGACGGGTGCCGCTCATGCGTGGACTACCGGGCGAGGAGTCGGATGATCCTCGGGTCCGAGCCACTGTGTGAGGGAGACACCTGTCAAAAGAGTCCGGCCGGTGGCGCATAGGAGTTGCCCTGGGATGTGAGCCCAAGATTCCAGCCCGGGCGGAGGGTCGGAGGACCCATTGTTCACGAGCGGAATCGCGGCAAGCGGCCCGCATTGAGGGCAGAGGGCGAGCTGGAAAGGGAGAAAGGATGGAGTAAAAGTCATCCGGGTCGGGAGAACTCACCCAGGCCAAGGAGGGTCCAAGCAGCACGGGAAGAAGAAGACAGGTCGGCGGTGGCATGTAAGAATAAATAGCAATTTTTTATAACAATTAAAAGTAAATAATTAGCAATCCATCAATCCATTAAATAGCAATTAAAATAAACAAGAATAAAGGGCTAAATAAAATTTGTGAATAAGCAAAAATAAAATGGGGAATAAAAAGCAAAATAATCATGAACGGGAAGGGGGTGGGTCCATCAAAGATGGAAAAGTTTTATCCATGAGGCAACAGAGAAACGCGGCGAGAACACAACAGTATCCAAAAAAAAGGGATAAGGCGAAATCGGATAGAGAGCGGAGAGCGCGACGGCACTCACACAACCAGGGGAAAGATGCCGTTAGAGAGTGCGGCCGGCAGAGAGACGAGGCTGAGGGCCATGAGTACAAACGCAACAACCGTTAGAACCAGGCGGGAGAGACCGAAACACGGAGCACCGGCACCGGTAGAGGGAACGATTGGCAATGCAACGCGTTTATATAGGCGGGTGGAGAACGGAACAGCGAACACTTGAAGGTAATTATCACCAGAAAGAACGCAAGAAAAGCAGCAAGAAAAAAAATGGAGATGAAACGCGGGCTCAACCACGAGGATGGCAGGAAGAAGATGGATGATATGAGGGCCTTCCTGGAGGAGCAACAGGCGATCGTGGGAGAAGGGGGCTATCGCGCCGGTACTTCTCGTCAGCGACGGGTGTCTCTGCTCTCGCGTAGCGACGAGGAGGATTGGTGCGATGGCTCCCAGTTCCTTCAACTGCTGGCCTCGCCGTTGGTGTCACCGGCGCCATCGGGGCACGACTCGGTGTCTCCGACGGTGTCATCGGATGAGGAGGAGGAGGACGACGACGAGGTCATATGCACCGACGGCCCGCGCGCGCCAACCGCTCAGGAGAAGGCCAGATGGAGACGGCAGCAAAGGGCGGAGCCGCAGACGAGGGATGGAAGACCGCTGACCCTGCGCGACAAAATCGAGGCGGTGAGGCGGAGGTTTCAGGAGGCGACGCCGGAGGAGAAGCGCCGGACGCACCAAGTGCTGGAGAGGGCGCGGGCGATCAGGCGGCGGAGGGACGAGCGGATGGAGGCGCGGCGGCGACAGGCGGAAAGAGCCGCCAGTACGGAGGAGCACGGCCAAGAGAGCGACGAGGCGCCGCCACCCCCACCATTCCGGGTGGTGCTGCCGCCGATGCAGCCCCGGACCGACGAGGCGGAGACCGAGGGAACGCCGCCCCAGGCCACGGGCAAGCAGGCTACGAACCAGAGGCCGAGTGGCAGCGGCGGCTGCAGCAGGCCGAGGAGGAGGAAGGCGAGCTGTGGCAACCTACGCCACCGGCCGAGGATGACGAGGGCCCCGAGAGGCGGCAGCCGCAGGCCGAGGATGATCAGCACCAGCAGCACCAGCACCAGCAGCAGCAGCACCAGCAGCAGCAGCACCAGCAGCACCAGCAGCAGCAGCAGCACCAGCAGCAGCAGCAACAGCAGCACCAGCAGCACCAGCAGCACCAGCAGCCGCATCACCAGCAGCAGGGGCAGGAGCAGTGGCAGCAGCCACCACAGTGGAGGGGACCGGAGGCGGCCGTAATGGGTCCGTATGTATCGCAGGAGGTGCGGACCGCCGTGCGCCAGGGGATGGTGTGGCACCACCAGATCCTGCACATCACGTGGGCCTCGGCCCGCCCCGAGCGAAGCCCAGCCAGAGGCCGGCGCCCGGGTGTGGGAGGAGAGTCCACGCGGCAGCAACAACAGGGACCCGCGGAGGAGGGACCCCGGACCCGCCCCCACGACCTCAGCGGCAGCAATGGCGACGGCGGAGGCAGCGATGCGGACTGCAGAAGCGGCGAAAGTGACAGCAGAGACGCAGGCCGCGGAAATGGCGACGGCGGCCCAGACGGCGACGGCGGTCCCGACGGCGGCGGCCGAAGCAGCGGCAGCCGCGGCGACGGCGGAGGCGGCGATGTGAACGGCAGTGGAGGCGACGACGGCAGCAGGGACGCAGACCGCGGAAACGGCGACGGCGGTCCAGACAGCGACGGTCGAGGCAGCGGCAGAGGCGGCGACGGCGGCAGCAGGGACGCAGACCGCGGAAACGGCGACGGCGGCCCAGACGGCGACGGCCGAGGCAGCGGCAGAAGCAGAGACGCGGGCCGCGGAAACGGCGACGGCGGCGACAGCACCGACGGAGGTGGAACTCGAGGAGTGGGAGCGCGGACCGTGGGTGTGGCCCGCACCGGAGAGGTCGACGGCGGCCGAGCGCCCGGCTCTGAAGCGGCAGGCCTCCTGCCCGGAGCCCTGTGCAGGACCGAAGCGACCGGCCCTGCAACGGCAGAGCTCGGCACCAGCAGCCACGGTCCACTGGACGGCGATCCCGCGGGAGGAGTGGCCGGCGGCGGTGGTCCGCGCGCAGACCCAGATTCGCCTCGTGGGTAGGAGGGTGAAGAAGCTGGTGAGCGAGCGGGGTACCCGGTACCGCATTGCGATGTCGGCCACACGCACAGAGGTGTTCCGCGAGCAGAAGTAAGGAAAAAAAAGAGGAAAGGAAAAAAAAGAGCAAAAGGAAAAAAAGAAAGAACAAAATCAAGGGCGAAACACGCGGGAAGAAAATGAATAAAGAGAGACGAAAAAGAGAAAAGTGGAATACTCACTGGGGAGAGATATCGAGTGGATCGCCTAAACGCCCCTACACCTTATCGATAGGCGAGGGTTCGGCCCCAGCCAGAAAATTGCAAGGGCTGGCAGCGCCGCCCGAGCAAAGGCGCCAGAGGGCGCCAGGGCGCCCGTGATCCCAGATGCCGTAAGGAGCGCGCGTAAAATGGGGCCGTTTGAATGAGGAAAGCACACTCCGTCGCAAGGTCGCGGAAAACGGGAGTATTCCGCTGCGGGAAGAAAGAGGGGGGTGTGAGGAACCGTGGTTCCCACAGGCCGAGTTCGACCAAAGCATAGCCGGATAAAGGCGGTGGGACGGTCGGATAAAGGCTGATGGCTGGCTGGATAAGGCGAAGGTCAGCCCAGATACCCACGGATATCCGGATGCGGCGAAGAGGCCAAGGGCCCCGAGAGGAGAAGTGTCCCGCTCTCGGAGCAAGAGAAACGCGAAAGGCAGAGGAGACGGCGGGATCGGGCCGGCAGCGATCCGACGCATGACCAAATATGGGCATGGGATCACGCCACCGGCCAGGCCCCGTTACGAAGGCCGTGGAAACCAGGAGACGGCGATGGAAAACTACCAAAGCCGAGCCGGGGCCCGTCAAGGGGCTATAAAAGGAGGCTGCGGCAACGAAGCGGGTCTCTTTTTCCGTGGAGAAGTGATCGCGCGCGCACGTTGAAACCCCGCCGAAACGTAAGAGTAATACCCGGTACGGTTCGAAGAAGTGCAGTGAAGTGAATAGCAACAGGAAGACAGGCCCCGCCTGCCCCCAGAGTGAGTCTAAGTAAAGAGGTGATCCACAGTTGCCGGCGGAAGCTAAGAGGGGAGTGCGAGACGTAGAGTGCGGATTTGCGTGGCGGGCCAAAGCAATAGCGGAGGTCAAACTGCCCCAATCAATAGCCTCAACGCTGCCACACCCGACGAGAGCCCACGCGTGGTGGAGATCCATAGCTAAGCTGAATTGTAGCATCTAGCCCTAAGTCCTAATATAAGCACGAATAAAGAGAGATTCGATTAAAAAAAAGGAAGGTCTTATCATTTGTCGTTGGGGGCAACAATAAAAATACGTTGCGACGAATCGGCCGACCGCTGAGCGAGCCCAGCAAACTCAAGCGAACCAAGAAGCAGGTCCGTTACAACACCTAATACAACATTCTATGGTTATCAATGCCGAAGTACCCGTCAAACAACGACATTGGCCCATTTCCCCCGCGAAAGAGAAAGTGATGTTCGAAGAAGTAGAGAAGATGATTAAGCTGGGCGTGATAGAACCTTCAAATAGTCCATGGAGTAGCAATTGCGTCCTAGTAAAGAAAGGGAACAAGAATAGGTTATGCCTTGATTCTCGAGAGACCAACAAATATACCCGAAAAGATGCATACCCCCTTCCCCATATAGATGGGATACTCAGTCGATTGCCACCTGCCAAATACATAACGGGACTCGATATGAAGCATGCTTATTGGCAAATTCCCCTAGAGGAGTCTTCACGCCAATACACCGCGTTTACCATACCTAACCGACCGCTGTATCAATACAAGTTATGCCTTTTGGTCTAACCAATGCCTCACAAACCCTCTGTCGTTTAATGGATAAGGTAATACCTGCTAACTTGCGTACGAGAGTGTTTGTTTACCTCGATGACTTACTAATTTTATCAGACGATTTCGAATCCCATTTAATGTTACTGAGAGAAGTTGCAGTACACTTTCGAAAGGCTAATCTTACGATAAACATTGCCAAGTCGCACTTTTGCATGCGTGAGATTAAGTATCTGGGGTTCATCATTGGATAAGGACAGGTAAAGACGGATCCGAGTAAAATTGAAGCTATTAAAGAATTCTTCGTTCCCAAGACGGTAAAACAATTGCGACGTTTCGTTGGTCTTGCTGGGTGGTACCGTCGTTTCGTCGACAATTATGCAACGGTAAGTTGCGCCCTCACAGAACTATTAAAGAAACCGAAAGCGTATGCGTGGAACACTTTGGCCAATCAGGCATTTGAAAAACTTAAACAGTGCCTGACGTCAGCTCATATTTTGTCTACTCCTGATTTCTCAAAACCCTTTTTGCTGTTATGTGATGCTAGTACTGTAGGAATTGGTTGTGTGTTAGCTCAGAAAAACGAAGAAGGAGAAGAATTACCCGTAGCATTCGTGTCCGAGAAGATATCTAAAGCTCAGAAAAACTACTCAGTCACGGAATTAGAATGTTTAGCGGTGATAAAGGGAATTAAAAAGTTTCGTGCTTATGTAGAAGGTCAGGCATTCGAGGTGATAACCGATCATGCCTCATTACAATGGCTTATGCGTCAGAAGGAGTTGTCTGGTAGATTAGCTCGATGGGCCATAAAACTACAGGGATTCTCTTTTGAGATAACGCACCGGAAGGGCTCACTAAACGTGGTAGCGGATGCCCTATCGCGTAAAGAGGAAATTACTGTTTCTGAAATGGAAGAGCAGGGTCCGATAGTTGATCTATCTGCCTCAGAATTTAAATCACCAGAATATATGACCTTAATTGATAATATTCGCGCTAAGCAAGACAAATTACCAGACTTGAAGATTCTCAATGATTTTGTCTACAAAAGAACCGAACCTGATCAGGGAAATAATGGTGTAGATAATCTATCTTGGAAATTGTGGATTCCTAGGGAACTCACCCAAGGTGTAATCTCGCGGGCTCATGATCCGCCCAATGCCGCTCACAGTGGAGTAGGGAAAACCATCGAAAAGATTAAAAGATATTTGTTTTGGCCAAAATGAACAAGCAAATACGTGAGTATGTAACTCATTGTGAAGTGTGTCGTCACACCAAACACCCGAACACCGTGTTGAAACCACCCATGGGAAAACCAATGGTGTCTGATCGTCCGTTTCAAAAGCTTTATATGGATTTGCTGGGTCCATATCCCCGATCCAAGAAAGGGCATATTGGTTTACTTATTATCGTAGATCACTTCACAAAATTTCATTTCCTATGCCACCTTAGGGTGTTTACTTCCAATCGGGTGTGCGATTACCTCGAAAATTATTTGTTCTGTACATTTGGAGTCCCCGAGGTGATATTAACAGATAACGGATCTCAATTCGTTTCTGGAGCCTTTCAGGCTTTTCTAACCCGCTTTGGGATACAACATATTCGTACGGCGATATATTCACCACAGGCGAATGCCAGTGAGAGACTCAATAGATCGGTGTTAGCAGCTATAAGAGCTTACATAAGCCGGGATCATTCCACTTGGGATACCAAATTACCGGAAATCAGTGCTGCTCTCAGATCCAACATTCACCAAAGCACCGGGTACTCGCCCTATTTCCTAACCTTTGGACAAAATATGATTCTGAATGGCAAAGACTATGAGTTGCTTCGCCGCTTAAGACTCTTATCGGAGGATAGCCGCATTAGTTATCCGGAAGCACTACAAATTATTCGCGAATCGGCAAAGAAAAAGGTGATAGAGTCACATGAACAAAATGCTAGGCGATATAATCTACGCTGTCGGAAAGTAGAGTTTAAGGTTGGAGAGCCAGTACTTGCCCGCAATTTCTGCCAAAGCAATGCTATTAAAAAGTTCAATGCAAAGTTAGCGCCGGTTTTTATTTCAGCCGTGGTATCTAGACGACTTGGCTCATCCTATTATCAACTGAAGAACGAACAGGGTAAAAACTTAGGAATATTTCACCTCAAAGACATACAAGTGAAACACTAGGCAACTGTCCTTTTTCCGTTTAGGCTTCGCCAGTTAAAACTAGCGCTTCCTCAACTGTGGTGTAGTGGCCAGTTGTGACTCTAAAACTCCAGAGAACAGCTTGGGAAGTACGGCCCTCGCGTTTAACATTAACTCTGCTCTTTACAAAAACAAGATAAGAGATCAATTACAAAAGAGCAGTAGTTAAAGATTACATTGAAGAGCTTAATGTCTAATTTAGAGAAGCAGCGTGGATTTGTGGGAGTTATGTTTTAAAGCTTTACTAGAAATCATACGATTACTCCGTTAGTCGTGGAAGCTATGTGTAAGCTTTACTTAGCATCGTACGATTACTCCGTTATCTAGGGAAGCAAGGTGTAAGCTTTGTCTAAAATCGTACGATTACCCCGTTGGTTGTGGAAGGTAAAGTTCCGATCGTAAGGGCTAATGCAAGTAATAGAACTTCTGGCTAGATCATTGCTATAGTGAAGCTGTGCGAATTCGGATGTGTCTTTTTATACAAATATATATATACAATTGATTTTGAAAACGTTGTGCAATCAAACACGTGCCAAGTAAATTGAAGTTCTGGTGGACTACATTATTCCTATTGGATTAAGAAAAATAAAAGGTATTTGGACCTTACAATAGTGACACAGCTTTAACAGTCTCGTATCATAGGGCTGGAAATCTTACTACGTTCGACACCTCCAAGAACGAGGTCGTCAAAGTCCATCGATTTCTTAGTAGATCTGGGAAAGACCTCGGATTTCCCAGGAACCAGCATCTACATAAACCAACGATAACTACAACCAAATAAACCAGAAAGAGCCGTCCGAAGATATACTAGAGTGAAACCCGAAGTTATGTGGAGGCATACTTGAGCTGAAGTACATTTTGGAGTAAGACGAGAAGAATGGTTTTCTTGCGAATTCGTCACCCTTCTCGCTTATGAATTAAGCGCGCGGCTAAGGCTTTCGCATGTAGTTCTTCGCAATGTGTGGAGTGGCTCTCTAACTGTGAAAATAAAACATTATTCTGCGGCGATCCACACTGCCGTTTAATAGTCGTCGTGTGAAAATGTACCAAAGTATTAGTTTTGAGTCTCGTCATGAGATTTTCCATGTATTAAAGATTAGGCTACGCACTAACTATTTTTGTATTGTCTAGATTTAAAAAGAAAAAAAAAAACCAATAATGTAAATAATTACCCATAATTAGAAATTAGCGCAAATGAAAACCACATTTTTTTAGATCAGCCGTTGAGTGGCAAATCGTCGTCGTACGGGTATGGAAATGGAAAGAAAATCGGTGTTTTATCCGAATTAGAAGTGAAGACCTGTATATTCAAAATTTTTCTCCCTTCCTCAGAATATGTTCCTACGTCGCCCCTTGAGCTCAACGGACACGCCGTATAATTCGTATAAAGTATGAGTGAGTTACGAAACTTCCTTAAACGGAATTCTCGAGTATTTTCGAAATATATATCTGTCTTATAAAACTTCTATTCCGGTATATAAAACAACCATATCCGTGCCATAATTTAAAGCGGATCGGCTACTAATTTTTCTTTCACGTTTGCCTTCTAGTTATATAATTATCATATTTTTCTCTTCTTTCCAATTTAATTTCTTTTACGCCATATTCTCTACACATAAGTCCTATATACATATACACATATAACTAGGTATAACTTGCTACTATTTCCTCCTTCTTTATTTAATTACTTTATGCTAAGTTTATACTTATCTGGAAAACCATGAAGTCCAAACCCTTAAATTTTGAATTATTAAATAATAATTAGTAGATAATAATGGAACATTAAACCTTTCGTGTTTGTCCTGAGTAGAGCCTGAGGAAGTCCGATGATCAAATAGAGATGCGCTCGATTAGGGTTATGCTGTCGATTAAACGGCATACAAAGGTAGGGAGGGTAGAGAAGGGGTCAAAGTCATATGAGTTCCCCAAGAGCGACGGAATATAGCCTGACTATTTGTCGGTAGTCGGTTAAACAGTTAGTTAAAATTCACAATATTTTCTTTTTGATTTCTTTTGTAGAGTTCCTTTTGAACATTAAATCAAGTGTACCTAAAACATCTTTGCGAATGTGTTCGTATAGCAGATAGGAGAGTAGGAAAGATCCCACGACATTCCGGCAAGCTAGTTAGAGCATAGCTAGAGGTACACGTTCCGAAATCCTGCTATACTATTGGTGTCTGACCGTCAAAAAAAGTATGTACAATCTCCATCCGTACATACAATCTCACACCTCTACGAATATGAATTTCTGGCACATTACAGATATGATACTGCGATAGGTTTTATGCGATATTATACTGCTATAAGTCTGAGGCGAGTTATTCGACGATCGACAAAAATAGAGAAAAGAGTGAAATAAGTTAATAAGAGTAACCCAAGAACCGCGCCAAGATGGATAAAAAGATAGATTCAGAAATGAATAAATTGTCGTGTTTCGATGAGGACATAAAGGAACCCAATCTGTTCGAGCCGTATCAGGATATAGAGGAAGATATGTTCGAGCCGTCGCAATTGTCGTGTTTCGATGAGGACATAAATGAACTCAATCTGTTGGAGCCGTCGCAATTGTCGTGTTTCGATGAGGACATAAATGAACTCAATCTGTTCGAGCCATATCAGGACAAAGAGGCAGAGGAACATCTGCCGTGTGGACCGCTGGACCGGCTGGTTAGTACATTGCCTATGGATGTTGACGACGACGACACTGAAGGTGAGTAGATTGTGGCAATTACATTGGACCAGGTGAATCAGACTTTTCTTCCTCCAGGTATCGTCGGTAACGATGATCTGGTCAACGATATTGGTCGCCTTCAAGCGAGCAATGAATTGCACAAAGGTACAGGCCCCCGAAAATCTGGTAACGGACGCATTGGAAGAACTGAAAATGCAAGGAAACATAATGATGGACGCATTAACATGACTGTAAATTTACAGAAACTAAGCGACTCAGAATTTTCCCCATATTGTGGGATCTGCCCCACCTCAAAAAGGTTATCCTAAAAAATGATATACATGAGGATGTGTTGTTGTCAAATATGTATGTCAAGGAATACAGGAAAGAAAATTACAAGAGTATCTTTGAGGCTACGAAGTCGGTAGACTACTTGCCCGACTACCTAATGTCTGATAAAGTTAAAGAAATCATTAAAAATGAAATAATGAACTTATTACGCGCTGTTGAAAAACATTTCGAATTTAGAAACGAACCAATATGTTTTAACAACATGAACAGCAATACCTTCGAGGAACGTGGCAAGCATTTATCAACAATTTTTATAAACATAATAAAGTATCGTTTAAAGAAGATTTCAACAGAAACCCAGTATATTATGCTACAACTGTAGTGTTCATGGCTCTCAAAATAATGGACCAAAAAATTAAACGAGGGGGAACGTTGTGAGTTGCAGCGGACACCGCAACTCTACAGTTATACCCGATACTTAGTCAGTATGGCTCTCCTCCGGCAGACGCCGCTAATATTAAACGACACGACAAAAAATGCGTGAGAGAGAGACAGAAAATCAGTCTGTGCGTGACGTCGGGCGCTGCGTAGCCACTGCAAATTGATTTGTTCCTTTTGGCTACAAAAATGATCCGATCTGATCCAGATTCAGCAATCTGAAAGATATGGTCATGATTCTGCGTTTTTAGTTTTCTCGAATGTGCAATATTGTGGATGGAACAGATTTTCGTCCTTTGTGGAACGATTCCTTCTGGACGTTACACACATCCACTTTTACCACAAATCTAATATACCCCAATACTCATTTTGAGTATCGGGTATAATTATTAAATAAGACTGTGGAGATAATGTTTTTTATCCCCAATCGGCCGACTAATTATTTCGAATTAAATAAAACTCGGCGCAGAAATAAAATTACGATATGTTCTTTAATGCGTGACATCCAAATTGCAAGTGTGGCTTGCCTGCCCTTTACATTGCCGCTCCGATCGCTAAGCGCAGCTTCGCTCGGCTGACGTCGGTAGGCAGACGCAAAGCGGAGATAGCGAAGAGCGAGCTGGCAGAGAGCGTTTAGCAGGGCAAGCACGCGCAAAGCTTTAACAACCAAATGAGTGACATAGACATAAGTAACAAACAAAATAAGCGGCTGAGGGCCGAGATTTAGGTGCTATTTGGCAAGCAGCTAATCGGCTGGGTTCTGCTCCGAACATTCACCCCCAGTTGGAAGGCAAAGGCTTTCAACAGATCCATCCTGAAGGGGCAGAACCGCTATTTTTCCAACGGCCCTCTTGAAAAGGCCTCTTTGAGTGCGGATGACGGCTACTCTGATGGTTCCATCTTTTCCTGGGATGACGCTCTCAATGCGGCCAAGCGGTCACCTTAATGGTGGCAGCGTTTCCTCCTTGATCATGACGAGCGCTCCTAGCTTGATGTTTGGAGACGATGACCGCCACTTGCTCCGCTCCTGAAGAATCGAAAGATTCGCCGTGCTCCATTTTCTCCAAAACGCCTGCTTCATTTGACACAGCCGCTGCCATCGACTAAGTAGGTTGACCCGGAGATGCGCCACATCTGGCTCGTCGAATGCAGCTTTCGGGGCTCCATTGAGAAAGTGGTTTGGCGTGAGCACATCTAGATCATCGGGACTTTCTGTAATTGCATAAATCGGACGGGACTTAACAAAGCTGAGATTTCACAAGCCAAGGTCTGAATTTCATCAAGAGTAAAAATGTAGGTCCCGACGATGCGATGAAAATGATATTTAGCTGCTTTAACAGCCGCCTCCCACAAACCCCCAAAATGAGGTGAGCGAGGGGTAATGAATTTCCAATCGATTCCACTAGAAACGCAGAGATGTGACACAGCCGACGTATGAGGATCGCTGAGGAACATTTGCCGAAGCTCCAAAAGCTCATTTTTTGCTCCTACAAAATTTGTAGCGTTGTCTGACCAGATGATTCGAGGTTTGGGACGTAGACTTATAAAACGCCTTAATGCTGCCAGAAAGGATTCTGTAGATAGATCCCGAACGACTTCCAAATGAGTTGCTTTGGTGATAAAGCATACGAAGACAGCGATGTAACTGCTCGGAAGCAGTCCGAGCAATCCTTGAGCTCCTGCGTGGAGAAACCTTTCGTGAAAGAAGATAATAATAGAGACAGTGACAGGATGTCCCTTAGGAAGCAGGATCGGGTGCTTCGCGTCGTAGTCCAATTCGGCATTTTGGAGGCGGCCTCCAACACGCAGCAATCCAAAGCTATCCAGAAATGGATTCAGTGAGGCCATCGTGCTTTTTGGGGGTAGGGCCTGTTTGCTGGCGAGGGCCCTTATCTCTTCCGAAAATTGTTGCTGCTGTATTGCCCTTATGAGCAAAGGGTCGATTGAGTCGATTACGGTAAGTTGACCCTTCGACCGCGCTATGCCTTTGTCCTTGAGAATGCAGAATCGATATATGAAAGCAAAGACGCGCTGCATGGATCCGAATGAGTTTTGAAATTTGCAATCGTACGATACATCCCTTTCGTTTGAAACAACCAATGCTGCATGACGACGTTCTGGTACATCGGTCGGCAATTGCAAGCCTGCAGGCCACTCTGAGCTCTCAAGACGCAAGAATGGTGGTCCAGAGATCCAAAGGCTACTATCCATTAGTTCAGCGGGCGTGGATCCACGTGATATGATGTCGGCAGGATTCAACTTTGTGGGCACGTGATGCCAAGTCATTCCAGCGGTGAGCTCCTGAATCCGCTGAACTCGATTAGAAACAAATATATTGAAATTCAATGGTGATTCTCGAATCCAGGCAAGGGCTATGGTTGAATCCGACCAGCAATGTATTTGGCATGGAGCTGATAATCCCTTAACTATGGTGGACACTAGTTCGGCTCATACGAGGGCAGCGGATAGCTCAAGCTTGGGGATAGTCATACTTTTCAAGGGCGCGACTCTGGATTTAGAGCATAAGAGATGACTTTGCACAATGCCAAGAGCTTCCGAACGCATGTATACACAGGCGCCATATGCTGCTTGGCTCGCATCACAAAACGCGTGCATTTCTAATCTGGCTTGCTGCCGAAGCACGTAACGTGGAAACTTAAAGTTTTTAACCATCGACAACTGCGAAGTCAGCTCAATCCAAGTCGTATGTAGATCCTGGGGCAGGCTTTCGTCCATTTCAACTTTAGGCTTTCGTTCCATAGCGACTGCATAAATATTTTAGCTTTTGTGATGATGGGAGAGATGAGCCCTAGAGGATCGTAGAACCTAGCTAGTGTAGACAGGACCGAACGCTTCGATATTGGGCCTGCAGCGGTTCCAACGTGAGCGAAGCTAAGCAGAAGATTGTCCGTGGTGGGATCCCAAACTAGACCAAGCGCCTTGGTTACTTCAGTCCCGTCATGAAAGGTAAGGAACTTTTCGCGATCCGCCTCCGATACGCCTTCCAAAGCAGCGGGTTCATTGGAACACCATTTACGTATGGGAAAACATCCTTTCGAAAGTAGCTCCTTTACCTGCTGACGAATCTTGATGACAGAATCAATGCTGTCCCCTCCAGATATGAGATCTTCGACCTAGAAATCTCTTCGAACAACATCAGCGCCAAGCGGAAAACGCAACTCTTCATCATTTGCCAATTGATGCATAGCACGAATTGCTAAGAAAGCGGCAGGTTTGGTTCCGTAAGTAACAGTCTCCAACTTGAACACCTGAATCTCCTCCTTCGGGTCATTGCGCCATAGGATGCACTGCACGTGCGTATCGGGATGGGAAACGCGTACACAGCGGTACATTTTGCAGATATCGCCACAAAAGGCGACTTTAAAAATGCGGAAACGAAGCAGAGTTATCAGAATTTTAGGTTGGATGGTGGGTCCAGCCATTAGCGCATCATTCAGTGATACTCCAGACGCTGTTTTGGCAGATCCATCGAACACTACGCGTAATTTGGTGGTTGTACTATCCTGCTTGTGAACGCAATGGTGAGGCAAGAAGTACTGCGGGAGGTCTGACTGCCGCGAAGCTGGCGACATGTGTCCTAAATCACGATACTCCTGCTAGCTTCCTCTCCAAATTGAGAAATCTACGTAGCGCCTGCTGATACGATTCTCCTAATTCCTCTGGACTGAATTTGGTTGGCAAACGCACGGAGTAAGCTCCGGACTCTAGGCGAATGCAGTTTGTGACGAAATGCTGTTCGCAATGAACATCTTCCTCCGAAATTGATGAGGGCGAATAATCTCCATCGACTTCCCAAAACCGCCTTACAATATCGCACAAATTAGTCTCGCAAGCGGAGATGACAGGGGGATCTTCAACGGCTGCTAGCGCCGCACGGGCTTTCTCAGAGTTTTTAATACTTCCTGACACTATCCAGCCAAGTTTCGTCTTCTGCAATGTTGGCAATTGGTCTGACAGTCGAATCTGTCCAACGCACATTAATTCGAAAAACAAACCAGCACCTATCAACAGATCGACACGCTGGGGCTTGGCGAAATTAGGATCAGCCAGTTTTAGATTATTTTGCATTGGCCAATCCTTTGCGTCTAGGCCGAAGTTAGGCTGCATTCCTGTGATTGAGGCAGTGATAATTGCAGAGAGGAAACCGCGATAGCTTTCGTCTTGAGATTGCAGGACGATGTCTACAGCCTTGCTGGATGGTAGAATTGTCTCTCCAATACCGGCGATTTGAACGTGAGACGGGTGAGGATCTAACTGCAGCTGATTGGCGAGTCTCGATGTTATAAAGTTAACCTGAGAAGCGGAATCTAAAATGGCACGACATGGAATAAGCGATCCAAAACGGCCCCTGACATATACGATTGCGGTAGCAAGCAGCACGTTTTGGCTAGGCAGAGATTTTTGACTCGAGGGGGAGGGCTAGTATATTTGCTTGCTAATAGGGCACTTGCAGGATCATGCTGGGTCGATTCCGTGCTCGGCGACTGCAACTCAGCGTCAGCGCCCGACTGCATGTGGAGCAGTGTGTGATACTTGGCTTGGCAATTTCTACATGCCCCTGACTTGCAGCGTTGCAATGAATGGCCTTTGTTGAGGCAGTTTTGACATAAATGGCGCTTCTTCAACTCCTTGTATCGAGAAAAAACAGGGAGATCTAGAAATGCCTGGCATCGGGATATGTAGTGATCGGAGGATTTGCAACACTTGCATGTTGAGCTATTATGATCGTTAATGGAGGTGATTAGGGTGCTAGGTTTACTTTCTCCCACCTGCTGGCTAGGAATTGTTACCATAGCCGATCCCAAATTTTCCAGCATCCGACATCTTGCTTCCAAGAATGAGGCCATGCTTGACCACCGAGGCAATCCTGACGTCGGCAAGTTCTCTTCCCATTACTCCTTGGTCTTGTGGTCCAATTTCGTGCCTATGATGAAGATCAGCAACCCATCGGAAATCTCCTGCGGGGTCGCCAAGGTCTGAAGTGCACGCAAGTGCGAATTGATTTTATCGCTGAGCGCGCGCAAGCCGATAGCCGAGCCCTTCTCCACCCCTTGCAGCCCGAAAATAGCCTTGACGTGTGCCTGAAAATGTAACAGTTTATTATCGAATCGCAACATTAGTAAATTCAACGCCTTGTCGTAATTCTCCTCAGAAAGTTCCAAGGAACGAATCGTATCCAGCGCAGCACCACCTAGACATCCACGAAGATATTGGAATTTTTCGATGATTGGTATACGATGGTCTTTGTGCACCATTGTCGAGAACATCGAGTGGAATTCTGGCCAAACAAAGGCAGTCGGTTCGCTCGAGGAAGACCATGAGCTAGTCACCGGTTCAATAGTAATTTTCTTCATGGTTTTCTTGAGTTTCACGCCCTCGTGGCTTTTCCCACACTTGGGACCCTACTAGGCAGAAAAGCGAAAGGAGAGAAAATCTTCACTGATAAATCGCCTGATCGGATCGGATGGGCTGTTATATACTCACAACACATACTCATTGGCCGCATTTGCGAATCGCTGGGCTGTGAACAAGCTTGAATTGAAAGAGTGTCGGCACTTCGGTGTGCCAAAGATACATATCTTTACCCCTTGAATCAGCTCGTGTTGATTTTTCTGCCGTGCATTGCACTTTTGAGCTCAGGTCCTAAACGAGAGTCATGCACATTATTATCACTATCATCATCATTATGATAATGACTGTGAGCGAACGAATGCTGATGAAGCCTCATTGTCAATGTCGAAAGTTATGGGCGGATTGGTTAAGGAAACCCAAGGTGGGATATGAAAAGTATTGCATTCTGCTCTGGCATAGGATCCCAGTTTTAATATTAGGGGGATTCCCCTTTCAAGCAACGATGCGACAATCAACGGACATTGATTAACAACTGTATGTACATATGCATCTACAGTGGGTACACAGCAAGGCATGCGCGATTAGATACAGGCCAGCGCCGAGCAGCGTAGACACCCAGTACCCTGCCACCCTCCGAGGGAAACAGAGAGCGATGAAGGGGGATCTGTGTGTGCGTATCCAATGAATTAATATTTCATTCTAGAACGCAGTTGTCTGCGTTAGTTGGGCACACACACACATAGTACATATATGCTGGCAGCGTTCCCATTCAATCTACTCGACGGCTGATGCACGCCAGTAGCCCCCGCTAGAAACTTCCGCAGATTCTGGAACGCAGAGGATGCGGGCTATCGTTGACAGGGGAATACTACTAAGCAGAAAGAGAAGGCGAGTTCATATTATTGCCAATTTAATGCAAGAAAAATAAAGAGAGTGGAGTGGGCGATGCCAAAGGCAGAAGAAAGAAAGGCCGTAAACCAAAAGAAGAAGGCCTGTCTCGCTCTCTCTCGTGGGAATTGACTTTGAATTTCGAATATTTCGGTATCTATTTGTATTGCGGCCAAAAACGGAGAGACGGAGCATCGACGAAAATAGATGCCCAAATGGAAGTGCAAACATCTCTGAGGGGAGGGGTGGAGTGTCGGGCGTGTGGCCGTGTGTCTTCTGTCAGTGTGTGATTGGATACTGCTTGCTGCTTTCTGCTCGATGGCTGCCCCTAGAGCACGAGGTGCAGGCGTATCTGGAACACCAGCTGCTCGACGGTCTTCTTTAGGAGCGCCGCCAGGGACAGGATGAATCCCATACTCCTTGGTGTGGCCGAAATGTTGGCTACCATTCTGGGACTAAGGAGTTAAGGGTTAAGGGTTAAGGAGAGTGGGGGAGGGGGGGTATATTTTTGCTTGGCTTTACATCTTCCTAAAGCTGCTGTTTTGTGTCACAGCCAACCTGTCATTTGTACATTGAATTGCTGCTCGAGAGGTCTCTTTGGAGTCCTCTGTTCCCCGTGTACAAATTGCTCGATGGCTGCCCCTAGAGCACGAGGTGCAGGCGTATCTGGAACACCAGCTGCTCGACGGTCTTCTTTAGGAGCGCCGCCAGGGACAGGATGAATCCCAGGAGGCTGAGGGAGAACAGCCAGGGCGTGGTCATGAGCACGGCAAAGAAGACGAGCGTCTCGTCGCCCCGGGCATTGGCCATGCGCCATAGCAACTGGCTTGAACTTGCTGTTCCACAATCGGTGGCGCTTCGAGCCGACGGTTTCGTTGAAGCCAACGGTCTTCTCGACCAGCCAGAACACCGCGCAGCACAGCAGTTGCAGCACCAGCAGCACGACCTTGACCACAGCGGTCTCCAAGACGAGGTGGTACAAGGCCACCATGCGCTGACGGTGCTCCGGCTGCATTGTAGAGAGCACGACTGCGCCGAGGGACTCCAGCGGGGAGACCCTGGGGGAAGGGCCGTCGGAGAGCTCCTCCCACTCCGAGTCCGACTCAGTGCGCTCTATCGAGCTGAACTCGCTCTGGCTCTGACAGGTCTGGCTCTGACAGGAGCACGACTCCTCCTCTTGGTCCTCCTCGGTGGGCATCGAGTAGTCGCCCTCGTAGTCGCCCTCGTAGCGGCAGTCGGAGTACTCTTCGTGGGGGTCGTCGTAGTAGTCTCCACGGCTGTCCGGAGAAGCGCCGCCTGTCCAGAGGGAGCTCAACACGGGCGGTGGTCCCATCGAAGCCATCTGTGGCACAGCATTGAATCTGCAGGGGAGCCGGGGGTAAGTTATGTCCTGGGGGGAAGGGGAGTCTGGGCTGCTGCCGCTCACCCATCTAAATCCCCCATCGGAGGGAAGGTGGGGGGGTGAGCGTGACCTATTGGACCCATTGGGCGGGACATCAGAGGACTGGTGTGGATTTGGCCTAGGAAGGGCATCGCATTGAGTCCATTCTTGTCGGCGGAACCTTCGGGGAACCTGCAGCCCCGGCTGCTGCTGCTGCTGCTGGTTGGTAAAGACGAAGGATCCCATGGATCCGAAAATACCCCGCGAGCGGGCGAATGGGGAACGTGGATTGTTAATAGTTGGATTCATCTTATTCCAGCACCTGTGAGGAAATATTCGTTCATGGGCTTTGTTTTGTATTTGTATTTTTATTTACTTTATGTTCCCTGTGCTTTCGATATTTGCTGCCGTTCTCTGTGTTGTGCCGCTCTCTTCAGATATTCGTACTGAATGATTTCCAGAGCCAGTTCTGAACGTCTCCAAGTGATAGTTCAGGGCCCACTTCGATGTTGTGTTTCGAATCACAGGTCAGGTGACGTACTTTCCCTGGGCAGAGCTGCGACTTGCAATAGTTGATCGGCTTTGTTGGTTTGGGATAGGACTTGCGATAATAACCATGCCACCATACTCCTTGGTGTGGCCGAAATGTTGGCTACCATTCTGGGACTAAGGAGTTAAGGGTTAAGGGTTAAGGAGAGTGGTGGAGGGGGGGTATATTTTTGCTTGGCTTTACATCTTCCTAAAGCTGCTGTTTTGTGTCACAGCCAACCTGTCATTTGTACATTGAATTGCTGCTCGAGAGGTCTCTTTGGAGTCCTCTGTTCCCCGTGTACAAATTTACATAAAATCACAGGAAGCACTTAGGATTAATAGGGGCACTTAAACCCTTCTACTCCCTCTCCCCCTTTTGGTGGTGTCATGGGTTAAGCATTTGCTGTGTTCGGCATTCAATTTGTGGCTTGATTTCTTACCTTTTATGATGCGCTATACGGCTGTAATCCATGTAGGACATGCACTTTGTTTATCCATTCAAAGGCGCTAAAGAGGGAGTCCTGTAATCCAAAAGGGCATCCAGTATATCCAGAGCGAAGGTTAACCCATTCGATGGAGCGCCCAAGCAGACCAGCCAGGCGGTTGACCAGAAGCTTAACGAGGCTTAAAATTTCCAAGAGGCCGCCAGCCGGCAAGTGTCATTGCAGTCCCTCCAGTCGACTCCACTCCAGTCCAGTTTTTTCCCAAACTGTGCGACGTGAATAACTTTGATGATTTCTTGGCCCAAAGGCGCCCACACAATATAAATACTCCTCCCTTTTTTGTCAATAAGTTTATTTTCAGTCGTTACATTTACGAATAACAGGCGAGTTTTTCTACTCAAATCAAATATTAAAATTAAAAAACGAAACAGTTATTTGTTGATGTCCTTCAGCTTCTCTGGATCAGTCTACTCAAGCCAAATCAAATATTAAAATGAAAAAACGAAACAGTTATTGGTTGATGTCCTTCAGCTTCTCTGCATCCGTCTTGGCGGCCCACAAGCGGCACCCAATTTTTTTATAGTCATCGCTGCACATGACTATCGCCCTCAAATACTCGGCCGGCACCCCAGTTTCCTCCGATAGTCTTAACATGGTCACTTTTTTTTCCTTAAAAACGGCAGCAATTTTTTGCATTGTCTTCGAATTCCTTGAAACCATACCTCTTATTGCTGTGTAATGTCGGTGTTTTCAAATTGTCCTTTCCACTTTCAGTACTAAGAATGTCTTCAGTAAACATGTCTGGAGAATTAAGAATTTATTATATGTATTTTTTTTAAATTTTACTTATTCACTTACTTAAGTCCGGATCCTCCCGAACCTCCTGCTCCTGCTTCTCCTCCACGTGGTGCACTGGCTCAGACGAATCATATATTTCATCAGAAATAGTACACTCCATATCATTGACTGTATAATCAGAAATATTGTGAATATTGTCAGAAATGTTGTCAATATTCTCCTCAATATCATGAGTTGTGGCCGACTCCTCCGTATGACCGTGCATATTGTTGTCAATATCCTCAATATCCTGAGTTGTGGCCGACTCCTCCGTATCACCGTGCATATTATCAATATCCTCAATATCGTGAGTTGTGGCCGACTCCTCCGTATGACCGTTCATATTGTTGTCAATATCCTCAATATCCTGAGTTGTGGCCGACTCCTCCGTATCACCGTTCATATTGTTGTCAATATCCTCAATATAATGAGATATCATCAGAACAGAAATATTCTGCACCGGAGTAACAGGCTCAGCATACTTCGCGTGCGTCGTCCCCGCTGAATGGAATACATTATTAGAAGAATATAATACAAATGTAACTAATTTACTTACCCTTACGTTGATGGTCCAGAAAAAAAAAGTATAAATTAATCACTCCTGCTGCACTTATGTCGAAAACTTGGGCTCCACCGAACGACAACGTCATGTTGGCAATTTCCTGTGCTTTCGGGCTTTGCACTTTCCGGCCTTGCAGATGGTCCCAGTATATCCCGCATAATACATTAACAAGGGCACTGTCCACCCCGTCAATTCTTACACCTCCCAAATTAATGTACATCTTTGTCTTATTTTGTGTTCTTTATTTATGTTTTAAATAACGGGGCATGTATGGTTTTGATATTTACTCATCGATAGTATTATAAGAAATACCAATGTACTCGATATGCCAACACACATTTATTCGAATACGACGATCAAGAAGGAAGAACGTTTACAGATATTTTGTTGCTATACGATACGGACCGATAAATATCACATAATTCCGCGTCTAGTTTCCTGATTTCAACATGTATAAAAATAAAAATAAAATAATTGTAAGGCAACATATATTAACCCTAACCGATCGAGATATTATACTGCAATTAGTTTTATGCGATATTATACTGCGATATGATACTGCGATAGGTTTTATGCGATATTATACTGCTATAAGTCTGAGGCGAGTTATTCGACGATCGACAAAAATAGAGAAAAGAGTGAAATAAGTTAATAAGAGTAACCCAAGAACCAAGCCAAGATGGATAAAAAGATAGATTCAGAAATGCAGTCGCTGCAATCTTAGTTAACGGGAATGAAATTCATTATTTGTATTTCCACATTTGTCTCGTTTCCAAAACATCTGCACTAGGCAGGAATACGGTCAAGGAAGGACTCGATTTAGTATTGAGGGAGGTTGAGAGTGGGGGCTTGTCAAGTCAACTGTTGGCAGTTGGATCCGACCACTGCTTGGCAAATTTCATGCTGTGCAAAAGTGTAAGGTGAAAATTCGCCATATTGTGGGATCTGCCCCACATCAAAAAGGTTATCCTAAAAAATGATATACATGAGGATATGTTGTTGTCAAATATGTTTGTCAAGGAATACAGGAAAGAAAATTACAAGAGTATCTTTGAGGCTACGAAGTCGGTAGACAAATTGCCCGACTACCTTATGTCTGATAAAGTTAAAGAAATCATTCAAAATGAAATAATGAACTTATTACGCGCTGCTGAAAAACATTTAGAATTTAGAAACGAACCAATATGTTTTAACAACATGAACAGCAATACCTTCGAGGAACGTGGCAAGCATTTATCAACAATTTTTATAAAAATAATGAAAGTATCGTTTAAAGAAGATTTCAACAGAAACCCAGTATATTATGCTACAACTGTAGTGTTCATGGCTCTCCAAATAATGGACCAAAAAATTAAATTATTAAATAAGACGTTAGAAAATATTTTGTAGTATGTAGTATAATTATATTAATTTTAATAATAATAACAATAATAATAATAATAATAATTTGTTTTTTATTTTATTTATTTTATGTAGTTACATAATTAATGTATTTTCAGCTGTAGAATGTAGAATACTTTCAGCCTGTACAAGATTTTCAGCTGTAGAATGTAGAATATTTCAGCCTGTACAAGATTTTCAGCTGTAGAAGCCTGTACAAGATTTTCAGCTGTAGAATGTAGAATATTTTCAGCCTGTACAAGATTTTCAGCTGTAAGATGTAGAATATTTCAGCCTGTACAATATTTTCAGCTGTAGAAGCCTGTACAAGATTTTTAGCTGTAGTGTTCAATTTTTGTTTGTTGTTTGATTGATTTTGTTGTTCTGAAGGCTTGATCCACCGGTGACCAGGTACGCAGGATCGCTCTAAGCTATAGTATTTATTGTACGAATAATAATCAACTAGCACAGCACTAGCATTTAACCCGTATTCAGAGCAGACTGTAAGTTTAAGTTAGTCTGAAATTGTTTTAATTAACATACGAATAATGAAATCGAACAAAACCCTTAATAATTTGTTGTCAGTAAGTAAGTAGTATATAATGGTTATATAGACAGTAAATATTGTATAAACGAATATCTTTACCTTATGTACCATTTTGTACCGGAGTAAATATTTTGTAATTGCAAATGTTAGATTTATGCATTCTTGAATTTTCATTTCTTTTTCTTTTCGTTATAATAGTTTTATTATCTTTAATTGGTTTTCTGTTTTCGTTTTGTTTTTTTTTTTGCATTTGATATGATTCGGTTCAAAATGTGTGTGTTGTTTACGCACATATTATGGTTAATGGTTTTTAATCTTGTTCGTTACTCTTTTATTACCCTTTTTGTATATCTTTTGTTTTATAAATTAATCTTTAGCTAAGCTGAGGAGCGTAGCGTATCGGATCAAATCAATCAAAAGTTGATGGGTCTAAGGGGCTAGCTAACGAGGCAGTCAATGGCAATGGCAATGGAAATCCAAATGGAAATTTATGCAAACCATGCGGCAAAACTAGACGAGGGGGAACGTTGTGAGTTGCTGCGGACACCGTAACTCTACAGTTATACCCGATACTAAGTCAGTATGGCTCTCTTCCGGCAGACGCCTCTACAGAAAATCAGTCTGAGCGTGACGTCGGGCGCTGCGTAGCCACTGCAAATTGATTTGTTCCTTTTGGCTATAAAAATGATCTGATCTGATCCAGATTCAGCAATCTGATAGATATGGTCATTATCTATGATTCTGCGTTTTTAGTTTTCTCGAATGTGCAATATTGTGGATGCAACAGATTTTCGTCCTTTGTGGGGGCGGAAAAGGGTGGGGCGAAATTCTGAGATAAACGTTTTTTAGTGAGATCTAACAGAAGTGCGGATACCAAATTTGGTTACTCTAGCCTTAATAGTCTCTGAGATTTGTGGATGCCCCAGATTTTCGTCCTTTGCGGGGGCGGAAGGGGGTGTGGCGAAATTTGGACACGAAACGGTAAAGGTCCGATATCACAGGAGTGTGGATACCAAATTTGGTTGCTCTGGCTCTTATAGGTTCTGAGATCCTTGAACTCATATTTTGCAATTGACAAAACCGACCTTGAAACCTGTGTGTTAGAGAGAGACAGAGCGAGAAAGAATGAAATTGTTTTCTTGATTCTGGCTATAATAATTATACGATCTGGGTCAGAATTTGTCCTCTAGAAGAAGATGACTATCTTCTACGATTCTGCGTTTTTGGTTTTATCGTATCTTTAAAAATGTAGATGCCACAGATTTTCGTCCTTTGTGGGGGCGGAAGGGGGCGGGGCGAAGTTTTGAAATATTTTTGTAGCAGTGACATATCACAGAAGTCTGGATCCAAACCATCGTTGCTCTAGCTCCTATAGTCTTTGAGCATTAGGCGCTGAAGGGGACGGACAGACGGACGGACGGACAGACAGACAGGGCTCAATCGGTTCGGCTATTGATGCTAATCAAGAATATATATACTTTATATATATACACTCAAACTGTGACATCATCGCCAGAACGAACGAGAGTTTTTGAAAAACGATTTTCGAATGTGGGCCGGCAATGGTCACGATCACTTTTTTGATGCCCTAAAAGGAAACGCCGAAGGTGGCTCGTTTTCTCAAGTGTCTATTGTTTCTTTCAAGAAAAGAAAATAAATAAAGATAAACGAAATAATCGTGCCTGACCGTCAGTCGATCCCCTCAGATAGTGTGTAACAGCAGTAAACGGAGTCCAGTTCCATGTTTACCCAATCGGGTTCGGGAGTAATCCAAGCCTCGCTTCATTTGCATGGACTTTTGGCGTCGAGTGCTTCCGTCCTCACATACCACATTACACATGTACCGAGAGCTGAATTTGCATTTCTTATTGCCAATTACAATTAAATAATCCATCGATTAGGCGATATGTGGAGAGTCGAGCGACCAGGTCTCAGTTTCCCTCCCTCCCCATATACGACTACTACCTAAATCGTTGGCTGGATTCATTCGTTTGCCGATCTGGCTCCGCCCACAAAAATTTTCTTTATTCGTTTTCTACTTTTAGCGGGACACAAGGGCGTAGTCCTAAAAGGGGTGCCAAATCAAAGTGATCTTTAATTAATTATACCCGATACTCAAAATGAGTATTGTGGTATATTAGATTTGTGGTAAAAGTGGATGTGTGTAACGTCCAGAAGGAATCGTTTCCGACCCCATAAAGTATATATATTCTTGATCAGCATCAATAGCCGAGTCGATTGAGCCCTGTCTGTCTGTCCGTCTGTCCGTCCGTCCGTCCGTCCGTCCGTCCGTCCGTCCCCTTCAGCGCCTAGTGCTCAAAGACTATAAGAGCTAGAGCAACGATGTTTTGGATCCAGACTTCTGTGATATGTCACTGCTACAAAAATATTTCAAAACTTCGCCCCTCCCACTTCCGCCACCACAAAGGACGAAAATCTGTAGCATCTACATTTTTAAAGATACGATAAAACCAAAAACGCAGAATCGGCGAGGATGACCATATCTTCTACAGTGCAAAATCGGAACCAGATCGAATAATGATTATAGCCAGAATCAAAAAAACAATTTCATTCTTTCTCGCTCTGTCTCTCTCTAACACACAGGTTTCATGGTCGGTTTTGTCAATTGCAAAATATGAGCTCAAGGATCTCAGAACCTATAAGAGCCAGAGCAACCAAATTTGGTATCCACACTCCTGTGATATCGGACCTTGACCGTTTTGTGTCAAAATTTCACCACACCTCCTTCCGCCCCCGCAAAGGACGAAAATCTGTGGCATCCACAAATCTCAGAGACTATTAAGGCTAGAGTAACCAAATTTGGTATCCGTACTTCTGTTAGATCTCACTAAAAAACGTTTATCTCAGAATTTCGCCCCACCCTTTTCCGCCCCCACAAAGGACGAAAATCTGTTGCATCCACAATATTGCACATTCGAGAAAACTAAAAACGCAGAATCATAGATAATGACCATATCTATCAGATTGCTGAATCTGGATCAGATCAGATCATTTTTATAGCCAAAAGGAACAAATCAATTTGCACTGGCTACGCAGCCCCCGACGTCACGGTCAGACTGATTTTCTGTCTCTCTCGCACGCACTCCTTGTCGTGTCGTTTAATATTAGCGGCGTCTGCCGGAGGAGAGCCATACTGACTTAGTATCGGGTATAACTGTAGAATTGCGGTCTCCGCAGCAACTCACAACGTTCCCCCTCGTTTTTTTTTGAAAATCGTGCCATTTTTGGAAGTGTCGGGGAGAATCGTGAAAGTCCCAGTACTGCCGCCTCGTCTGGGCTTAATTAAATTATTCGAAATTATCGAAACGTGCGGGGCACTGACTGACATCCCCCCAATTCTCCCACTCCACACACACCCCCCTCAAATCTTTTGTTGTGTGTTGTACGAGTACATGATGTAGGCCAGCCAATTTTTTATGAAGTGCACAGCGAGTACTAGTAGTACATATGTATATACCCAATATAGAGCATGTATATGCGATGCATGTGTGTGTATCCACTTTAGTTAAGTTAAGCATGTGTCCATGTGTTTGTGATCTGTCCGTATTTCGGTGCCAGCTAAACATTTCTGTATACAACTATATTTTGTTGCTTTTTATCTGCGGATGCCACCCGGAGGCGGTTCAGCATGAAGTCATGCTTGGTCTCAGCTCCAGCCCCATCTCCTCACGCATTCATCTTAATTACGAAGTTTTTATGATGACAATTTCGGGGCTGCATTTCACTACAAGTCAAGTATATATTTCACTGTAAAAAAACTTCATTTGTAGATCAAGATTGTAGTTTTTTTCTGCCACACCCGAGTACTTTTTTCTTCATACTAGAATTTTTGGTTATTTCCCTTTGTTTTTCCAGTTTTAATGCCAAGTGTAAACAAAGGTCCGAGCGGTCATTCAGCTTGCCATGTCGCCGCTGCTGTACTTCAGGTCCATCACGAACCTGATGGAGGTGGCTCTCATTGTCTTGTCGATCCTAACCTGCATGGAAGCCAGCTACGACAAGGAGACGCAGCGCATACTGGCCGTCTTCACCATTCTGCTGGTGTCCGTGGAGTTCTGCCTGCTGGTTGGCTCCCTGCCAGTACTCTCAATTTCGACGCACATGCTCATGCTGCGCGCCGTCTCCAGCAGCTTTATCAAGAGCTTTGCTCTCTACTCGATCTTTGTGCTTACGTTTAGTCTGTGCTTCTACATACTGTTTGGCAAGCCCCAGGTGGATTCCTCCTCTCCGAAGGACAGCACGCCAGAGCCAGCAAAGGAGGGAGAAGATGATAGTCACTTCAACACATTCTACGTGCCCATCGAGGCGCTCATCAAGACGATTGTGATGCTCACGGGAGAATTTGATGCCGGCGTCTACACTTACCTGATCTTCCTGCTCTTTGTGTTCTTCATGAACACTGCTGTTCAATCTCCTGAATGGTCTGGCTGTCAGCGATACTCAGGTGGGTTTATATTTCCTTTTCTTCCTCGGCTTTATCCAACTGTTTTCTCCCCTCTCTTTTCCCACAGGCCATCAAGGCCCAGGCGGAACTGAACGGCGCCATTGTCCGCACCAATCTGCTGACCCGCTACGAGCAAGTTCTCACTGGCCGAGATGGACACGCTCAGACCTCATCGTCCCAGTTGAACAAAGGCAGTCGGTTCGCTCGAGGAAGACCATGAGCTAGTCACCGGTTCAATCGTAATTTTCTTCATGCTTTTCTTGAGTTTCACGCCCTCGTGGCTTTTCCCACACTTGGGACCCCACTAGGCAGAAAAGCGAAAGGAGAGAAAATCTTCACTGATGAATCGCTTGATCGGATCGGATGGGCTGTTATATACTCACAACACATACTCATTGGCCGCATTTGCGAATCGCTGGGCTGTGAACAAGCTTGAATTGAAAGAGTGTCGGCACTTCGGTGTGCCAAAGATACATTTCTTTACCCCTTGAATCAGCTCGTGTTGATTTTTCCTCAGTGCATTGCACTTTTGAGCTCAGGTCCTAAACGACAGTCACACACCACACACATGCACATTATTATCATTATCATCATCATTATGATAATGACTGTGAGCGAACGAATGCTGATGAAGCCTCATTGTCAATGTCGAAAGTTATGGGATTGGTTAAGGAAACTCAAGGTGGGATATGAAAAGTATTGCGTTCTGCTCTGGCATAGGATCCCAGCTTTAATATTAGAGGGATTCCCCTTCCAAGCAACGATGCGACAATCAACGGACATTGATTAACAACTGTATGTACATATGCATCTACAGTGGGTACACAGCAAGGCAGGCGCGATTAGATACAGGCCAGCGCCGAGCAGCGTAGACACCCAGTACCCTGCCACCCCCGAGGGAAACAGAGAGCGATGAAGGGGATCTGTGTGTGCGTATCCAATGAATTAATATTTCATTCTAGAACGCAGTTGTCTGCGTTAGTTGGGCACACACACACATAGTACATATATGCTGGCAGCGTTCCCATTCAATCTACTCGACGGCTGATGCACGCCAGTAGCCCTCGCTGGAAACTTCCGCAGATTCTGGTACGCAGAGGATGCGGGCTATCGTCGACAGGGGAATACTACTAAGCAGAAAGAGAAGGCGAGTTCATATTTCCAATTTAATGCAAGAAAAATAAAGAGTGTGGAGTGGGCGATGCCAAAGGCAGAAGAAAAAAAGGCCGTAAACCAAAAGAAGAAGGCCTGTCTCGCTCTCTCTCGTGGGAATTGACTTTGAATTTCGAATATCTCGGTATCTATTTTCATTGCGGCCAAAAACGGAGAGACGATTCCGTGTATTGCGATGCCAGCATCAACGAAAATAGATGCCCAAATGGAAGTGCAAACATCTCTGAGGGGAGGGGTGGAGTGTCGGGCGTGTGGCCGTGTATCTTCTGTCAGTGTGTGATTGGATACTGCTTGCTGCTTTCTGCTCGATGGCTGCCCCTAGAGCACGAGGTGCAGGCGTATTTGGAGCACCAGCTGCTCGACGGTCTTCTTCAGGAGCGCCGCCAGGGACAGGATGAATCCCAGGAGGCTGAGGGAGAACAGCCAGGGCGTGGTCATGAGCACGGCAAAGAAGACGAGCGTCTCGTCGCCCCGGGCATTGGCCATGCGCCACAGCAACTGGCTCTGGATGGTGCGCAGCTTGAATTTGCTGTTCCACAATCGGTAGCGCTTCGAGCCGACGGTTTCGTTGAAGCCCACGGTCTTCTCGACCAGCCAGAACACCGCGCAGCACAGCAGTTGCAGCACCAGCAGCACGACCTTGACCACAGCGGTCTCCAAGACGAGGTGGTACAAGGCCACCATGCGCTGACGGTGCTCCGGCTGCATTGTGGAGAGCACGACTGCGCCGAGGGACTCCAGCGGGGAGACCCTGGGGGAAGGGCCGTCGGAGAGCTCCTCCCACTCCGAGTCCGACTCGGTGCGCTCTATCGAGCTGAACTCGCTCTGGCTCTGACAGGTCTCGCTCTGACAGGAGCACGACTCCTTCTCTTGGTCCTCCTCGGTGGGCATCGAGTAGTCGCCCTCGTAGTCGCCGTCGTAGCGGCAGTCGGAGTACTCTTCGTGGGGGTCGTCGTAGTAGTCTCCGCGGCTGTCCGGAGAAGCGCCGCCTGTCCAGAGGGAGCTCAACACGGGCGGTGGTCCCATCGAAGCCATCTGTGGCACAGCATTGAATCTGCAGGGGAGCCGGGGGTAAGTTATGTCCTGGGGGGAAGGGGAGTCTGGGCTGCTGCCGCTCACCCATCTGAATCCCCATCGGAGGGAAGGTGGGGGGGGTGAGCGTGACCTATTGGACCCATTGGGCGGGACAGCAGAGGACTGGTGTGGATTTGGCCTAGGAAGGGCATCGCATTGAGTCCATTCTTGTAGGCGGAACCTTCGGGGGGGACCTGCAGCCCCGGCTGCTGCTGCTGCTGCTGGTCGGATCCGACCATGGATCCGAAAATACCCCGCGAGCGGGTGAATGGGGAACGTGGATTGTTAATAGTTGGATTCATCTTATTCCAGCGCCTGTGAGAAAATATTCGTTCATGGGCTTTGTTTTGTATTTGTATTTTTATTTACTTTATGTTCCCTGTGCTTTCGATATTTGCTGCCGTTCTCTGTGTTGTGCCGCTCTCTCCAGATATTCGTACTGAATGATTTCCAGAGCCAGTTCTGAACGGCTCCAAGTGATAGTTCAGGGCCCACTTCGATGTTGTGTTTCGAATCACAGGTCCGGTGACGTCCTTTCCCTGGGCAGAGCTGCGACTTGCAATAGTTGATCGGCTTTGTTGGTTTGGGATAGGACTTGCGATAAATACCATGCCACCATACTCCTTGGTGTGGCCAAAATGTTGGCTACCATTCTGGGATTAAGGAGTTAAGGGTTAAGGAGAGTGGGGGAGGGGGGGTATATTTTTGATTGGCTTTACATCTTCCTTAAGCTGCTGTTTTGTGTCACAGCCAACCTGTCATTTGTACATTGAATTGCTGCTCGAGAGGTTTCTTTGGAGTCCTCTGTTCCCCGTGTACAAATTTACATAAAATCACAGGAAGCACTTAGGATTAATAGGGGGCACCTAAACCCCTCTACACCCTCTCCCCCTTTTGGTGGTGTCATGGGTTAAGCATTTGCTGATTTCTTACCTTTTATGATGCGCTATACGGCTGTGATCCATGTAGGACATGCACTTTGTTTATCCATTCAAAGGCGCTAACGAGGGTAGTCCTGTAATCCAAAAGGGCATCCAGTATATCCAGAGCGAAGGTTAATTCATTCGATGGAGCGCTCAAGCAGACCAGCCAGGCGGTTGACCAGAAGCTTAACGAGGCTTAAAATTTCCAAGAGGCCGCCAGCCGGCAAGTGTCATTGCAGTCCCTCCAGTCGACTCCACTCCAGTCCAGTTTTTTCCCAAACTGTGCGACGTGAATAACTTTGATGATTTCTTGGCCCAAAGGCGCCCACACAATTTAAATACTCCTCCCTTTTTTGTCAGCCCTCAAGCGGCACCCAATTTTTTTATAGTCATCGCTGCACATGACTGTCGCCCTCAAATACTCGGCCGGCACCCCAGTTTCCTCCGATAGTCTTAACATGGTCACTTTTTTTTCCTTAAAAACTGCAGCAATTTTTTGCATTGTCTTCGAATTCCTTGAAACCATACCTCTTATTGCTGTGTAATGCTGGTTCATTACGTGGTTTCCCAAGGTGCTCAACCTTCCAATCATTTTGCCGCATAGTTTGCACTTGCAGCCATGCACGGGGGGCGAAGCCTTAGGGGAAATCGGTGTTTTCAAATTGCCCTTTCCACTTTCAGTACTAAGAATGTCTTCAGTAAACATGTCTGGAGAATTAAGAAGTTATTATATGTATTTTTTTTTAATTTTACTTATTTACTTACTTAAGTCCGGATCCTCCCGAACCTCCTGCTCCTGCTTCTCCTCCACGTGGTGCACTGGCTCAGACGAATCATATATTTCATCAGAAATAGTACACTCCATATCATTGACTGTATAATCAGAAATATTCTGAATATTGTCAGAAATGTTGTCAATATTCTCCTCAATATCGTGAGTTGTGGCCGACTCCTCCGTATGACCGTGCATATTGTTGTCAATATCCTCAATATCCTGAGTTGTGGCCGACTCCTCCGTATCACCGTGCTTATTTTCAATATCCTCAATATCGTGAGTTGTGGCCGACTCCTCCGTATGACCGTTCATATTGTTGTCAATATCCTCAATATCCTGAGTTGTGGCCGACTCCTCCGTATCACCGTGCATATTGTCAATATCCTCAATATCCTGAGTTGTGGCCGACTCCTCTGTATCACCGTGCATGTTGTCAATATCCTCAATATCCTGAGTTGTGGCCGACTCCTCCGTATCACCGTGCATATTGTCAATATCCTCAATATCCTGAGTTGTGGCCGACTCCTCCGTATCACCGTGCATATTGTCAATATCCTCAATATCCTGAGTTGTGGCCGACTCCTCCGTATCACCGTTCATATTGTTGTCAATATCCTCAATATAATGAGATATCATCAGAACAGAAATATTCTGCACCGGAGTAACAGGCTCAGCATACTTCGCGTGCGTCGTCCCCGCTGAATGGAATACATTATTAGAAGAATATAATATAAATGTAACTAATTTACTTACCCTTACGTTGATGGTCCAGAAAAAAATTAATTGGTCCAAATTAATCACTCCTGCTGCACTTATGTCGCAAACTTGGGCTCCACCGAACGACAACGTTATGTTGGCAATTTCCTGTGCTTTCGGGCTTTGCACTTTCCGGCCTTGCAGATGGTCCCAGTATATCCCGCATAATACATTAACAAGGGCACTGTCCACCCCGTCAATTCTTACACCTCCCAAATTAATGTACATCTTTGTCTTATTTTGGGTTCTTTATTTATGTTTTAAATAACGGGGCATGTATGGTTTTGGTATTTACTCATCGATAGTATTATAAGAAATACCAATGTACTCGATATGCCAACACACATTTATTCGAATACGACGATCAAGAAGGAAGAACGTTTACAGATATATTGTTGCTATACGATACGGACCGATAAATATCACGTTATTCCGCGTCTAGTTTCCTGATTTCAACATGTATAAAAATAAAAATAAAATAATTGTAAGGCAACATATATTAACCCTAACCGATCGAGATATTATACTGCAATTAGTCTTATGCGATATTATACTGCGATATGATAATGCGATAGGTTTTATGCGATATTATACTGCGATAAGTCTGAGGCGAGTTATTCGACGATCGACAAAAATAGAGAAAAGAGTGAAATAAGTTAATAAGAGTAACCCAAGAACCGCGCCAAGATGGATAAAAAGATAGATTCAGAAATGCATAAATTGTCGTGTTTCGATGAGGACATAAAGGAACTCAATCTGTTCGAGCCGTATCAGGACATAGAGAAAGATATGTTCGAGCCGCCGCAATTGTCGTGTTTCGTTGAGGACATAAATGAACTCAATCTGTTGGAGAGGCAGAGGAACATCTGCCGTGTGGACCGCTGGACCGGCTGGTTAGTACATTGCCTATGGATATTGACGACGACGACACTGAAGGTGAGTAGATTGTGGCAATTACATTGGAGCAGGTGAATCAGACTTTTCTTCCTCCAGGTATCGTCGGTAACGATGATCTGGTCAACGATATTGGTCGCCTTCAAGCGAGCAACGAATTGCACAAAGGAACAGGCCCCCGAAAATCTGGCAACGGACGCATTGGAAGAACTGAAAATGCAAGGAAACATAATGAATGGACGCATTAACATGACTGTAAATTTACAGAAACTAAGCGACTCAGAATTTTCCATGTGCATGGATGAGTATCACATGCCGTGGTACCAATATGCAAAAAAAGGACCGGTACATAAATGGAAAATTCTTGCAGTCGCTGAAATCCAAATTAACGGGAATGAAATTCATTATTTGTATTTCCACATTTGTCCCGTTTCCAAAACACCTGCACTAGGCAGGAATGCGGTCAAGGAAGGACTCGATTTAGTATTGAGGGAGGTTGAGAGTGGGGGCTTGTCAAGTCAACTGTTGGCAGTTGGATCCGACCACTGCTTGGCAAATTTCATGCCGTGCAAAAGTGTAAGGGGAAAATTCCCCATATTGTGGGATTTGCCCCACCTCAAAAAGGTTATCCTAAAAAATGATATACATGAGGATGTGTTGTTGTCAAATATGTATGTCAAGGAATACAGGAAAGAAAATTACAAGAGTATCTTTGAGGCTACGAAGTCGGTAGACAACTTGCCCGACTACCTAATGTCTGATAGAGTTAAAGAAATCATTAAAAATGAAATAATGAACTTATTACGCGCTGTTGAAAAACATTTCGAATTTAGAAACGAATTAATATGTTTTAACAACATGAACAGCAATACCTTCGAGGAACGTGGCAAGCATTTATCAACAATTTTTATAAACATAATGAAAGTATCGCTTAAAGAAGATTTCAACAGAAACCCAGTATATTATGCTACAACTGTAGTGTTCATGGCTCTCCAAATAATGGACCAAAAAATGAAATTATTAAATAAGACGTTAGAAAATAATTTGTAGTATGTAGTATAATTATATTAATTTTAATAATAATAACAATAATAATAATTTGTTTTTTATTTTATTTATTTTATGTAGTATGTATTATACATGTACTATACATAATTAATGTATTTTCAGCTGTAGAATGTAGAATATTTTCAGCCTGTACAAGATTTTCAGCTGTAGAATGTAGAATATTTCAGCCTGTACAAGATTTTCAGCTGTAGAAGCCTGTACAAGATTTTCAGCTGTAGAATGTAGAATATTTTCAGCCTGTACAAGTTTTCATCTGTAGAATGTAGAATATTTCAGCCTGTACAAGATTTTCAGCTGTAGAAGCCTGTAAAAGATTTTTAGCTGTAGTGTTCAATTTTTGTTTGTTGTTTGATTGATTTTTGAATTGATTGTTGTTGTTTGATTGATTTTGTTGTTCTGAAGGCTTGATCCACCGGTGACCAGGGACGCAGGATGGCTCTAAGCTATAGTATTTATTGTACGAGTAATAATCAACTAGCACAGCACTAGCATTTAGCCCGTATTCAGAGCAGACTGTAAGTTTAAGTTAGTCTGAAATTGTTTTTATTAACATACGAATAATGAAATTGAAGAAAACCCTTAATAATTTGTTGTCAGTAAGTAAGTAGTATATAATGGTTATATAGACAGGTAATATTGTATAAACGAATATCGTTACTGTATGTACCATTTTGTACCAGAGTAAATATTTTGTAATTGCAAATGTTAGATTTATGCATTCTTGAATTTTAATTTCTTTTTCTTTTCGTTATAATAGTTTTATTATCTTTAATTGGTTTTCTGTTTTCGTTTTGTTTTTTTTTTTGCATTTGATATGATTCGGTTCAAAATGTGTGTTTTGTTTACGCACATATTATGGTTAATGGTTCTTAATCTTGTTCGTTACTCTTTTATTACCCTTTTTGTATATCTTTTGTTTTATAAATTAATCTTTAGATAAGCTGAGGAGCGTAGCGTATCGGATCAAATCAATCAAAAGTTGATGGGTCTAAGGGGCTAGCTAACGAGGCAGTCAATGGCAATGGCAATGGAAATCCAAATGGAAATTTATTCAAACCATGCGGCAAAACTAAAAAAAAACTAATCGAAAAACGCAGAATCATAGACGAGGGGGAACGTTGTGAGTTGCTGCGGACACCGCAACTCTACAGTTATACCCGATAGTAAGTCAGTATGGCTCTCCTCCGGCAGACGCTGCCGCTGAACACGACAAAGATTGCGTGCGAGAGAGACAGAAAATCAGTCTGAGCGTGACGTCGGGGGCTGCGTAGCCAGTGCAAATTGATTTGTTCCTTTTGGCTATAAAATCTGATCTGATCTGATCCAGATTCAGCAATCTGATAGATATGATCATTATCTATGATTCTTCGTTTTTAGTTTTCTCGAATGTGCAATATTGTAGATGCAACAGATTTTCGTCCTTTGTGGTGGCGAAAGGGGGTGGGGAGAAATTCTGAGATTTGTGGATGCCACAGATTTTCGTCCTTTGCGGGGGCGGAAGGAGGTGTGGTGAAATTTTGACACAAAACGGTCAAGGTCCGATATCACAGGAGTGTGGATACCAAATTTGGTTGCTCTAGCTCTTATGGGTTCTGAGATCCTTGAACTCATATTTTGCAATTGGCAAAACCGACCATGAAACCTGTGTGTTAGAGAGAGACAGAGCGAGAAAGAATGAAATTATTTTCTTGATTCAGGCTATAATAATCATACGATCTGGTTCAGAATTTGCCCTCTAGAAGATATAGTCATCTTCTACGATTCTGCGTTTTTGGTTTTCTCGTATCGTCGAAATTGTGGATGCCACAGATTTTCGCCCTTTGTTGGAGCGGAAGTGGGCGGGGCAAAGTTTTAAAAATTTTCTTGTAGCAGTGACATATCACAGAAGTCTGGATCCAAAACATCGTTGCTATCGCTCTTATAGTCTTTGAGCACTAGGCGCTGAAGGGGACGGACAGACGGACAGACGAACGGACTGACAGACGGACGGACGGACAGACGGACAGACAGACATGGCTCAATCGACTCGGCTATTGATGCTGATCAAGAATATATATACTTTATTGGGTCGGAAACGATTCCTTCTGGACGTTACACACATCCAATTTTACCACAAATCTAATATACCCCAATACTCATTTTGAGTATCGGGTATAATAATGCCATAAATTAGATAAACAATCCAAGCACAGTTTGCCAAAAAACAGACTTTATGGACAAGCAATTTAGTTTAGTGTTTACTCTGCTCTCCTCCTCCCACGCAGCTAGAGGGTCTCTCGATTTGATCACATCACGTATTCGGGAAGGGTATGGTAAAATATCATGTGAGAATGTTATAGCAGTGTAAGACAGTACGTATATAGTATAAATTATTGACAGACGATCGGAGAAACGCGGCTGATCCTGTGCAGCTGGACATATACATATTCAGTTTATCGCGTTAAAAACTTTACATTAATCACGTCTGTCCCCCTTCTACTTACTCTTTCCGAAGTGTTGTCATTTGCTGATTTCACTTTTGCAGCTGCACCAACACAAAGAACTTTAGTAGAGGATTCGGTCTGCAACTCAGAGCCAATTTTGTTGGGCAATTTCCTAGGCTCCAGCTCTCTCAGTCTCCAAATTCCAGATGTTCCCACAGACAGAAAGAAGAACAGGGCTGAAAGGTTTATAAATATAAATTCACTCAAAGAAAAAATGAGAAGTCGAAACAGTTTTCGAATCCCGAATGAAGATAATCTCATTATTATTTTTCTTTTAAAACTAGTAATAATGTCGTTGGACTCCCTTTCCTTTGTGACAAAATTTATTCTCAAACTCCAGAGTGATACGAGTACTTTTTTTTACCAGTGTTATAGTATATACATATGTGAGCTCCAAGAATAAAATTCCACTCCAGACTCCGTATACTCTGTAATTTCGACTGGTTTCCGTAGATGAAGCAAATGTTTAAGAGTTTAAGGGCAATTTGTGTTTTCCGAAGCTTTTGGCAATAAGTATAGATTACCTTGTCTACATCAATATTTCTGAAAGTAGTGCTCTTAATTGCTAGGGTCAGATGCGACTGAGAGAGGAGTTGCTCACTTTTGAAATCGTTTGCTGTTAAGTTTTCTGTTAATTATTGTGATATTACGCCATTTTGTCAACCGATGTCTTAGTAAGACTTTGGGTCGAGCTTCAGCTTGGACAAACAATGAAGTTGTTTGTCAATTGCTTGGGCAAATACTCGTACTCAGGTGGAAAAACAAATACCAGAATGGGAAGAGGTTAAGATGGGAGACAAGAAAATATCAAATAAAGGGCCAATTATGGAAGGTGATTGTGCGATTCTGTTTATCTTATCAACGACAAATTTTGACCCCAGGGGCGTCATTTACAATCCTCAATTTGTTTGCATACTAAAGCAACATTAGCCGAAGAGCTACCTACAAAAGAGAAGACGATGTTTCCTGATTCCCAATTCGTAGCCTATTGATAAACAATCAGTGGGGGAATATTCAAATTAGCCAGGTCTCATGTGTGATTAGCCGATTTCTCACACATTTCAAGCATCAAAGCAGACAGCAGACAGAACGGAACAGAACAGAACAGAACACAACAGAGCGGAGAAGACGTTGAGCTGACGGCTGGAGGGATCAGATCCCACAGAAGAAGCCGCCTTGAAATTTACGAAAAGAGCCGCCTATAAATCGCAAGATTTCAGCACTGCCCAGGGATTTATCTAAAGCTCCATTCGGAACAGTATTCAAAGCATAAAGCGTAACCAATTGATTGCTAATTAATATTGATGTGTCGATTATTTTATGATTATTCTTTATGATCGTTAAATTTTGATATACCAAAAGGCGAGCGAGATCGAACACCAAACTTGATTCAAACTTTGAACAATCAAGCCACTCCCTGAGTACTTCTCAGGCCTTGTCTTACCTTGTCTTCAGTTGGATTGTTATAATTTAATAACTACACGGGAGGGCAAATTAAGTCTGTAGCTCGGGTACCACAAAAACCACTTAAAGACGCTTTCTTTAATTGCCCCAAGACGAAGATTTGGTTTTTATTTTTCGAGAAACCTGTGGGGTTAGCTTTCGGCTGCGGATGTGGCTGTGACTGTGGCTCTGCCTCCAGCTGCTGGCCAGCTCCATGGACAGACAGTCATTTGTGTGAAAATCATCGTGGCATGAAGCGTTGTCAAATACCGTTTGTTGCGGGGGTCGGTCCACTCTCATGCTTTTGTTTCGGCCATTTCAAGGTCTGTACAGAAACCGTCTGTTGGGTCAGACCTCCACCGAGAATACGCAGCGCACCTATGACATCCTCCATTCGGAGCTGCAGCGCTGCCAGGCACTGCGCAGCCAGAACCTCAAGACGTTCATCGAGCAGCTGCGCGTCGAGATAAGCAAGTGGTGGGATCTAACGCTAAAGAGCCAGCAGGAGCGCAAGCGTTTCTCCAACTACTACAATAAGTATTACAACGAAGACCTGTTGGAGCTGCACGAGCTGGAGCTGGATGATCTCAAGAGCTTCTACACGTGCAACAAGGAGATTTTCGATCTGTACGAGAGCCGTGCAGAACTTTGGTCCCGCATGCAGGCTCTAGAGGCAAAGGCCAACGAGCCGAATCGTTTCAACATTCGTGGCGGCCAGTTCCTTAAAGAGGAAAAGGAACGCAAGGCCATCACCTCGAAGCTGCCCAAGATTGAGCAGCAGATCACTGAACTGGTGCACGCCTATGAGGTGCAATCGCATGGCCCGTTTCTGGTTTATGGCGAGAACATGCTGGAGCTGATGGCTGGCGAATGGGAGAACTATCGGCAGGCCAAGCAGAGCTCGGCCCGCAAGAAGGCCCCGTCCACCACGAGGACGGGCAGCAGCAGCAAATTGATGATGCCACCGCCGACTGCCGGTTCAACGGCCCCTCGCACGGCCCCTCCATTGACCAGAGCAGAGCTCTAACAATGCGGGTTCTGGCATCATTTTCATAGAAACGGCATTAGAAGTTACTCATACGCAGCGTGGGTTGGATAAGATTAACGAAAGCCCACATAGACATAGCTCATCCTCCCCATTCTCACTTGACTCTTTGCAGACAGCAGAATGAGCTCTAACAACTGCGGTTTCATCGATCCGCAGGGCCAGTTGAGCGCAGCCCTCGCTAATCGGGACATACGGAAATTCCACACTGCCCTGGACAGCGGTGCCCAGGCCAATCGCCAGGACGATCGAATGCCTCTCAGGTGGGCTCCTGCATTCAGCTGCTGCTCGAGTACGGAGCCTCTCCGAATTTGGTGGATCAGGGCGAGTTCACGCCCCTCCACCATGTGCTGAAGAATAGAAAGATTGAGGCAGGCACTAAGCTGGAGCTGATCCGACTTTTCCTAAAACAACCACAGTTGGACATTGACAGCTATCGGAACGGGCAGGTACGCCAGATGCTGAGGGATCAGTATCCGGAACTGCCATTGCCGGAGCTGCGCGAGGCCGGAGCGGAGATCGACTGCGAGCGACTCCTCCGCACGCTGCGGGACGGAGACGAGAACCAGTTCGAGCAACAGTTCGCGGAGTACCACCAGAACGTCAGCGGAAACGCAGAAAACCAATGCAATGCCAACCAGGAGGAGTATCAGTCCCTGCTGGCGGAGAGTATCAAGCGGGGCAAGCAGCGAGCCTTTGAGGCCATCCTCGAGACGGGCATCAACATTAATCCTTCAAAATTGAGCGACATCAGCCCCGTGGAGTTGGCCGTAATCTGGGGCAACCACAGGGCGCTAGAGAAGCTGTTGCAGCATCCGCAGCTGAGGCTGACATCGCATTCCAAGCTGCTGAACGCGGTTATCAGTCGCCTGGGTGAGCAGCCGCTGGACGACTTCTGTGACCACCAGCGCTGCTTCCAGCTGCTGCTCGAGAGCGATCGTGTGGACATCAATGAGGCGGACAAGGCTGGCCTGGTGCCACTCTCCTATGCGGTCAAGTATCGCAACACAAAGGTGGCACAGGAGCTTCTACGGCAGGGAGCGTACATCGGGGCGAGAAGCGCGTTCGGAGATCTTTCCATACAGGAGATGGACCCGAAAGTGCTGGAGGAGCACTTCGATTCCTGCATCACCACCAACGGGGAGAAGCCCGGTGACCAGAGTTTCGAGATCATCATCAACTACAAGAATCTGATGAGATGCCAGCGAGAGCCCGGGCAGTCGGACAAGCGGAGCATTGGCCATCCTCACCAATTGGAGGACGAGATGACTCCAATCGCATACATCGCCGATTCCAAGGAGCTGCGTTACCTGCTGCAGCACCCGCTAATCTCGAGTTTCCTCTTCCTCAAGTGGCACCGCCTCTCGGTGATCTTCTATCTGAACTTTCTACTTTACTCTCTCTTAAGTTCCACGAAAGCGACCACACAGCCCTCTTCGGCCTGTTCTCTTGGATAGGGATTGTGTATCTCATGATCCGAGAGGTCATTCAGCTTGCCATGTCGCCGCTGCTGTACTTCAGGTCCATCACGAACCTGATGGAGGTGGCTCTCATTGTCTTGTCGATCCTAACCTGCATGGAAGCCAGCTACGACAAGGAGACGCAGCGCATACTGGCCGTCTTCACCATTCTGCTGGTGTCCGTGGAGTTCTGCCTGCTGGTTGGCTCCCTGCCAGTACTCTCAATTTCGACGCACATGCTCATGCTGCGCGCCGTCTCCAGCAGCTTCATCAAGAGCTTTGCTCTCTACTCGATCTTTGTGCTTACGTTTAGTCTGTGCTTCTACATACTGTTTGGCAAGCCCCAGGTGTATTCCTCCTCTCCGAAGGACAGCACGCCAGAGCCAGCAAAGGAGGGAGAAGATGATGGTCACTGCAACACATTCTCCGTGCCCATCGAGGCGCTCATCAAGACGATTGTGATGCTCACGGGAGAATTTGATGCCGGCGTCTACACTTACCTGATCTTCCTGCTCTTTGTGTTCTTCATGAACACTGCTGTTCAATCTCCTGAATGGTCTGGCTGTCAGCGATACTCAGGTGGGTTTATATTTCCGTTTCTTCCTCGGCTTTATCCAACTGTTTTCTCCCCTCTCTTTTCCCACAGGCCATCAAGGCCCAGGCGGAACTGAACGGCGCCATTGTCCGCACCAATCTGCTGACCCGCTACGAGCAAGTTCTCACTGGCCGAGATGGACACGCTCAGACCTCATCGTCCCAGTTGAACAAAGGCAGTCGGTTCGCTCGAGGAAGACCATGAGCTAGTCACCGGTTCAATCGTAATTTTCTTCATGCTTTTCTTGAGTTTCACGCCCTCGTGGCTTTTCCCACACTTGGGACCCCACTAGGCAGAAAAGCGAAAGGAGAGAAAATCTTCACTGATGAATCGCCTGATCGGATCGGATGGGCTGTTATATACTCACAACACATACTCATTGGCCGCATTTGCGAATCGCTGGGCTGTGAACAAGCTTGAATTGAAAGAGTGTCGGCACTTCGGTGTGCCAAAGATACATTTCTTTACCCCTTGAATCAGCTCGTGTTGATTTTTCCGCAGTGCATTGCACTTTTGAGCTCAGGTCCTAAACGACAGTCACACACCACACACATGCACATTATTATCATTATCATCATCATTATGATAATGACTGTGAGCGAACGAATGCTGATGAAGCCTCATTGTCAATGTCGAAAGTTATGGGATTGGTTAAGGAAACTCAAGGTGGGATATGAAAAGTATTGCGTTCTGCTCTGGCATAGGATCCCAGCTTTAATATTAGAGGGATTCCCCTTCCAAGCAACGATGCGACAATCAACGGACATTGATTAACAACTGTATGTACATATGCATCTACAGTGGGTACACAGCAAGGCAGGCGCGATTAGATACAGGCCAGCGCCGAGCAGCGTAGACACCCAGTACCCTGCCACCCCCCGAGGGAAACAGAGAGCGATGAAGGGGATCTGTGTGTGCGTATCCAATGAATTAATATTTCATTCTAGAACGCAGTTGTCTGCGTTAGTTGGGCACACACACACATAGTACATATATGCTGGCAGCGTTCCCATTCAATCTACTCGACGGCTGATGCACGCCAGTAGCCCCCGCTGGAAACTTCCGCAGATTCTGGAACGCAGAGGATGCGGGCTATCGGCGACAGGGGAATACTACTAAGCAGAAAGAGAAGGCGAGTTCATATTTCCAATTTAATGCAAGAAAAATAAAGAGTGTGGAGTGGGCGATGCCAAAGGCAGAAGAAAGAAAGGCCGTAAACCAAAAGAAGAAGGCCTGTCTCGCTCTCTCTCGTGGGAATTGACTTTGAATTTCGAATATCTCGGTATCTATTTTCATTGCGGCCAAAAACGGAGAGACGATTCCGTGTATTGCGATGCCAGCATCAACGAAAATAGATGCCCAAATGGAAGTGCAAACATCTCTGAGGGGAGGGGTGGAGTGTCGGGCGTGTGGCCGTGTGTCTTCTGTCAGTGTGTGATTGGATACTGCTTGCTGCTTTCTGCTCGATGGCTGCCCCTAGAGCACGAGGTGCAGGCGTATCTGGAACACCAGCTGCTCGACGGTCTTCTTCAGGAGCGCCGCCAGGGACAGGATGAATCCCAGGAGGCTGAGGGAGAACAGCCAGGGCGTGGTCATGAGCACGGCAAAGAAGACGAGCGTCTCGACGCCCCGGGCATTGGCCATGAGCCACAGCAACTGGCGCTGGATGGTGCGCAGCTTGAACTTGCTGTTCCACAATCGGTGGCGCTTCGAGCCGACGGTTTCGTTGAAGCCCACGGTCTTCTCGACCAGCCAGAACACCGCGCAGCACAGCAGTTGCAGCACCAGCAGCACGACCTTGACCACAGCGGTCTCCAAGACGAGGTGGTACAAGGCCACCATGCGCTGACGGTGCTCCGGCTGCATTGTGGAGAGCACGACTGCGCCGAGGGACTCCAGCGGGGAGACCCTGGGGGAAGGGCCGTCGGAGAGCTCCTCCCACTCCGAGTCCGACTCGGTGCGCTCTATCGAGCTGAACTCGCTCTGGCTCTGACAGGAGCACGACTGCTCCGCTTGGTCCTCCTCGGTGGGCATCGAGTAGTCGATCTCGTAGTCGCCCTCGTAGCGGCAGTCGGAATACTCTTCGTGGGGGTCGTCGTAGTAGTCTCCGCGGCTGTCCGGAGAAGCGCCGCCTGTCCAGAGGGAGCTCAACACGGTCGGTGGTCCCATCGAAGCCATCTGTGGCACAGCATTGAATCTGCAGTGGAGCCGGGGGTAAGTTATGTCCTGGGGGGAAGGGGAGTCTGGGCTGCTGCCGCTCACCCATCTGAATCCCCCATCGGAGGGAAGGTGGGGGGGTGAGCGTGACCTATTGGACCCATTGAGCGGGACAGCAGAGGACTGGTGTGGATTTGGCCTAGGAAGGGCATCGCATTGAGTCCATTCTTGTCGGCGGAACCTTCGGGGGGGACCTGCAGCCCCGGCTGCTGCTGCTGCTGCTGGTCGGTAAAGACGAAGGATCCCATGGATCCGAAAATACCCCGCGAGCGGGTGAATGGGGAACGTGGATTGTTAATAGTTGGATTCATCTTATTCCAGCACCTGTGAGGAAATATTCGTTCATGGGCTTTGTTTTGTATTTGTATTTTTATTTACTTTATGTTCCCTGTGCTTTCGATATTTGCTGCCGTTCTCTGTGTTGTGCCGCTCTCTCCAGATATTCGTACTGAATGATTTCCAGAGCCAGTTCTGAACGGCTCCAAGTGATAGTTCAGGGCCCACTTCGATGTTGTGTTTCGAATCACAGGTCAGGTGACGTACTTTCCCTGGGCAGAGCAGCGACTTGCTCGAGAGGTCTCTTTGGAGTCCTCTGTTCCCCGTGTACAAATTAACATAAAATCACAGGAAGCACTTAAGGATTAATAGGGGGCACTCATCCCCCTCTACTCCCTCTCCCCCTTTTGGTGGTGTCATGGGTTAAGCATTTGCTGTGTTCGGCATTCAATTTGTGGCTTAATTTCTTACCTTTTATGATGCGCTATACGGCTGTAATCCATGTAGGACATGCACTTTGTTTATCCATTCAAAGGCGCTAAAGAGGGTAGTCCTGTAATCCAAAAGGGCATCCAGTATATCCAGAGCGAAGGTTAATCCATTCGATGGAGCGCTCAAGCAGACCAGCCAGGCGGTTGACCAGAAGCTTAACGAGGCTTAAAATTTCCAAGAGGCCGCCAGCCGGCAAGTGTCATTGCAGTCCCTCCAGTCGACTCCACTCCAGTCCAGTTTTTTCCCAAACTGTGCGACGTGAATAACTTTGATGATTTCTTGGCCCAAAGGCGCCCACACAATATAAATACTCCTCCCTTTTTTGTCAATAAGTTTATTTTCAGTCGTTACATTTACGAATAACAGGCGAGTTTTTCTACTCAAATCAAATATTAAAATTAAAAAACGAAACAGTTATTTGTTGATGTCCTTCAGCTTCTCTGGATCAGTCTACTCAAGCCAAATCAAATATTAAAATGAAAAAACGAAACAGTTATTGGTTGATGTCCTTCAGCTTCTCTGCAGCCGTCTTGGCGGCCCACAAGCGGCACCCAATTTTTTTATAGTCATCGCTGCACTTGACTATCGCCCTCAAATACTCGGCCGGCACCCCAGTTCTCTCTGATAGTCTTAACATGGTCACTTTTTTTTCCGTAAAAATGGCAGCAATTTTTTGCATTGTCTTCGAATTCCTTGAAACCATACCTCTTATTGCTGTGTAATGTTGGTTCATTACGTGGTTTCCCAAGGTGCTCAACATTCCAATCATTTTGCCGCATAGTTTGCACTTGCAGCCATGCACGGGGGGCGAAGCCTTAGGGGAAATCGGTGTTTTCAAATTGTCCTTTCCACTTTCAGTACTAAGAATGTCTTCAGTAAACATGTCTGGAGAATTAAGAAGTTATTATATGTATTTTTTTTAAATTTTACTTATTTACTTACTTAAGTCCGGATCCTCCCGAACCTCCTGCTCCTGCTTCTCCTCCACGTGGTGCACTGGCTCAGACGAATCATATATTTCATCAGAAATAGTACACTCCATATCATTGACTGTATAATCAGAAATATTCTGAATATTGTCAGAAATGTTGTCAATATTCTCCTCAATATCGTGAGTTGTGGCCGACTCCTCCGTATGACCGTGCATATTGTTGTCAATATCCTCAATATCCTGAGTTGTGGCCGACTCCTCCGTATCACCGTGCTTATTGTCAATATCCTCAATATCGTGAGTTGTGGCCGACTCCTCCGTATGACCGTTCATATTGTTGTCAATATCCTCAATATCCTGAGTTGTGGCCGACTCCTCCGTATCACCGTGCATATTGTCAATATCCTCAATATCCTGAGTTGTGGCCGACTCCTCCGTATCACCGTTCATATTGTTGTCAATATCCTCAATATCCTGAGATATCATCAGAACAGAAATATTCTGCACCGGAGTGACAGGCTCAGCATACTTCGCGTGCGTCGTCCCCGCTGAATGGAATACATTATTAGAAGAATATAATATAAATGTAACTAATTTACGTACCCTTACGTTGATGGTCCAGAAAAATTAATCACTCCTGCTGCACTTATGTCGCAAACTTGGGCTCCACCGAACGACAACGTCATGTTGGCAATTTCCTGTGCTTTCGGGCTTTGCACTTTCCGGCCTTGCAGATGGTCCCAGTATATCCCGCATAATAATTAACAAGGGCACTGTCCACCCCGTCAATTCTTACACCTCCCAAATTAATGTACATCTTTGTCTTATTTTGTGTTCTTTATTTATGTTTTAAATAACGGGGCATGTATAGTTTTGGTATTTACGCATCGATAGTATTATAAGAAATACCAATGTACTCGATATGCCAACACATTTATTCGAATACGACGATCAAGAAGGAAGAACGTTTACAGATATTTTGTTGCTATACGATACGGACCGATAAATATCACATAATTCCGCGTCTAGTTTCCTGATTTCAACATGTATAAAAATAAAAATAAAATAATTGTAAGGCAACATATATTAACCCTAACCGAGATATTATACTGAAATTAGTTTTATGCGATATTATACTGCGATATGATACTGCGATAGGTTTTATGCGATATTATACTGCTATAAGTCTGAGGCGAGTTATTCGACGATCGACAAAAAATAGAGAAAAGAGTGAAATAAGTTAATAAGAGTAACCCAAGAACCGCGCCAAGATGGATAAAAAGATAGATTCAGAAATGAATAAATTGTCGTGTTTCGATGAGGACATAAAGGAACCCAATCTGTTCGAGCCGTATCAGGACATAGAGGAAGATATGTTCGAGCCGTCGCAATTGTCGTGTTTCGATGAGGACATAAATGAACTCAATCTGTTGGAGCCGTCGCAATTGTCGTGTTTCGATGAGGACATAAATGAACTCAATCTGTTCGAGCCGTATCAGGACAAAGAGGCAGAGGAACATCTGCCGTGTGGACCGCTGGACCGGCTGGTTAGTACGTTGCCTATGGATGTTGACGACGACGACACTGAAGGTGAGTAGATTGTGGCAATTACATTGGAACAGGTGAATCAGACTTTTCTTCCTCCAGGTATCGTCGGTAACGATGATCTGGTCAACGATATTGGTCACCTTCAAGCGAGCAATGAATTGCACAAAGGTACAGGCCCCCGAAAATCTGGTAACGGACGCATTGGAAGAACTGAAAATGCAAGGAAACATAATGAATGGACGCATTAACATGACTGTAAATTTACAGAAACTAAGCGACTCAGAATTTTCCCCATTTTGTGGGATCTGCCCCACCTCAAAAAGGTTATCCTAAAAAATGATATACATGAGGATGTGTTGTTGTCAAATATGTATGTCAAGGAATACAGGAAAGAAAATTACAAGAGTATCTTTGAGGCTACGAAGTCGGTAGACAACTTGCCCGACTACCTAATGTCTGATAAAGTTAAAGAAGTCATTAAAAATGAAATAATGAACTTATTACGCGCTGTTGAAAAACATTTCGAATTTAGAAACGAACCAATATGTTTTAACAACATGAACAGCAATACATTCGAGGAACGTGGCAAGCATTTATCAACAATTTTTATAAACATAATGAAAGTATCGTTTAAAGAAGATTTCATCAGAAACCCAGTATATTATGCTACAACTGTAGTGTTCATGGCTCTCCAAATAATGGACCAAAAAATTAAATTATTAAATAAGACTGTGGAGATAATGTTTTTTATCCCCAATCGGCCGACTAATTATTTCGAATTAAATAAAACTCGGCGCAGAAATAAAATTACGATATGTTTTTTAATGCGTGACATCCAAATTGCAAGTGTGGCTTGCCTGCCCTTTACATTGCCGCTCCGATCGCTAAGCGCAGCTTCGCTCGGCCGACGTCGGTAGGCAGACGCAAAGCGGAGATAGCGAAGAGCGAGCTGGCAGAGAGCGTTTAGCAGGGCAAGCAAGCGCAGAGCTTTAACAAACAAATGAGTGACATAGACATAAGTAACAAACAAAATAAGCGGCTGAGGGCCAAGAATTAGGTGCTATTTGGCAAGCAGCTAATCGGCTGGGTTCTTCTCCGAACATTCACCCCCCGTTCGAAGGCAAAGGCTTTCAACAGATCCATCCTGAAGGGGCAGAACCGCTATTTTTCCAACGGCCCTCTTGAAAAGGCCTTTTTGAGTGCGGATGACGGCTACTCTGATGGTTCCATCTTTTCCTGGGATGACGCTCTCAATGCGGCCAAGCGGCCACCTTAATGGTGGCAGCTTTTCCTCCTTGATCATGACGAGCGCTCCTAGCTTGATGTTTGGAGACGATGACCGCCACTTGCTCCGCTCCTGAAGAATCGAAAGATACGCCGTGCTCCATTTTCTCCAAAACGCCTGCTTCATTTGACACAGCCGCTGCCATCGACTAAGTAGGTTGACCCGGAGATGCGCCACATCTGGCTCGTCGAATGCAGCTTTCGGGGCTCCATTGAGAAAGTGGTTTGGCGTGAGCACATCTAGATCATCGGGACTTTCTGTAATTGCATAAATCGGACGGGACTTAACAAAGCTGAGATTTCACAAGCCAAGGTCTGAATTTCATCAAGAGTAAAAATGTAGGTCCCGACGATGCGAAGAAAATGATATTTAGCTGCTTTAACAGCCGCCTCCCACAAACCCCCAAAATGAGGTGAGCGAGGGGGGATGAATTTCCACTCGATTCCACTAGAAACGCAGAGATGTGACACAGCCGACGTATGAGGATCGCTGAGGAACATTTGCCGAAGCTCCAAAAGCTCATTTTTTGCTCTTACAAAATTTGTAGCGTTGTCTGACCAGATGATTCGAGGTTTGGGACGTAGACTTGTAAAACGCCTTAATGCTGCCAGAAAGGATTCTGTAGATAGATCCCGAACGACTTCCAAATGAGTTGCTTTGGTGATAAAGCATACGAAGACAGCGATGTAACATTTGATAGGAGGCCTGCTTCTGACTTCCGACTTGTGATAAAAGGGTCCGCAAAAATCAACACCCGTTGTGTGGAATGCTGGATTAGTCCCAGGCAAGTTTCCCATGGTATGTTCCCTCAGCACTGGCTTCAAACGAAAGCATCTAACACATTTGCGAATGATTCCCGCAACATATTTGCGTCCACCAATAGGCCAGAATTTTTGCCGAAGCAGTCCGAGCAATCCTTGAGCTCCTGCGTGGAGAAACCTTTCGTGAAAGAAGATAATAATAGAGACAGTGACAGGATGTCCCTTAGGAAGCAGGATCGGGTGCTTCGCGTCGTAGTCCAATTCGGCATTTTGGAGGCGGCCTCCAACACGCAGCAATCCAAAGCTATCCAGAAATGGATTCAGTGAGGCCATCGTGCTTTTTGGGGGTAGGGCCTGTTTGCTGGCGAGGGCCCTTATCTCTTCCGAAAATTGTTGCTGCTGTATTGCCCTTATGAGCAAAGGGTCGATTGAGTCGATTACGGTAAGTTGACCCTTCGACCGCGCTATGCCTTTGTCCTTGAGAATGCAGAATCGATATATGAAAGCAAAGACGCGCTGCATGGATCCGAATGAGTTTTGAAATTTTCAATCGTACGATACATCCCTTTCGTTTGAAACAACCAATGCTGCATGACGACGTTCTGGTACATCGGTCGGCAATTGCAAGCCTGCAGGCCACTCTGAGCTCTCAAGACGCAAGAATGGTGGTCCAGAGATCCAAAGGCTACTATCCATTAGTTCAGCGGGCGTGGATCCACGTGATATGATGTCGGCAGGATTCAACTTTGTGGGCACGTGATGCCAAGTCATTCCAGCGGTGAGCTCCTGAATCCGCTGAACTCGATTAGAAACAAATATATTGAAATTCAATGGTGATTCTCGAATCCAGGCAAGGGCTATGGACGAATCCGACCAGCAATGTATTTAGCATGGAGCTGATAATCCCTTAACTATGGTGGACACTAGTTCGGCTAATACGAGGGCAGCGGATAGCTCAAGCTTGGGGATAGTCATACTTTTCAAGGGCGCGACTCTGGATTTAGAGCATAAGAGATGACTTTGCACAATGCCAAGAGCTTCCGAACGCATGTATACACAGGCGCTTTATGCTGCTTGGCTCGCATCACAAAACGCGTGCATTTCTAATCTGGCTTGCTGCCGAAGCACGTAACGTGGAAACTTAAAGTTTTTAACCATCGACAACTGCGAAGTCAGCTCAATCCAAGTCGTATGTAGATCCTGGGGCAGGCTTTCGTCCCATTTCAACTTTAGGCTTTCGTTCCATAGCGACTGCATAAATATTTTAGCTTTTGTGATGATGGGAGAGATGAGCCCTAGAGGATCGTAGAACCTAGCTAGTGTAGACAGGACCGAACGCTTCGATATTGGGCCTGCAGCGGTTCCAACGTGAGTGAAGCTAAACAGAAGATTGTCCGTGGTGGGATCCCAAACTAGACCAAGCGCCTTGGTTACTTCAGTCCCGTCATCGAAGGCAAGGAACTTTTCGCGATCCGCCTCCGATACGCCTTCCAAAGCAGCGGGTTCATTGGAACACCATTTACGTATGGGAAAACATCCTTTCGAAAGTAGCTCCTTTACCTGCTGACGAATCTTGATGACAGAATCAATGCTGTCTCCAGATATGAGATCATCGACATAGAAATCTCTTCGAACAACATCAGCGCCAAGCGGAAAACGCAACTCTTCATCATTTGCCAATTGATGCATAGCACGAATTGCTAAGAAAGCGGCAGGTTTGGTTCCGTAAGTAACAGTCTCCAACTTGAACACCTGAATCTCCTCCTTCGGGTCATTGCGCCATAGGATGCACTGCACGTGCGTATCGGGATGGGAAACGCGTACACAGCGGTACATTTTGCAGATATCGCCACACAAGGCGACTTTAAAAAAGCGGAAACGAAGCAGAGTTATCAGAATTTTAGGTTGGATGGTGGGTCCAGCCATTAGCGCATCATTCAGTAATACTCCAGACGCTGTTTTGGCAGATCCATCGAACACTACGCGTAATTTGGTGGTTGTACTATCCTGCTTGTGGACGCAATGGTGAGGCAAGAAGTACTGCGGGAGGTCTTACTGCCGCGAAGCTGGCGACATGTGTCCTAAATCACGATACTCCTGGAGCCTGCCTTAAGCTGTGCATTTTTGCTAGCTTACTCTCCAAATTGAGAAATCTACGTAGCGCCTGCTGATACGATTCTCCTAATTCCTCTAGACTGAATTTGGTTGGCAAACGCACGGAGTAAGCTCCGGAATCTAGGCGAATGCAGTTTGTGACGAAATGCTGTTCGCAATGAACATCTTCCTCCGAAATTGATGAGGGCGAATAATCTCCATCGACTTCCCAAAACCGCCTTACAATATCGCACAAATTAGTCTCGCAAGCGGAGATGACAGGGGGATCTTCAACGGCTGCTAGCGCCGCACGGGCTTTCTCAGAGTTTTTAATACTTCCTGACACTATCCAGCCAAGTTTCGTTTTCTGCAATGTTGGCAATTGGTCTGACAGTCGAATCTGTCCAACGCACATTAATTCGAAGAACAAACCAGCACCTATCAACAGATCGACACGCTGGGGCTTGGCGAAATTAGGATCAGCCAGTTTTAGATTATTTGGCATTGGCCAATCCTTTGCATCTAGGCCGAAGTTAGGCTGCATTCCTGTGATTGAGGCAGTGATAATTGCAGAGAGGAAACAGTGATAGCTTTCGTCTTGAGATTGCAGGACGATGTCTACAGCCTTGCTGGATGGTAGAATTGACTCTCCAATACCGGCGATTTGAACGTGAGACGGGTGAGGATCTAACTGCAGCTGATTGGCGAGTCTCGATGTTATAAAGTTAACCTGAGAAGCGGAATCTAAAATGGCACGACATGGAATAAGCGATCCAAAACGGCCCCTGACATATACGATTGCGGTAGCTAGCAGCACGTTTTGGCTAGGCAGAGATTTTTGACTCGAGGGGGAGGGCTAGTATATTTGCTTGCTACTAGGGCACTTGCAGGATCATGCTGGGTCGATTCCGTGCTCGGCGACGGCACAGCGCCCGACTGCATGTGGAGCAGTGTGTGATGCTTGGCTTGGCAATTTCTACATGCCCCTGACTTGCAGCGTTGCAATGAATGGCCTTTGTTGAGGCAGTTTTGACATAAATGGCGCTTCTTCACCTCCTTGTATCGAGAAAAAACAGGGAGATCTAGAAATGCCTGGCATCGGGATATGTAGTGATCGGAGGATTTGCAATACTTGCATGTTGAGCTATTATGATCGTTAATGGAGGTGATTAGGGTGCTAGGTTTACTTTCTCCCACCTGCTGGCTAGGAATTGTTACCATAGCCGATCCCAAATTTTCCAGCATCCGACATCTTGCTTCCAAGAATGAGGCCATGCTTGACCACCGAGGCAATCCTGACGTCGGCAAGTTCTCTTCCCATTACTCCTTGGTCTTGTGGTCCAATTTCGTGCCTATGATGAAGATCAGCAACCCATCGGAAATCTCCTGCGGGGTCGCCAAGGTCTGAAGTGCACGCAAGTGCGAATTGATTTTATCGCTGAGCGCGCGCAAGCCGATAGCCGAGCCCTTCTCCACCCCTTGCAGCCCGAAAATAGCCTTGACGTGTGCCTGAAAATGTAACAGTTTATTATCGAATCGCAACATTAGTAAATTCAACGCCTTGTCGTAATTCTCCTCAGAAAGTTCCAAGGAACGAATCGTATCCAGCGCAGCACCATCTAGACATCCACGAAGATATTGGAATTTTTCGATGATTGGTATACGATGGTCTTTGTGCACCATTGTCGAGAACATCGAGTGGAATTCTGGCCAAACAAAGGCAGTCGGTTCGCTCGAGGAAGACCATGAGCTAGTCACCGGTTCAATAGTAATTTTCTTCATGCTTTTCTTGAGTTTCACGCCCTCGTGGCTTTTCCCACACTTGGGACCCCACTAGGCAGAAAAGCGAAAGGAGAGAAAATCTTCACTGATGAATCGCCTGATCGGATCGGATCATATTATATACTCACAACACATACTCATTGGCCGCATTTGCGAATCGCTGGGCTGTGAACAAGCTTGAATTGAAAGAGTGTCGGCACTTCGGTGTGCCAAAGATACATATCTTTACCCCTTGAATCAGATCGTGTTGATTTTTCTGCCGTGCATTGCACTTTTGAGCTCAGGTCCTAAACGAGAGTCACACACCACACACATGCACATTATTATCATTATCATCATCATTATGATAATGACTGTGAGCGAACGAATGCTGATGAAGCCTCATTGTCAATGTCGAAAGTTATGGGCGGATTGGTTAAGGAAACCCAAGGTGGGATATGAAAAGTATTGCATTCTGCTCTGGCATAGGATCCCAGCTTTAATATTAGGGGGATTCCCGTTTCAAGCAACGATGCGACAATCAACGGACATTGATTAACAACTGTATGTACATATGCATCTACAGTGGGTACACAGCAAGGCAGGCGCGATTAGATACAGGCCAGCGCCGAGCAGCGTAGACACCCAGTACCCTGCCACCCTCCGAGGGAAACAGAGAGCCATGAAGGGGGATCTGTGTGTGCGTATCCAATGAATTAATATTTCATTCTAGCACGCAGTTGTCTGCGTTAGTTGGGCACACACACACATAGTACATATATGCTGGCAGCGTTTCCATTCAATCTACTCGACGGCTGATGCACGCCAGTAGCCCCCGCTGGAAACTTCCGCAGATTCTGGAACGCAGAGGATGCGGGCTATCGGCGACAGGGGAATACTACTAAGAAGAAAGAGAAGGCGAGTTCATATTATTTCCAATTTAATGCAAGAAAAATAAAGAGAGTGGTGCTACTCTAGACTTAGAAGTGAACAATTTCACTGTGACCTGTCCAAGCGAATTCTCCGTGCGCACATAAACACAGCAGCCGTATGCCCGAATCGATGCGTCGCAAAATCCATGTATTTGAATGCTCCTAGTATCAGGCTGCAAACAAAAACGAGGTACCGCTAGTGACGACAGTGAATTCAGCGATTCCAAACACTTGCTCCATGCGTGGCTTAAATTCTGGGGGACAGACTCGTCCCAGTCGAGTTTCAAAAGCCACAACTCCTGAAGAATGATCTTAGAGACAATGACTAACGGTGATAGCAGACCGATTGGATTGAATAGCGACGACGCAGTAGAGAAAATTGTTCGTTTTGTGGTAGTGGGATAGACTTCCTTTGGATTAAATGTGAAACTAAATGCATCACTTCGTTGATTCCAAGTTACGCCGAGTGTGCTGCTAACTGAGTTTTCTGAAATGTTTAATTCCTTGGTAGATTCGTCTTCCATCACGCCTGGATGATTTGAATGCCACTTGCATAATGGAAACTGACCACGAGCGAGAGTTGATGTGATATCAGTTTTTAGTTTGAAGAGTGTATCTATATCATCAGCCCCACACAACAGGTCATCAACATAAAATGCAGTTTTAACAGCAGCAGCCCCTAATGGCCATGCATCCTTACAATCCTCAGCCAAGTAATGCAAACTACGAGTTGCGAGAAATGGGTCAGACGCAGTCCCATATGTCACTGTATTGAGTTGGTAGGTTTGAAGATCCGTATTTGGAGATGCTCGCCACAAAATGTACTGGAATTTTCTATCCTTCTCACTCACAAGTACCTGCCTGTACATTTTTGTGACGTCGGCTGTGATGCCGAACCTATTCATGCGGAACCGCAGCAATTGCAAGTACAACTCATCCTGAATGGTAGGGCCAACTAAAAGTAGATCGTTAAGTGACCTTTGAGAGGTTGTACGGCAAGAGGCGTCAAAGACAACTCTGAGCTTCGTCGAGGTACTGCTTGGTTTCAGAACGAAATGGTGGGGTATATAATAATGCGGTTCTTCCAAGTTAGGATTCAGTACGAGGGACATATGGCCGAGACTTTCATATTCCTGCATGAACGAGATATACTGCGAGCGAATTTCCGGTAGACGAGCGAGACGTCTCTCAATGGCAAAAAATCGAGTTCGAGCTGTATCGAAGGAACTTCCAAGACAACTTGGATCTTCTTGAAATGGCAAGCGAACGATAATCCGCTCACTGGCATCCTGATGTGTTGTGTCCCTGAAATGGTCCTCACAGCGACGATGATTTGGGAGCATTCTAGCGCTTGGATCGACAAATGAGTCCACTTTCCATAATTGCTGCAAATTCTTGTCGATCGACTCTTTTACAGTCGCCAAGCACAATGGCTGTCTGTTATATTGCCGCTGGTACCTCCCAGCAACAACCCAACCAAAAAGAGTCTTCTGCAAAGTGGGAAGATTTGGACCAATGCGAATCTGGCCAACAGCTAGAGCTCCATAGAAGGCTTCGGTCCCCATTAACAAATCAATACGTTTAGTCCTATAGAATGATTCGTCAGCCAATGGAGTGTTAGCTGGTAGGTTCCAATTCGATATGTCGATCTCAGTCTCTGGCTGGTAGGCAATATGGGATGTGATTCCAAACTGGAGAGTGAGCTGATAGCCGGGAGTACGTGACTTAATAGAGGTAGTCGTACGAGCCTTCAAACTAGTAAGGGAGTCTCCTATACTGCGAATTCCAATGTGGTGTTTTTCACGACGAAGGCGAAGCTTTTGTGCAAAGGTTTCGGTTACAAAATTAACCTGAGAACATGAATCAAGCAACGCTCTACCGAGTTTGTATTCACCTGTGGCATCCTTTACCAAAACCATAGCTGTTGCCAACAAAATTTGATCATCTGCTGCGATCTCCATATGAGAGTGTGAAGCAGCTTGATGAGCCGTTTGCCAGGAGGGGTGCGCTGGTTGGAGTACCGGTTCAGTAGTTGAAGATTGTCCTGCTGATGATTGGGGTGGCTGTTGAGGCTGAGAGTGATGCAAGGACGAATGATGATTCCGATTACAGGATCGGCAACGATGAGTCGATGAACATTGCGCCACTCTGTGACCGTTTCCAAGACAATTGATGCATAGACCGAGGCGTTTTGCATTGTCGTACCGTTGGTTGCTGTTCATAGCCTTGAACTGAGCGCAATTAGAGATCTTATGGCCAGAACTAGAACAAAGTGTACAAGACGGATTAGTGATAGCAAACGACGAGTTTATTTGGTAATTAGAATGACGATTTGACTTATTGGATTCAGCCTTTCGTTGTGACGAAGTAGCAGCCGAGTTTCCAGACGAATGGAGAAACTGACAGTGGCGTCCCAAAAGCTGTGTGCAAGTTAACGTACCCAATTCTATTGAGCTCTTATACGAGTTGTAAACAATCTTTGGCTTTCCAAAACGAAAACAATTTCAATCTTGGGCCTCCGCCTAATTGATTTCTAAGATGTACAATCTCAAGGGCTCTCGCCGCAATCCCAATCTTTGACACTCGCCTAAATGGAAAACCAATGTTTGCCCACACCCGGCTTCTCATAAACAATCTCACTCCCGGGTTTCGGCACCAAATTAAATAACTGCGGTAGCGGATTGTGTTTTTAAAAAGTTTTTATTTTACTTCTAACTTCACTGATATAGATTTAAGTAGAGGGGCACAAAGGATTCCGGGCAAAGGGTTTGCGCGATGTTAATTTTTAGCTCGACTTTGCGGTGTCGCTTCTGGATCAAGACTGACTTGAACTTTCTGATCTTTGCATCGTTGATCCCTTTCGGGAATAGTTTTTCTATAAACATTTCAATTGATTTCGCCATCCCGAGTATTGGATTTCGTCATCCAAAGAGAGAACTGTAAAATGCCTAAGGTGCAGGATCTGCAGAAAGCCGGGAGTGAGATTGTTTATGAGAAGCCGGGTGTGGGCAAACATTGGTTTTCCATTTAGGCGAGTGTCAAAGATTGGGATTGCGGCGAGAGCCCTTGAGATTGTACATCTTAGAAATCAATTAGGCGGAGGCCCAAGATTGAAATTGTTTTCGTTTTGGAAAGCCAAAGATTGTTTACAACTCGTATAAGAGCTCAATAGAATTGGGTACGGTAAATCCCCACATTCTTAAATGTTTCGTCCCGATACATTTTGAAGTTCTGATAGAGCTCTAATTTCTTCTGACAGTATTTGAATGTTGCTTTCCATTATTTCTTCTGACGGTATTCTTATTGATTTAATAAGTACAAATTTGGTTAATTTATAGCCGAAGTAAAATAACATTATCAATATCAAAATGATTAAGAATAATGTTGTTAATGGTAAGGCCGTATAACCTAATGTTATAAGGGGATTTAAAATATTAACATTATCAAAAGAAAATTGCTTATCATTCGATGTATATAATCAACTAATTCAAAATCGCTATATCTATGATGCGATATATATCTTAGAATTTAACACTTATCATTTATGTGGGTTATATTATTTATTACAATTGTGTTGTTGAATATAAGGAGATACGATCCTAACAAAGTAGTATTGTCTACGATATTTTTGCCTGAAACTAATATGGCACCATCCTGAATGATGTCTATTTCTTTGTTTTTTTCCCTTTTTTTAGTGCAGTTGGCTTTAAAGCCATTAAGTAAATTGGTGAAACAGGTCTTCTTTAAATTTATTTGTGCGTAATTGTTAAAAGTTTCACTTTTAAAATTATTCATTAAATAGTATTTCTCCCTACATTCACAAACTTTTTCTCTTATAACTAACATTCCATCATTTTGTGAGATGGCTCTTGCATGGTAAAACTTGAAAATATCTTTAATTTGAGGATATTTTATATAAATGATTATTAAATCAGCATTTCGAATTATTTTAACCGTTGCAATGTCCAGCAGATCAGACAGTTCAACAGGATGTTTTTCATGCTTATAAATGTCCTCTACTTCGTTATTATTTAAAATTTTTTTATTGAAAATGTTTACTTTTAAGAGGGTTATGGTATCAACTAAATTTAGTAGGTCAAAAGTTATTAATTTTAAACGATGCTTTCTCAGTATCGTTTCTTCATTGAAGATGACATTTTTTAATGAATTTGATAGCAATTCAATTTCTTTGAAAAATTTGGAATTTATTACAAATTGTTTATTATTATTTTCAGTTAATTCATTTACTTTATTTTGTATTTTCAAAAAGTCGTCATGATCAGGGCTGCCTGCTATCCATTTCCAAATGGTACCTAATTCATTTATTCCCCTTTCATTCCGTTTTGGAGCTAGTTCTGAAATCATTAATTTTAATAGACTTACGTCCATTGATATTTCCCACTCATCGTCTGAATTAATTGCTTTGTTGACATATTTGGATTCTTTATCAATTATCTCTCTATAAAAACTCAAATTAGTAATATGGAAAAGTTCAGCGTATGTTTCATAAGTGTAAACGTCTCTGTCGTCTTTGAGCAATAGATAGTCACTATGCGTATAGTCAATTACTTCCGAAGTCGTCAATATAACAAAAGTCAGTATTAGTATATTCGCATACATTTTGTTTGCTCACGAACTATCCGGTAGGGGTCGTCCTTCTTAGTTATGCTGACAGATCTTCGAACGGGTCTTCCTTCTTGATTTGGCTGACAGGTCTTCGAACGGGTCTTCCTTCTTAAATTTCTTTGTTTAACTGGGTCTTCTGGGAGTCTTCCTTCTTTGGTTTAGCTGATAGTTTCACTTTCTTTGTGTTTTGGTTTGGTTGGTTTTGTTTAAAAACTTCGGTTTTTTTGGTTTTTTTGTATTTTTGAATTGTCTTGATTAGCTTTTGTATTAATTTGTATTTTGTATTGTATTTGTATTTGTATTTGTATTGTATATTTTATTTATTTTTGCACACCCTAAGCTCCGGTTTGTTTCCTTTTTATCTCACTTTTTCTTATCTTATATCTCACGGTCACTCCGCGTTTTTATATCTGAAGGATTTATTCCATTAATCAATTGTCCTTCGGGTTTCGGCACGACGCAACACTTTTATTATTCGGTGCTTTTTATACAACGTCGCCCCACGTTGGGCGCCAATTAAATAACTGCGGTAGCGGATTGTGTTTTTAAAAAGTTTTTATTTTACTTCTAACTTCACTGATATAGATTTAAGTAGAGGGTCACAAAGGATTCCGGGCAAAGGGTTTGCGCGATGTTAATTTTTAGCACGACTTTGCGGTGTCGCTTCTGGATCAAGACTGACTTGAACTTTCTGATCTTTGCATCGTTGATCCCTTTCGGGAATAGTTTTTCTATAAAAATTTCAATTGATTTCGCCATCCCGAGTATTGGATTTCGTCATCCAAAGAGAGAACTGTAAAATGCCTAAAGTGCAGGATCTGCAGAAAGCCGGGAGTGAGATTGTTTATGAGAAGCCGGGTGTGGGCAAACATTGGTTTTCCATTTAGGCGAGTGTCAAAGATTGGGATTGCGGCGAGAGCCCTTGAGATTGTACATCTTAGAAATCAATTAGGCGGAGGCCCAAGATTGAAATTGCTTTCGTTTTGGAAAGCCAAAGATTGTTTACAACTCGTATAAGAGCTCAATAGAATTGGGTACGTTACATTTTGAAGTTCTGATAGAGCTCTAATTTCTTCTGACAGTATTTGAATGTTGCTTTCCATTATTTCTTCTGACGGTATTCTTATTGATTTAATAAGTACAAATTTGGTTAATTTATAGCCGAAGTAAAATAACATTATCAATATCAAAATGATTAAGAATAATGTTGTTAATGGTAAGGCCGTATTACCTAATGTTATAAGGGGATTTAAAATATTAACATTATCAAAAGAAAATTGCTTATCATTAGATTGTATATAATCAACTAATTCAAAATCGCTATATCTATGATGCGATATATATCTTAGAATTTTACCCTCATCATTTATGTGGGTTATATTATTTATTACAATTGTGTTGTTTAATATAAGGAGATACGATCCTAACAAAGTAGTATTGTCTACGATATTTTTGCCTGAAACTAATACGGCACCATCCTGAATGATGTCTATTTCTTTGTTTTTTTTCCCTTTTTTTAGTGCAGTTGGCTTTAAAGCCATTAAGTAAATTGGTGAAACAGGTCTTCTTTAAATTTATTTGTGCGTAATTGTTAAAAGTTTCACTTTTAAAATTATTCATTAAATATTATTTCTCCTTACATTCACAAACTTTTTCACTTATAACTAACATTCCATCATTTTGTGAGATGGCTCTTGCATGGTAAAACTTGAAAATATCTTTAATTTGAGGATATTTTATATAAATGATTATTAAATCAGCATTTCGAATTATTTTAACCGTTGCAATGTCCAGCAGATCAGACAGTTTAACAGGATGTTTTTCATGCTTATAAATGTCCTCTACTTCGTTATTATTTAAAATTTTTGTATTGAAAATGTTTACTTTTAAGAGGGTTATGGTATCAACTAAATTTAGTAGGTCAAAAGTTATTAATTTTAAACGATGCTTTCTCAGTATCGTTTCTTCATTGAAGATGACATTTTTTAATGAATTTGATAGCAATTCAATTTCTTTGAAAAATTTGGAATTTATTACAAATTGTTTATTATTATTTTCAGTTAATTCATTTACTTTATTTTGTATTTTCAGGGCTGCCTGCTATCCATTTCCAAATGGTACCTAATTCATTTATTCCCCTTTCATTCCGTTTTGGAACTAATTCTGAAATCATTAATTTTAATAGACTTACGTCCATTGATATTTCCCACTCATCGTCTGAATTAATTGCTTTGTTGACATATTTGGATTCTTTATCAATTATCTCTCTATAAAAACTAAAATTAGTAATATGGAAAAGTTCAGCGTATGTTTCATAAGTGTAAACGTCTCTGTCGCCTTTGAGCAATAGATAGTCACTATGCGTATAGTCAATTACTTCCGAAGTCGTCAATATAACAAAAGTCAGTATTAGTATATTCGCATACATTTTTTTCGCTCACGAACTATCCGGTAGGGGTCGTCCTTCTTAGTTTGGCTGACAGATCTTCGAACGGGTCTTCCTTCTTGATTTGGCTGACAGGTCTTCGAACGGGTCTTCCTTCTTAAATTTCTCTGTTTAACTGGGTCTTCTGGGAGTCTTCCTTCTTTGGTTTAGCTGATAGTTTCACTTTCTTTGTGTTTTGGTTTGGTTGGTTTTGTTTATAAACTTTGGTTTTTTTGGTTTTTTTGTATTTTTGAATTGTCTTGATTAGCTTTTGTATTAATTTGTATTTTGTATTGTATTTGTATTTGTATTTGTATTGTATATTGTATTTATTTTTGCACACCCTAAGCTCCGGTTTGTTTCCTTTTTATCTCACTTTTTCTTATCTTATATCTCACAGTCACTCCGCGTTTTTATATCTGAAGGATTTATTCCATTAATTAATTGTCCTTCGGGTTTCGGCACGACGCAACACTTTTATTATTCGGTGCTTTTTATACAACGTCGCCCCACGTTGGGCGCCAATTAAATAACTGCGGTAGCGGATTGTGTTTTTAAAAAGTTTTTATTTTACTTCTAACTTCACTGATATAGATTTAAGTAGAGGGTCACAAAGGATTCCGGGCAAAGGGTTTGCGCGATCTTAATTTTTAGCTCGACTTTGCGGTGTCGCTTCTGGATCAAGACTGACTTGAACTTTCTGATCTTTGCATCGTTGATCCCTGTCGGGAATAGTTTTTCTATAAACATTTCAATTGATTTCGCCATCCCGAGTATTGGATTTCGTCATCCAAAAAGAGAAATGTAAAATGCCTAAAGTGCAGGATCTGCAGAAAGCCGGGAGTGAGATTGTTTATGAGAAGCCGGGTGTGGGCAAACATTGGTTTTCCATTTAGGCGAGTGTCAAAGATTGGGATTGCGGCGAGAGCCCTTGAGATTGTACATCTTAGAAATCAATTAGGCGGAGGCCCAAGATTGAAATTGTTTTCGTTTTGGAAAGCCAAAGATTGTTTACAACTCGTATAAGAGCTCAATAGAACTGGGTACGTTAACTTGCATGCTAGCCAGGTTGGCAGAGTTTTGTAGTCCTGCGATTCCTTCCACTTGTTCCGAGTTTGCTGATCACACTTTTCCATTATAATATATATAACCATAGTGTGAACAATGTTCTCAGGTTTTCCGATGGACTCCAGCGAGCTTAATATAGCGGATGCCTTATCCACTAGGCTGTGAATCTGCTGACTGTTTGACCTTTCCACAGGTTGTAGTGCAAACAATGCCTCAATACCTTCTAAAAATATAAGAGTAGGATTATCAGTAGTTTTGCTAGGGCCGTCGGATAGTTTTCGCTTGTAACCTGGAATGCCTGAATTGTATCTAATGCCGGCCCCGTGAGGCAGGTCAGCAAAGCAGGTCAGACTGACGCACAACAATTTGCTCGAACGAGTGAATGAAATTCTTATAGTTTGCATATGTTCCGTCGAAAGTGGGTAGCGACAACCTTGGTAACGATGACTTCACTGGCGGTGGGTGGTAGTCCGGCGCAACAATGCTGGCGTTCAGATCTCCTCCCATTTTTATACCCGATACTCAAAATGAGTATTGGGGTATATTAGATTTGTGGTAAAAGTGGATGTGTGTAACGTCCAGAAGGAATCGTTTCCGACCCCATAAAGTATATATATTCTTGATCAGCATCAATAGCCGATTTGATTGAGCCATGTCTGTCTGTCCGTCTGTCCGTCTGTCCGTCCGTCCGTCTGTCCGTCTGTCCGTCCGTCCGTCTGTCCGTCTGTCCGTCTGTCCGTCCGTCCGTCCGTCCGTCTGTCCGTCCCCTTCAGCGCCTAGTGCTCAAAGACTATAAAAGCTAGAGCAATGATGTTTTGGATCCAGACTTCTGTGATATGTCACAGCTACAAAAATATTTCAAAACTTCGCCCCGCCCACTTCCGCCCCACAAAGGACGAAAATCTGTGGCATCCACATTTTTAAAGATACGATAAAACCAAAAACGCAGAATCGTAGAGGATGACTGTATGTTCTAGAGTGTAAAATCTCAACCAGATCATATAATTAATATAGCCAGAATCAAGAAAACAATTTCATTCTTTCTCGCTCTGTCTCTCTCTAACACACATGTTTCATGGTCGGTTTTGACAATTGCAAAATATGAGTTCAAGGATCTCAGAACCTATAAGAGCCAGAGCAACCAAATTTGGTATCCACACTCCTGTGATATTGGACCTTGACCGTTTCGTGTCCAAATTACGCCAGACCCCCTTCCGCCCACGCAAAGGACGAAAATCTGGGGCATCCACAAATCTCAGAAACTATTAAGGCTAGAGTAACCAAATTTGGTATCCGCATTTCTGTTAGATCTCACTATAAAACGTATATCTCAGAATTTCGCCCCACCCCCTTCCGCCCCCACAAAGGACGAAAATCTGTTCCATCCACAATATTGCACATTCGAGAAAACTAAAAACGCAGAATCATGACCATATCTTTCAGATTGCTGAATCTGGATCAGATCGGATCATTTTTGTAGCCAAAAGGAACAAATAAATTTGCAGTGGCTACGCAGCGCCCGACGACATGTTCTGACTGATTTTCTGTCCCTCTCGCACATACTCTTTATCTTCAGCTGGTTACCTAACTGTAAATGCACCGTGAAAAATATTGTCTTAATTGAGCAAATATAGCTACTGCATAATTTATGAACAGCGTTTTTATTAGGAAGTTAATTTCATTAAACAAAAATTGTTAAAGAATGCCGTGTTGTATTTAATGTATTATAAACGTATTATTTAATATGTAATATGTAGATAATTTATTGTTTTTAAACATGTGCATAGAATAGAATGTTATAGAATATTTTTTTCTGTGCAATAGGCAAAGCGTGCGAGGCGCGCGCCAAAAATATGCCGCATTATTCTGCTGCATTCATTCCGATTCGGTTGCTCAGACAGTAAGAACATGGACTACGAAAATATTAAATTTGAATTCAGTGAAGGAAGCCGAGCTGCTCGTTACTGTTGTTTTCATTATGCGAGCAACAAATTTATGTAAAAAACAAACAATTAAAACTAGGCGAAACCACATACATATGCCGGGTTAAACTCTGTAAAGCTAGTGCAGACAAATCTAGAGTTTACTCAAATCCTGAATATGTTGTGCATAGCCATGGCCCTCAGAGTGATGAAATGGAAAAAATCAGTGCTCTTAGTGAAATAAAACTGAAGTGCGAAAATAATAGCAATTTCGACACCAAAAAAGTATTCAATGATGTTCTTGCTGAGTAAGTTAATATATTAATTAAAATTTTAATAATACATACTGCCTTGCTACATATGTATGTATGTTTGTACAGTGGCTCACAGCTTAAATGAACCAAAGCACGTTAAAAATTTAAAATTTTCATAACTTCTAAACCATTAAACTTACCAATGAAAATCAAATGACAAACAAAACGAACTTCTTATATTTTTTAACATTTTTCTAAGACGTTTTAAATAATAAATAACAAAAATACTGCCTTTTTCCACCCCACAGCTTATTTTGTTCAAAGAGAATTTGAACCAAATAGGCTGTGGGGGTGTTTTCTAGTGCGCATTTTGTTTTTTTCCTTTTTGCGGGGTAACGGAGAAGAATATCGAACTTTTTTTTTTTGGTTGGTAAGATAAGTAAAATTAAAGACTATACAATACCAAGATGTTGCATGAGGAACAAATTCTTTTTCAATTTTTGTTTGACGCTTCATGGTACGGGCGCGCGGGGCTATTACTTCAATTCTCTTTTACGCTACTCGGCTTCGTCAATGCCTCGGTCAGCGTCGAGTCGGTGTGTCTCGAGAGAAAGAATTCAAAAACAAAATATGAATCGTCTGCGTGCCGAAACCGTAGGGCAGCGTGATCGCTGATGTCTTTGGCGCGGCACAGTGGGGACTCAGCCGAAATAGTAAAAAAAATTGTATGAGTGCTTTAGATAAATTTAATGTACGCATCTAAAAGAGAATTTTCCAATCGAATTTTCAAGATTGTTTTAGTTTAAAGTTTAACATTTTTTCATTGTGCAAATATTTATTGAACTCATATTCACTAACTAATTTAGCAAGCTGAGACGGCCATAGGTCCCACTGTGCCGCTCCAAAGACATCGGCGATCCGCGACCACCGCTTCGACGGTGCTGAGGCTCGAGAGTCTAGAATTGGCGAACAGACGAAACCAAAGGGCAGCGGGGTCGCGGTAGAGACGAAGTACAGTCGAAAAGGGAATTGAAACCCCGCGCGCTCCCTCGTGCCTTTTGGGTTCTAATGTTAGGACCCGCCATAGAACAGCTTTTTGGTCGCTCATGCAACATCTTGGTATTGTATAGTCTTTGGTAAAATCTTAACAGAATGGTATTACAATTTTTTTTATAGGACTGCTCAATTGATTTTTACAGGGGTTTGAAGTTTGAAAAGTGCTCTGGTTCATTTAAGCTGTGAGGCACATACATATGTACATATATACTTCAGCGGTCGGCACGCACACATTACATTGCGTTTGTGTGCGTTGACAGAAGTCAAACTAAAACAAAAAGTATTATTGTGTTGCTGCCGACCACTGTTACAAACGCGTTGTGCCGGGTCGCAGTTTGACATGATCGTTCATGTTCTATTACGCGATCCGGTGTTTCTTGCGAATCATGCCCCTTTAAGTCCGTTTGCGAGACTTTGGTCGTCGCTCGGTTTTTGACCGGTAAATGCTCGTTTCGAAGTCCGTCTGCGCGCATTGGCCGTGCCGTCCCCTGATGTACATACATATGTACATGTACATGTATGTACATATGTGCATGCGAGCAGACAAGAAATGCACACAGACTGATGTATTATTATACCCGATACTCAAAATGAGTATTGGGGTCTATTAGATTTGTGGTAAAAGTGGATGTGTGTAACGTCCAGAAGGAATCGTTTCCGACCCCATAAAGTATATATATTCTTGATCAGCATCAATAGCCGAGTCGATTGAGCCCTGTCTGTCTGTCCGTCTGTCCGTCCGTCCGTCCGTCCGTCTGTCCGTCCGTCCGTCCGTCCGTCCGTCCGTCCGTCCGTCCGTCCGTCCGTCCCCTTCAGCGCCTAGTGCTCAAAGACTATAAGAGCTAGAGCAACGATGTTTTGGATCCAGACATCTGTGATATGTCACTGCTACAAAAATATTTCAAAACTTTGCCCCGCCCACTTCCGCCCCCACAAAGGACGAAAATCTGTGGCATCCACATTTTTAAAGATACGATAAAACCAAAAATGCAGAATCGTAGAAGATGACTATATGTTCTAGAGTGTAAAATCTCAACCAGATCGTATAATTATTATAGCCAGAATCAAGAAAACAATTTCATTCTTTCTCGCTCTGTCTCTCTCTAACACACAGGTTTCATGGTCGGTTTTGTCAATTGCAAAATATGAGTTCAAGGATCTCAGAACCTATAAGAGCCAGAGCAACCAAATTTGGTATCCACACTCCTGTGATATCTGACCTTGACCGTTTCGTGTCCAAATTTCGCCACACCCCCTTCCGCCCCGCAAAGGACGAAAATCTGGGGCATCCACAAATCTCAGAGATTATTAAGGCTAGAGTAACCAAATTTGGTATCCGCACTTCTGTTAGATCTCACTATAAAACGTTTATCTCAGAATTTCGCCCCACCCCGTTCCGCCCCCACAAAGAACGAAAATCTGTTGCGTCCACAATATTGCACATTCGAGAAAACTAAAAACGCAGAATCATAGATAATGACTATATCTATCAGATTGCTGAATCTGGATCAGATCGGATCATTTTTGTAGCCAAAAGCAAGAAATCAATTTGCAGTGGCCACGCAGCGCCCGACGTCACGCTCAGACTGATTTTCTGTCTCTCTCGCACGCACTCTTTGTCGTGTGGTTCAATATTAGCGGCGTCTGCCGCAGGAGAGCCATACTGACTTAGTATCGGGTATAACTGTAGAGTTGCGGTGTACGCACCAACTCACAACGTTCCCCCTCGTTTTTCTATTCAATTAACTAGGAAAACAAAAAGTGAAGCGGAGATTGAAATAAATTATGACTCTGTCAAACGCACTTTGCAAAGAAAAAGACAGCCTTTCTTGCCAAAGCCTCCATCTTCTGCAGAGAATGTTCTGGAAGCCTTTCAAGGCGAAAATATTATGAACCGTTTTGGAATAACCAAGGGAAATACTGCAAATCAGTTATATTAAAAAGTGTACGCATCGAGCTCGTTTGCTTATTGCATATTTTCATCAGACAAGGTAATCACCTTGATGCAAGCCAACATTCCGGAGCATAATAGGCATTATTTAATTGATGCTACATTTAAAGTGTGCCCTTTTGGAGATTTTAAGCAACTTTTAATAATTTATATTAAATATTTGCAGAAGGTAAATTTCTTCTTATGCTACACTTTATTTACTAACTCTAATCAAAAATTTGTTGTAATTAGATAACCCCTTTTGTTTTTGTTTTGATGACTCGCAAAACGGAGCTGTGTTAACAGCACTTATTCACATATATAGACTCGAACATTTGCTGCCTTAAAGGAGCATCCTTTATATAAGATTACGAAAAGGCAATGCGTAACGCGTTAAAAGGTCTGCATCCCAACATGAATTTGTACGCCTGTTGGTTTCATTTTACTCAAGCATGCAAGAAAAATGCCAAGCAATCGAGTGGTTTTGAAAATACGCTGAAATGCAATAAGAAAGCTTACATGCTATTTATGAAATTTTTGCACTTGCCGCTTTTACCAGAAAGCAAAATTGTCGAAGCATTTAACCTTCTAAAAGGCGAAGCAATAAACTTAAATAAGAAGCTGTTTTCTCCATTTTTAAAATATTTTAATAGACAGTGGCTTAAAAAGGTATATTTTATTTATTGTTTAATAATTGAGTTGTATTTTACTTATTAATTTTTAACCCTAATTTTATTGGAGGGACCAAAAAGCATATCCGTGTTTAAGAGGTCAACTAGAACCACGAGCTCAGTAGAAGCTTATAATTTGAATTTGGGAAATAAAATTCGAGCAAATGGGCACTTTTTTAAATTTGTTCAATGTCTTATTGATGCAGAATATGAAAAAAGTCGCGAGTTTGCTTTACTCTTTCAAAATGGTGGTAATGGAAATCAGACACAGAAGAAGAAATTACGTGTAAGTTGAATACATTTTAAGTTAATCGTTAAAAATAATATGTTAGCTTAATTATTTTTGTTCTCAGGATCGCTCAAAAAAAATAATGGACGCAATGGATCTTTTTGAAAGAGGTGAAATAGATATACAGGGATTTCTGACATGCACTGTTTCCTTAGCTGACCGCTTTTCAAAGCAGGACTTCTTTGAAGGGGTGGACAATGAAAGCAATTTAACTGGAATGTCTTCTGATATGAAATCTTCCACATCGTCACTTTCATCGAATGCTTCTCATTCAAGTCAGTCATCTGATAAATCATTGGTTCAAATGAATCCATGCAATGTGTGCCTATGTAACACAAAGTCTGTGTTGTTGCGCCCGTGCAATCACGTAAACATTTGTGGTACATGTTGGGATCAAATTGTGGCCCACAACCAAGCAAAAAAAGAGTTGGAAGAAAATGAAAATATAAAGCCAAAATGTCCAAGTTGCCACCGAGAAGTCGAAGAGGCCATACGCAATGTTTTTATTTACAATTAACTTGTGTAAGTTAAGAACGACAAAATTTAAGAAAACTTCTATTATGATTTCAGTGTATTTGGACTATTGCACATTTTTTAATTTCAATAAAATCATGTTATAAAATGAATTGCTGTCAAAAAAAATATAAGTGTATTTTACATGCGAAATTAGTTAATTATTTTCTGGCGAACTTAAGTCGTTTCGAAACGACATATCTCCGCCGTGTCATAAACGACATTTCTCCGCGCGGAGATATGACGTTTTGAAACGACATATCTCCGCCGTTCCACAAACGACATATCTCCGCGCGGAGTTATGACGTTTTGAGACGACATATCTCCGCGCGGAGGTATGTCGCTTTAAAACGACATAATTTCGCGCGGAGATATGTCGTTTGTGGAACGGCGGAGATATGTCGTCGGAGATATGTCGCTACCCCCCCCAGGACATAACTTACCCCCGGCTCCCCTGCAGATTCAATGCTGTGCCACAGATGGCTTCGATGGGACCACCGCCCGTGTTGAGCTCCCTCTGGACAGGCGGCGCTTCTCCGGACACCCGCGGAGACTACTACGACGACCCCCACGAAGAGTACTCCGACTGCCGCTACGAGGGCGACTACGAGGGCGACTACTCGATGCCCACCGAGGAGGACCAAGAGGAGGAGTCGTGCTCCTGTCAGAGCCAGACCTGTCAGAGCCAGAGCGAGTTCAGCTCGATAGAGTGCACCTTCCCCCAGGGTCTCCCCGCTGGAGTCCCTCGGCGCAGTCGTGCTCTCCACAATGCAGCCGGAGCACCGTCAGCGCATGGTGGCCTTGTACCACCTCGTCTTAGAGACCGCTGTGGTCAAGGTCGTGCTGCTGGTGCTGCAACTGCTGTGCTGCGCGGTGTTCTGGCTGGTCGAGAAGACCGTGGGCTTCAACGAAACCGTCGGCTCGAAGCGCCACCGATTGTGGAACAGCAAGTTCAAGCTGCGCACCATCCAGCGCCAGTTGCTGTGGCGCATGGCCAATGCCCGGGGCGACGAGACGCTCGTCTTCTTTGCCGTGCTCATGACCACGCCCTGGCTGTTCTCCCTCAGCCTCCTGGGATTCATCCTGTCCCTGGCGGCGCTCCTGAAGAAGACCGTCGAGCAGCTGGTGTTCCAGATACGCCTGCACCTCGTGCTCTAGGGGCAGCCATCGAGCAGAAAGCAGCAAGCAGTATCCAATCACACACTGACAGAAGACACACGGCCACACGCCCGACACTCCACCCCTCCCCTCAGAGATGTTTGCACTTCCATTTGGGCATCTATTTTCGTTGATGCTGGCATCGCAATACACGGAATCGTCTCTCCGTTTTTGGCCGCAATGAAAATAGATACCGAAATATTCGAAATTCAAAGTCAATTCCCACGAGAGAAAGAGACAGGCCTTATTCTTTTGGTTTACGGCCTTTCTTTCTTCTGCCTTTGGCATCGCCCACTCCACTCTCTTTATTTTTCTTGCATTAAATTGGCAATAATATGAACTCGCCTTCTCTTTCTGCTTAGTAGTATTCCCCTGTCGCCGATAGCCCGCATCCTCTGCGTTCCAGAATCTGCGGAAGTTTCCAGCGGGGGCTACTGGCGTGCATCAGCCGTCGAGTAGATTGAATGGGAACTCTGCCAGCATATATGTACTATGTGTGTGTGTGCCCAACTAACGCAGACAACTGCGTTCTAGAATGAAATATTAATTCATTGGATACGCACACACAGATCCCCCTTCATCGCTCTCTGTTTCCCTCGGAGGGTGGCAGGGTACTGGGTGTCTACGCTGCTCGGCGCTGGCCTGTATCTAATCGCGCCTGCCTTGCTGTGTACCCACTGTAGATGCATATGTACATACAGTTGTTAATCAATGTCCGTTGATTGTCGCATCGTTGCTTGGAAGGGGAATCCCCCTAATATTAAAGCTGGGATCCTATGCCAGAGCAGAACGCAATACTTTTCATATCCCACCTTGGGTTTCCTTAACCAATCCCATAACTTTCGACATTGACAATGGGGCTTCATCAGCATTCGTTCGCTCACAGTCATTATCATAATGATGATGATAATGATAAAAATGTGCATGTGTGTGGTGTGTGACTCTCGTTTTGGACCTGAGCTCAAAAGTGCAATGCACGGCAGAAAAATCAACACGAGCTGATTCAAGGGGTAAAGATATGTATCTTTGGCACACCGAAGTGCCGACACTCTTTCAATTCAAGCTTGTTCACAGCCCAGCGATTCGCAAATGCGGCCAATGAGTATGTGTTGTGAGTATATAACAGCCCATCCGATCCGATCAGGCGATTCATCAGTGAAGATTTTCTCTCCTTTCGCTTTTCTGCCTAGTGGGGTCCCAAGTGTGGGAAAAGCCACGAGGGCGTGAAACTCAAAAAAGCATGAAGAAAATAACGATTGAACCGGTGACTAGCTCATGGTCTTCCTCGAGCGAACCGACTGCCTTTGTTCAACTGGGACGATGAGGTCTGAGCGTGTCCATCTCGGCCAGTGAGAACTTGCTCGTAGCGGGTCAGCAGATTGGTGCGGACAATGGCGCCGTTCAGTTCCGCCTGGGCCTTGATGGCCTGTGGGAAAAGAGAGGAGAGAAAACAGTTGGATAAAGCCGAGGAAGAAAAGGAAATATAAACCCACCTGAGTATCGCTGACAGCCAGACCATTCAGGAGATTGAACAGCACAATGGTCATGAAGAACACAAAGAGCAGGAAGATCAGGTAAGTTTAGACGCTGTCAAACTTTATGTCACCGGCATCAAATTCTCCCGTGAGCATCACAATCGTCTTGATGAGCGCCTCGATGGGCACGGAGAATGTGTTGAAGTGACCATCATCTTCTCCCTCCTTTGCTGGCTCTGGCGTGCTGTCCTTCGGAGAGGAGGAATCCACCTGGGGCTTGCCAAACAGTATGTAGAAGCACAGACTAAACGTAAGCACAAAGATCGAGTAGAGAGCAAAGCTCTTGATGAAGCTGCTGGAGACGGCGCGCAGCATGAGCATGTGCGTCGAAGTTGAGAGTACTGGAAGGGAGCCAACCAGCAGGCAGTACTCCACGGACACCAGCAGAATGGTGAAGACGGCCAGTAAGCGCTGCGTCTCCTTGTCGTAGCTGGCTTCCATGCAGGTTAGGATCGACAAGACAATGAGAGCCACCTCCATCAGGTTCGGGATGGACCTGAAGTACAGCAGCGGCGACATGGCAAGCTGTATGACCTCTCGAATCATGAGATACACAATCCCTATCCAAGAGAACAGGCCGAAGAGGGCAGTCAGGCCCGTGTGGTCGCTTTCGTGGAACTTAAGGAGCGTATGCGTGATAATGGAGGCAGTGAAGAGAGAGTAAAGTTCTACTTTCAGATAGAAGATCACCGAGAGGCGGTGCCACTTGAGCAAGAGGAAACACGAGATTAGCGGGTGCTGCAGCAGGTAACGCAGCTCCTTGGAATCGGCGATGTATGCGATTGGAGTCATCTCGTCCTCCAATTGGTGAGGATGGCCAATGCTCCGCTTGTCCGACTGCCCGGGCTCTCGCTGGCATCTCATCAGATTCTTGTAGTTGATGATGATCTCGAAACTCTGGTCACCGGGCTTCTCCCCGTTGGTGGTGATGCAGGAATCGAAGTGCTCCTCCAGCACTTTCGGGTCCATCTCCTGTATGGAAAGATCTCCGAACGCGCTTCTCGCCCCGATGTACGCTCCCTGCCGTAGAAGCTCCTGTGCCACCTTTGTGTTGCGATACTTGACCGCATAGGAGAGTGGCACCAGGCCAGCCTTGTCCGCCTCATTGATGTCCACACGATCGCTCTCGAGCAGCAGCTGGAAGCAGCGCTGGTGGTCACAGAAGTCGTCCAGCGGCTGCTCACCCAGGCGACTGATAACCGCGTTCAGCAGCTTGGAATGCGATGTCAGCCTCAGCTGCGGATGCTGCAACAGCTTCTCTAGCGCCCTGTGGTTGCCCCAGATTACGGCCAACTCCACGGGGCTGATGTCGCTCAATTTTGAAGGATTAATGTTGATGCCCGTCTCGAGGATGGCCTCAAAGGCTCGCTGCTTGCCCCGCTTGATACTCTCCGCCAGCAGGGACTGATACTCCTCCTGGTTGGCATTGCATTGGTTGTCTGCGTTTCCGCTGACGTTCTGGAGGTACTCCGCGAACTGTTGCTCGAACTGGTTCTCGTCTGTTGCTCTCTCCCGCAGCGTGCGGAGGACTCGCTCCCAGTCGATCTCTGCTCCGGCCTCGCGCAGCTCCGGCAACGGCAGTTCCGTATGCTGATCCCTTAGCATCTGGCGTCCGATAGCTGTCAATGTCCAACTGTGGTTGTTTCAGGAAAAGTCGGATCAGCTCCAGCTTAGTGCCTCCCTAAATCTTTCTATTCTTCAGCACATGGTGGAGCGGCGTGAACTCGCCCTGATCCACCAAATTCGGAGAGGCTCCGTACTCGAGCAGCAGCTGAATGCAGGAGCCCACCTGAGAGGCATTCGATCGTCCTGGCGATTGGCCTGGGCACCGCTGTCCAGGGCAGTGTGGAATTTCCGTATGTCCCGATTAGCGAGGGCTGCGCTCAACTGGCCCTGCGGATCGATGAAACCGCAGTTGTTAGAGCTCATTCTGCTGTCTGCAAAGAGTCAAGTGAGAATGGGGAGGATGAGCTATGTCTATGTGGGCTTTCGTTAATCTTATCCAACCCACGCTGCGTATGAGTAACTTCTAATGCCGTTTCTATGAAAATGATGCCAGAACCCGCATTGTTAGAGCTCTGCACTGGTCAATGGAGGGGCCGTGCGAGGGGCCGTTGAACCGGCTGTCGGCGGTGGCATCATCAATTTGCTGCTGCTGCCCGTCCTCGTGGTGGGCGGGGCCTTCTTGCGGGCCGAGCTCTGCTTGGCCTGCCGAGAGTTCTCCCATTCGCCAGCCATCAGCTCCAGCATGTTCTCGCCATAAACCAGAAACGGGCCATGCGATTGCACCTCATAGGCGTGCACCAGTTCAGTGATCTGCTGCTCAATCTTGGGCAGCTTCGAGGTGATGGCCTTGCGTTCCTTTTCCTCTTTAAGGAACTGGCCGCCACGATTGTTGAAACAATTCGGCTCGTTGGCCTTTGCCTCTAGAGCCTGCATGCGGGACCAAAGTTCTGCACGGCTCTCGTACAGATCGAAAATCTCCTTGTTGCACGTGTAGAAGCTCTTGAGATCATCCAGCTCCAGCTCGTGCAGCTCCAACAGGTCTTCGTTGTAATACTTATTGTAGTAGTTGGAGAAACGCTTGCGCTCCTGCTGGCTCTTGAGCGTTAGATCCCACCACTTGCTTATCTCGACGCGCAGCTGCTCGATGAACGTCTTGAGGTTCTGGCTGCGCAGTGCCTGGCAGCGCTGCAGCTTCGAATGGAGGATGTCATAGGTGCGCTGCGTATTCTCGGTGGAGGTCTGACCCAACAGACGGTTTCTGTACAGACCTTGAAATGGCCGAAACAAAAGCATGAGAGTGGACCGACCCCCGCAACAAACGGTATTTGACAACGCTTCATGCCACGATGATTTTCACACAAATGACTGTCTGTCCATGGAGCTGGCCAGCAGCTGGAGGCAGAGCCACAGTCACAGCCACATCCGCAGCCGAAAGCTACCCCACAGGTTTCTCGAAAAATAAAAACCAAATCTTCGTTTTGGGGGCAATTAAAGAAAGCGTCTTTAAGTGGTTTTTGTGGTACCCGAACTACAGACTTAATTTGCCCTCCCGTGTAGTTATTAAATTATAACAATCCAACTGAAGACAAGGTAAGACAAGGCCTGAGAAGTACTCAGGGAGTGGCTTGATTGTTCAAAGTTTGAATCAAGTTTGGTGTTCGATCTCGCTCGCCTTTTGGTATATCAAAATTTAACGATCATAAAGAATAATCATAAAATAATCGACACATCAATATCAATTAGCAATCAATTGGTGACGCTTTATGCTTTGAATACTGTTCCGAATGGAGCTTTAGATAAATCCCTGGGCAGTGCTGAAATCTTGCGATTTATAGGCGGCTCTTTTCGTAAATTTCAAGGCGGCTTCTTCTGTGGGATCTGATCCCTCCAGCCGTCAGCTCAACGTCTTCTCCGCTCTGTTGTGTTCTGTTCTGTTCTGTTCCGTTCTGTCTGCTGTCTGCTTTGATGCTTGAAATGTGTGAGAAATCGGCTAATCACACATGAGACCTGGCTAATTTGAATATTCCCCCACTGATTGTTTATCAATAGGCTACGAATTGGGAATCAGGAAACATCGTCTTCTCTTTTGTAGGTAGCTCTTCGGCTAATGTTGCTTTAGTATGCGGATTGTAAATTGAGGATTGTAAATGACGCCCCTGGGGTCAAAATTTGTCGTTGATAAGATAAACAGAATCGCAAAATCACCTTCCATAATTGGCCCTTTATTTGATATTTTCTTGTCTCCCATCTTAACCTCTTCCCCATTCTGGTATTTGTTTTTCCACCTGAGTACGAGTATTTGCCCAAGCAATTGACAAACAACTTCATTGTTTGTCCAAGCTGAAGCTCGACCCAAAGTCTTACTAAGACATCGGTTGACAAAATGGCGTAATATCACAATAATTAACAGAAAACTTAACAGCAAACGATTTCAAAAGTGAGCAACTCCTCTCTCAGTCGCATCTGACCCTAGCAATTAAGAGCACTACTTTCAGAAATATTGATGTAGACAAGGTAATCTATACTTATTGCCAAAAGCTTCGGAAAACACAAATTGCCCTTAAACTCTTAAACATTTGCTTCATCTACGGAAACCAGTCGAAATTACAGAGTATACGGAGTCTGGAGTGGAATTTTATTCTTGGAGCTCACATATGTATATACTATAACACTGGTAAAAAAAAAGTACTCGTATCACTCTGGAATTTGAGAATAAATTTTGTCACAAAGGAAAGGGAGTCCAACGACATTATTACTAGTTTTAAAAGAAAAATAATAATGAGATTATCTTCATTCGCGATTCGAAAACTGTTTCGACTTCTCATTTTTTCTTTGAGTGAATTTATATTTATAAACCTTTCAGCCCTGTTCTTCTTTCTGTCTGTGGGAACATCTGGAATTTGGAGACTGAGAGAGCTGGAGCCTAGGAAATTGCCCAACAAAATTGGCTCTGAGTTGCAGACCGAATCCTCTACTAAAGTTCTTTGTGTTGGTGCAGCTGCAAAAGTGAAATCAGCAAATGACAACACTTCGGAAAGAGTAAGTAGAAGGGGGACAGACGTGATTAATGTAAAGTTTTTAACGCGATAAACTGAATATGTATATGTCCAGCTGCACAGGATCAGCCGCGTTTCTCCGATCGTCTGTCAATAATTTATACTATATACGTACTGTCTTACACTGCTATAACATTCTCACATGATATTTTACCATACCCTTCCCGAATACGTGATGTGATCAAATCGAGAGACCCTCTAGCTGCGTGGGAGGAGGAGAGCAGAGTAAACACTAAACTAAATTGCTTGTCCATAAAGTCTGTTTTTTGGCAAACTGTGCTTGGATTGTTTATCTAATTTATGGCATTATTATACCCGATACTCAAAATGAGTATTGGGGTATATTAGATTTGTGGTAAAAGTGGATGTGTGTAACGTCCAGAAGGAATCGTTTCCGACCCAATAAAGTATATATATTCTTGATCAGCATCAATAGCCGAGTCGATTGAGCCATGTCTGTCTGTCCGTCTGTCCGTCCGTCCGTCTGTCAGTCCGTTCGTCTGTCCGTCTGTCCGTCCCCTTCAGCGCCTAGTGCTCAAAGACTATAAGAGCGATAGCAACGATGTTTTGGATCCAGACTTCTGTGATATGTCACTGCTACAAGAAAATTTTTAAAACTTTGCCCCGCCCACTTCCGCTCCAACAAAGGGCGAAAATCTGTGGCATCCACAATTTCGACGATACGAGAAAACCAAAAACGCAGAATCGTAGAAGATGACTATATCTTCTAGAGGGCAAATTCTGAACCAGATCGTATGATTATTATAGCCTGAATCAAGAAAACAATTTCATTCTTTCTCGCTCTGTCTCTCTCTAACACACAGGTTTCATGGTCGGTTTTGCCAATTGCAAAATATGAGTTCAAGGATCTCAGAACCCATAAGAGCTAGAGCAACCAAATTTGGTATCCACACTCCTGTGATATCGGACCTTGACCGTTTTGTGTCAAAATTTCACCACACCTCCTTCCGCCCCCGCAAAGGACGAAAATCTGTGGCATCCACAAATCTCAGAATTTCTCCCCCCCCCCTTTCGCCACCACAAAGGACGAAAATCTGTTGCATCTACAATATTGCACATTCGAGAAAACTAAAAACGAAGAATCATAGATAATGATCATATCTATCAGATTGCTGAATCTGGATCAGATCAGATCAGATTTTATAGCCAAAAGGAACAAATCAATTTGCACTGGCTACGCAGCCCCCGACGTCACGCTCAGACTGATTTTCTGTCTCTCTCGCACGCAATCTTTGTCGTGTTCAGCGGCAGCGTCTGCCGGAGGAGAGCCATACTGACTTACTATCGGGTATAACTGTAGAGTTGCGGTGTCCGCAGCAACTCACAACGTTCCCCCTCGTCTATGATTCTGCGTTTTTCGATTAGTTTTTTTTTAGTTTTGCCGCATGGTTTGCATAAATTTCCATTTGGATTTCCATTGCCATTGCCATTGACTGCCTCGTTAGCTAGCCCCTTAGACCCATCAACTTTTGATTGATTTGATCCGATACGCTACGCTCCTCAGCTTAGCTAAAGATTAATTTATAAAACAAAAGATATACAAAAAGGGTAATAAAAGAGTAACGAACAAGATTAAGAACCATTAACCATAATATGTGCGTAAACAACACACACATTTTGAACCGAATCATATCAAATGCAAAAAAAAAAACAAAACGAAAACAGAAAACCAATTAAAGATAATAAAACTATTATAACGAAAAGAAAAAGAAATGAAAATTCAAGAATGCATAAATCTAACATTTGCAATTACAAAATATTTACTCTGGTACAAAATGGTACATACAGTAACGATATTCGTTTATACAATATTACCTGTCTATATAACCATTATATACTACTTACTTACTGACAACAAATTATTAAGGGTTTTGTTCAATTTCATTATTCGTATGTTAATAAAAACAATTTCAGACTAACTTAAACTTACAGTCTGCTCTGAATACGGGTTGAATGGACTTGTACTGGTGGTGTACCTCCGCACTGCAAATGGAACATGTTGCAGGCCAATACACAAGTTGGCAATTCTTCCGGTGGTTTGAAAGCAGTCCTTTCAAAGGGGCCGGGATGTTCGGTCAAACTCCTTTAAGGAACAAGTATTCAATTGACCCTCGTAAAATAGAGAGCCTACGCTCACTTTTTATACCCGATACTCAAAATGAGTATTGGGGTATATTAGATTTGTGGTAAAAGTGGATGTGTGTAACGTCCAGAAGGAATCGTTTCCGACCCCATAAGTATATATATTCTTGATCAGCATCAATAGCCGAGTCGATTGAGCCCTGTCTGTCTGTCCGTCTGTCCGTCCGTCCGTCTGTCCGTCCCCTTCAGCGCCTAGTGCTCAAAGACTATAAGAGCTAAAGCAACGATGTTTTGGATCCAGACTTCTGTGATATGTCACTGCTACAAAAATATTTCAAAACTTCGCCCCGCCCACTTCCGCCCTTACAAAGGACGAAAATCTGTGGCATCCACAATTTTAAAGATATGAGAAAACCACAAACGTAGAATTGTAGAGAATGACCATATCTTTAAGACTGCGGAATCTGAATTGGATCGTATTATTATTATAGCCAGCATCAAGAAAACAATTTCATTTTTTCTCGCCCTGTCTCTCTCTAACACACACGTAGCATAGGCGGCTTTGCTTAGAGTAAAAAATTAGCGCCTAGATCTCAGAGACTATAAAAGCTAGAGCATCCAAATTTGGTATCCACACTCCTAATATATCGGACCGAGACGAGTTTGTTTCAAAATTTCGCCACACCCCCTTCCGCCCCCGCAAAGGACGAAAATCTGGGGATATTCAAAAATTTCAGAGACTATTAAGGCTAGAATTACACCACTGCATTCTCTCTCTTATGCCCAGTACTCAAGCACTAAGATTTGTAATGAATAGTTATTCCCTATTACTCAACTGGATCGATCGACTTTTCTCTTTCTTGTATAGACTTTGATTCGTTTGCAGCAAAAACTAACACACCCCCATCCGTGAATTAACATTAATGCGGAAAACGCTCCGTGTACAAACATTTTGGCGCACAAAGTGGGGCATGTGTGTTATGTTAATTCTTCTGTGAACAATTAAACTAATCGCAATCTACAAAGGCAACAATTACAACATTCGCTCGTCTCGCAGCTGCAATCGAAAGTTCCGAAAACCGTATCAGAATTGTTCGTCTAGATCGCGGGATCGTTGTCCTCGCCTTGCTCTCGCCGTTCTCGCTTAATTTTATCATTCGCTTGTCACCCACAACGCATTCAACGGCGCTTGCATTCTCGGTTCGTTCGCTTTGCAGCTACCTGCTTTGGTATATCGATCAACGCATTCTTTCTATTGGAATTCCACCGCTTCACTTTCGTTTTGCTTTCGTTGCCGCTGCTGGAACTTTTGCTTTTGCTTTCACCGTTGGATTTGTGCTCTAGCTGCTGCTGCTTGCTGCGTTTTTTGTTGTTGTTATTTTTGGAAGCTCTAGTTCTGTGTCAGCGTAATTACACTACACAACAAAATGACGACGCTCGAAGACTTAAAACGCCAACGGAGCAATATAAAACGAAATATAACTCGGATCAAATCTGTGGTAGATGCTAAATCGGAAACCCCGATATGCAATGATGAGCTTCACTATCGGTTGAACATCTTAGAAACGTATTTCAAGAATGTTTTAAATGTCCAAGCTAATATATACCCCACCATTTCGTTCTGAAACCAAGCAGTACCTCGACGAAGCTCAGAGTCCTCACCTTAGTCCGAATGATGAAGGTCGGGCAGATTTGGAGGATACATACATAGCAATCAAGCTAGCCATAAAGGAAAAAATGGGAGGAGATCTGAACGCCAGCATTGTGGCGCCGGACTACCACCCAACGCCAGTGAAGTCATCGTTACACAGGTTGTCGCTACCCACTTTAGACGGAACATATGCAAACTATAAGAATTTCATTCACTCGTTCGAGGAAATTGTTGTGCGTGAGTCTGGATTGTCTAATATAGAAAAGTTTAATTATTTGCTGACCTGCCTCACGGGGCAATAGATACAATTCAGGCATTCCATGTTACAAGCGAAAACTATCCGAAGGCCCTAGCAAAACTCAAAAGCCGTTTTGATAATCCTACTCTTATATTTTTAGAAGGTATTGAGGCATTGTTTGCACTACAACCTGTGGAAAGGTCAAACAGTCAGCAGCTTCACAGCCTAGTGGATAAGGCATCCGCTATATTAAGCTGGCTGGAATCCATCGGCAAACCTGAGAACATTGTTCACGCTATGGTTATATATATTATAATGGAAAAGTGTGATCAGCAAACTCGGAACAGGTGGAAGGAATCGCAGGACTACAAAACTCTGCCAACCTGGCTAGCATGCACACAGCTTTTGGAACGCCACTGTCAGTTTCTCCATTCGTCTGGAAACTCGGCTGCTACTTCGTCACAACGAAAGGCTGAATCCAATAAGTCAAATCGTCATTCTAATCACCAAATAAACTCGTCGTTTGCTATCACTAATCCGTCTTGTACACTTTGTTTTAGTTCTGGCCATAAGATCTCTAATTGCGCTCAGTTCAAGGCTATGAACAGAAACCAACGGTACGACAATGCAAAACGCCTCGGTCTATGCATCAATTGTCTTGGAAATGGTCATAGAGTGGCGCAATGTTCATCGACTCATCGTTGCCGATCCTGTAATCGGAATCATCATTCATCTTTGCATCACTCTCAGCCGCAGCAGCCACCCCAATCATCAGCAGGACAATCTTCAACTACTGAACCGGTACTCCAACCAGCGCAAGCCTCCTGGCAAACGGCTCATCAAGCTGCTTCACACTCTCATATGGAGATCGCAGCAGATGATCAAATTTTGTTGGCAACAGCTATGGTTTTGGTAAAGGATGCCACAGGTGAATACAAACTCGGTAGAGCGTTGCTTGATTCATGTTCTCAGGTTAATTTTGTATCCGAAACCTTTTCACAAAAGCTTCGCCTTCGTCGTGAAAAACACCACATTGGAATTCGCAGTATAGGAGACTCCCTTACTAGTTTGAAGGCTCGTACGACTACCTCTATTAAGTCACGTACTTCCGGCTATCAGCTCACTCTCCAGTTTGGAATCACATCCCATATTGCCTACCAGCCAGAGACTGAGATCGACATATCGAATTGGAACCTACCAGCTAACACTCCATTGGCTGACGAATCGTTCTATAGGACTAAACGTATTGATTTGTTACTGGGGACCGAAGCCTTCTATGGAGCTCTAGCTGTTGGCCAGATTCGCATTGGTCCAAATCTTCCCACTTTGCAGAAGACTCTTTTTGGTTGGGTTGTTGCTGGGAGGTACCAGCGGCAATATAACAGACAGCCATTGTGCTTGGCGACTGTAGAAGAGTCGATCGACAAGAATTTGCAGCAATTATGGAAAGTGGACTCATTTGTCGATCCAAGCGCTAGAATGCTCCCAAATCATCGTCGCTGTGAGGACCATTTCAGGGACACAACACATCAGGATGCCAGTGAGCGGATTATCGTTCGCTTGCCATTTCAAGAAGATCCAAGTTGTCTTGGAAGTTCTTTCGATACAGCTCGAACTCGATTTTTTGCCATTGAGAGACGTCTCGCTCGTCTACCGGAAATTCGCTCGCAGTATATCTCGTTCATGCAGGAATATGAAAGTCTCGGCCATATGTCCCTCGTACTGAATCCTAACTTGGAAGAACCGCATTATTATATACCCCACCATTTCGTTCTGAAACCAAGCAGTACCTCGACGAAGCTCAGAGTTGTCTTTGACGCCTCTTGCCGTACAACATCTCAAAGGTCACTTAACGATCTACTTTTAGTTGGCCCTACCATTCAGGATGAGTTGTACTTGCAATTGCTGCGGTTCCGCATGAATAGGTTCGGCATCACAGCCGACGTCACAAAAATGTACAGGCAGGTACTTGTGAGTGAGAAGGATAGAAAATTCCAGTACATTTTGTGGCGAGCATCTCCAAATACGGATCTTCAAACCTACCAACTCAATACAGTGACATATGGGACTGCGTCTGACCCATTTCTCGCAACTCGTAGTTTGCATTACTTGGCTGAGGATTGTAAGGATGCATGGCCATTAGGGGCTGCTGCTGTTAAAACTGCATTTTATGTTGATGACCTTTTGTGTGGGGCTGTTGATAAACTAAAAACTGATATCACATCAACTCTCGCTCGTGGTCAGTTTCCATTATGCAAGTGGCATTCAAATCATCCAGGCGTGATGGAAGACGAATCTACCAAGGAATTAAACATTTCAGAAAACTCAGTTAGCAGCACACTCGGCGTAACTTGGAATCAACGAAGTGATGCATTTAGTTTCACATTTAATCCAAAGGAAGTCTATCCCACTACCACAAAACGAACAATTTTCTCTACTGCGTCGTCGCTATTCAATCCAATCGGTCTGCTATCACCGTTAGTCATTGTCTCTAAGATCATTCTTCAGGAGTTGTGGCTTTTGAAACTCGACTGGGACGAGTCTGTCCCCCAGAATTTAAGCCACGCATGGAGCAAGTGTTTGGAATCGCTGAATTCACTGTCGTCACTAGCGGTACCTCGTTTATGTTTGCAGCTTGATACTAGGAGCATTCAAATACATGGATTTTGCGACGCATCGATTCGGGCATACGGCTGCTGTGTTTATGTGCGCACGGAGAATTCGCTTGGACAGGTCACAGTGAAATTGTTCACTTCTAAGTCTAGAGTAGCACCAGTAAAGAAACAGTCTCTTCCGAAGCTTGAACTATGCGGCGCACATCTACTTTCTCAGTTGTATAACAAAGTCAAGGCCATATTCAGTAAACACACTATCACATCTTATTTTTGGAGCGACTCACAGCTCGTATTGCATTGGCTGCAACAACACTCAGTCACCTTATCGAGCTTTGTTGGAAATCGAGTGTCCGATATTCAGGATTTAACGTCTGATGGAAAATGGCGCTATGTGCCAACACATCAAAACCCTGCTGATATTCTGTCGCGAGGCTGTAACGTGAGCGAGTTGATTAAGTTTCCATGGTTTTCGGGTCCTACGTTTCTAGTCGAAGATTCACTAAACTGGCCCGCCACTGGTGGAAAACTTGATATTGACATGGACGTGGTTAACTCGGAGAATCGGAAAAGTTTGTTTGCTGCCGTACACGAGACAAATAATATCCTCAACATCGTCGATAATATCAGATCGTACACTCACAGTCTGCGTCTCATTGCTTGGATGATTAGGTTCATAAGGAGATGTCGGAAGCAATCGACGTTTACCACAACCTCACCGACGCCAGATGAACTTCGTTTTGCTTCACATTGCCTTATTTGGAACATTCAACAAACTCATTTTGTAGAGGACATCCGTTTACTTCAGAAGCAAAAACCATTAAAAAGTCGTGAACGGATTCGAACTTATCAAGGTTGGTGGACGTTTGGAATACTCAGACCTACAAGACGGTCAAAAACATCCGTTGCTGCTGCCTAGTCAGTCCAAATTTGTATGGAACTATATTCGCCATTTGCATCTTCGGAACTATCACGCTGGACTTAAAGCCCTAGTCGCTCTCATTCGTTTGGAGTATTGGATCGTTAACGCCAGAGACTTGGCACGTAGAATTGTTCGCTCCTGTGTACTTTGCGTTCGCTACAGACCGAAGCTGCTACAACAACTCATGGGCTCATTACCGACTACGCGACTCGCTCCGGCTCGACCCTTTGAACGCTGTGGAGTTGACTTTTGTGGACCCATCAACACATATCTACGCATTCGAGGAAAGGGACCTACAAAAGCATACATAGCCGTGTTCGTTTGCCTTCTCACCAAGGCCGTTCACATCGAAGTAGTCTCTGATTTGTCAACAAAGGCGTTCTTAAACGCATTGAAACGGATGGAAGGTCGTCGCAAGCTGCCGACAGACATCTTCTGCGATAATGCCACTAACTTTGTAGGGGCATCGAATCAACTGCAGGAACTAAAAAAGTTTATGTTTTTAAAGCAGACCCAAGATGAAATCTATAAATTTTGCGCATCTGACTTTATTAATTTCCATTTTATTCCCCACAGGGCACCTCATTTCGGAGGCCTTTGGGAAGCGGCAGTCAAGAGTGCAAAGGGGCTGTTAAATCGTACGCTGGCCAACACCAGGTTCACCTTTGAAGAGTTGAGCACTGTCGTCGTCGAGATAGAATCGATCCTCAACTCGCGCCCGCTATCGCCGCTTTCGTCAGACCCAAATGACTATAGCACTCTCACGGCTGGTCATCTCTTGGTTGGCGAATCATTGCGATCACTACCTGAAAGGTCCCTCGAGAATATCAAGCTGTCAAGTATGGACCGCTACGATGCGATTACGGCCGTCAAGCAACGGTTTTGGAAGCAATGGTCTGCTGACTATGTCAACGAATTGCGATCGCGCACGAAGTAAACAGCACCCTCAACGAACCTCACCGAGGGCACGTTGGTCATCATCCATGAGGAGAACCTGCCACCGCTACGCTGGAAACTAGGCCGAGTGCAGTCTACTGTGCTTGGGAAGGATGGACTTGTACGGGTGGTGCACCTCCGCACTGCAAATGGAACATGTTGCAGGCCAATACACAAGTTGGCAATTCTTCCGGTGGTTTGAAAGCAGTCCTTTCAACGGGGCCGGGATGTTCGGTCAAACTCCTTTAAGGAACAAGTATTCAAATGACCCTCGTAAAATAGAGAGGCTACGCTCACTTTTTGTATTTACTCTCACCATAATTGTACAAAATTCACCACTAAGATTTGTAATAAATAGTTATTCCCTAATACTCAACTGGATCGATCGACTTTTCTCTTTCTTGTATAGACTTTGATTCGTTTGCAGAAAAAACTAATACACCCCCATCCGTGAATTAACATTAATGCGAAAAACGCTCCGTGTACAAACAAGTATCTTTGAGGCTACGAAGTCGGTAGACAACTTGCCCGACTACCTAATGTCTGATAAAGTTAAAGAAATCATTAAAAATGAAATAATGAACTTATTACGCGCTGTTGAAAAATTTCGAATTTAGAAACGAACCAATATGTTTTAACAACATGAACAGCAATACCTTCGAGAAACGTGGCAAGCATTTATCAACAATTTTTATAAACATAATGAAAGTATCGTTTAAAGAAGATTTCAACAGAAACCCAGTATATTATGATACAACTGTAGAGTTCATGGCTCTCCAAATAATGGACCAAAAAATTAAATTATTAAATAAGACGTTAGAAAATATATTGTAGTATGTAGTATAATTATATTAATTTTAATATAATAATAATTTGTTTTTTATTTTATTTATTTTATGTAGTATGTATTATACATGTACTATACATAATTAATGTATTTTCAGCTGTAGAATGTAGAATATTTTCAGCCTGTACTAGATTTTCAGCTGTAGAATGTAGAATATTTCAGCCTGTACAAGATTTTCAGCTGTAGAAGCCTGTACAAGATTTTCAGCTGTAGAATGTAGCATATTTTCAGCCTGTACAAGATTTTCAGCTGTAGAATGTAGAATATTTCAGCCTGTACAAGATTTTCAGCTGTAGAAGCCTGTACAAGATTTTTAGCTGTAGAATGTAGAATATTTTCAGCCTGTACAAGATTTTCAGCTGTAGAATGTAGAATATTTCAGCCTGTACAAGATTTTCAGCTGTAGAAGCCTGTACAAGATTTTTAGCTGTAGTGTTCAATTTTTGTTTGTTGTTTGATTGATTTTTGAATTGATTGTTGTTGTTTGTTTGTTGTTCTGAAGGCTTGATCCACCGGTGACCAGGGACGCAGGATGGCTCTAAGCTATAGTATTTATTGTACGAGTAATAATCAACTAGCACAGCACTAGCATTCAACCCGTATTCAGAGCAGACTGTAAGTTTAAGTTAGTCTGAAATTGTTTTTATTAACATACGAATAATGAAATTGAACAAAACCCTTAATAATTTGTTGTCAGTAAGTAAGTAGTATATAATGGTTATATAGACAGGTAATATTGTATAAACGAATATCGTTACTGTATGTACCATTTTGTACCAGAGAAAATATTTTGTAATTGCAAATGTTAGATTTATGCATTCTTGAATTTTCATTTCTTTTTCTTTTCGTTATAATCTTTTTATTTTCTTTAATTGGTTTTCTGTTTTCGTTTTGTTTTTTTTTTTGCATTTGATATGATTCGGTTCAAAATGTGTGTGTTGTTTACGCACATATTATGGTTAATGGTTCTTAATCTTGTTCGTTACTCTTTTATTACCCTTTTTGTATATTTTTTCTTTTATAAATTAATCTTTAGCTAAGCTGAGGAGCGTAGCGTATCGGATCAAATCAATCATAAGTTGCTGGGTCTAAGGGGCTAGCTAACGAGGCAGTCAATGGCAATGGAAATCCAAATGGAAATTTATGCAAACCATGCGGCAAAACTAAAAAAAAAAACTAAACTAAAAACGCAGAATCATAGACGAGACGTTGTGAGTTGCTGCGGACACCGCAACTCTACAGTTATACCCGATACTAAGTCAGTATGGCTCTCCTCCGGCAGACGCCTCTACAGAAAATCAGTCTGAGCGTGACGTCGGGCGCTGCGTAGCCACTGCAAATTGATTTGTTCCTTTTGGCTATAAAAATTATCTGATCTAAACCAGATTCAGCAATCTGATAGATATGGTCGTTATCTTGATTCTGCGTTTTTAGTTTTCTCGAATGTGCAATATTGTGGATGCAACAGATTTTCGTCCTTTGTGGGGGCGGAAGGGGGTGTGGCGAAATTTTGACACAAAACGGTCAAGGTCCGATATCACAGGAGTGTGGATACCAAATTTGTTTGCTCTAGCTCTTATGGGTTCTGAGATCCTTGAACTCATATTTTGCAATTGGCAAAACCGACCATGAAACCTGTGTGTTAGAGAGAGACAGAGCGAGATAGAATGAAATTGTTTTCTTGATTCTGGCTATAATAATTATACGATCTGGTTCAGAATTTGCCCTCTAGAAGAAGATGACTATCTTCTACGATTCTGCGTTTTTGGTTTTATCGTATCTTTAAAAATGTAGATGCCACAGATTTTCGTCCTTTGTGGGGGCGGAAGTGGGCGGGGCGAAGTTTTGAAATATACTTGTAGCAGTGACATATCACAGAAGTCTGGATCCAAACCATCGTTGCTCTAGCTCCTATAGTCTTTGAGCATTAGGCGCTGAAGGGGACGGACAGACGGACGGACGGACAGACAGACAGGGCTCAATCGACTCGGCTATTGATGCTGATCAAGAATATAAATACTTTATATATATACACTCAAACTGTGACATCATCGCCAGAACGAACGAGAGTTTTTGAAAAACGATTTTCGAATGTGGGCCGGCAATGGTCACGATCACTTTTTTGATGCCCTAAAAGGAAACGCCGAAGGTGGCTCGTTTTCTCAAGTGTCTATTGTTTCTTTCAAGAAAAAAAAATAAATAAGAAATAAACGAAATAATCGTGCCTGACCGTCAGTCGATCCCCTCAGATAGTGTGCAACAGCAGTAAACGGAGTCCAGTTCCATGTTTACCCAATCGGGTTCGGGAGTAATCCAAGCCTCGCTTCATTTGCATGGACTTTTGGCGTCGAGTGCTTGTAGTGGCGCCTGTCCAACCAAAAATATCGGATAACCGTGCCACGGTTTCCCCTTTCCTTAGACATGCACCTTGCACCTTTTGGGCAGTTACGCGCAAGAAAAAAATGACATAAGTTAACAGCGGCTACTGTCAAGGTGTGGTGAGAACAGGGGAATGAGAGAACCAAGGGATCAAGCGGAAGGAGAGTGGCTTGGGCATGTTCTTTCCAATTTTACTCGCGATCCCTGACGGACGTCTGAGGAAAATACTCAAGTAGTGCAGTGAAAGGAAAAATTCTAACCTCGACCGTAAATACCGCGTGTCCATCGTGGCTAAGATCTAGGCAAAAGATCAGCCGACCATTCCTACGTTTATTAAGCGAAGGCCGAACCCATCGGGTGAGTGAAAATTGTACCCCAACTGCCGGCCAACAGAAAATTAAAGTTCGTTTTTTTTTTCTTAAAAACCTAACCATAGGTTTGGCCGTACGTAATACCGTACGAAACGCCGGTCGTAGTGCCGTAAGCCGTACCCGCTACAGTCTCGTCACCTTACCACACATATAAATACCCAGCGTCCCGATCGACTACAGTATGTGTTAGCCGTCTTCGCCCCCAAATCTTCTTTCGGCGTGGCGTCTGCATACATGTGAGCATCACTGTATTTACCGCAGCGTGTACCGGCGTGGGTCCACACACATACAAGCCTTGCTCGGCCTACACCAGTGAAAAACGGTCGATGGGCTTTTATCTAGGCGTGCAGTGACATACATATGTACATATGTGTGAAATTGACTATTCCCTCTTCAGTGACTTTCGTCATTGCTACGTCGCTTACGCCGCCCGCATACGAACAGTAACGCTAAAGGAGAAGACATTTACCGGTGCCGAAATACTGTTTGCGTTGCTGATGAAGTCATTCGGTGTCTCGATCATGATGGCTATGCCCATGCATTTCTTCATATTAGAATAATACTTTGGAACCCCACTATTGTACTGACCCTATGATTAACATTAAAAGTTAAATTCGTGTGATTCGGTTTGTTTGGCTTATCATAAAGAAATGTGCAGCTAGAAGGAAAGGAACTAAAACTAATACTCGCGCGTATCGCCTATCTACTCTGACACAGTGATATTTACAAGTTTTCAGCCACCCTCATCGACCACATGGAAGCGCTTTCATCGTTGGATTTGATCGTAATGTGAGTGATAACCTGTGAACGTCTGCTATATGTGAATTCAAAATTTTACGCAAGTCGAAGCAACATTAAAGATTCCATGCCTCGACCGTAAACTACCCAGCCGTACTGTAACGCTGACCAATCCAATTGTTCACGTGTTTGTTTTGTTCTGCTCTTTCGGAAGCAATGTAACTTTCTGCAATTCCGAATCTATCGAAAACCGAACTTATGATTGGGATTACCCCACAAGCAATTGCTGTGCACTTTGAAGATGCACCCATCCGTCCCTTGTTTTTGCATTTAAACTGAAAACCATTCGAATATATTTCTATTTGTGTAACGTAATTACCATTATTCCTGAATATACTCTTTATAATTAGTTGACCCAAGTCTAATAAGATCTTTCATCATGATATTATTTGAACATATTATCCTTATTACTTTAGTAACCTTTATACATATATATCTACCCTCTTAGCGGCCATGAGAGCTTGTAGGAAAGTTTAATGAATAAACTGTTTGTAATGAATTCCCGTTAATTGTTGCCGTTATTAAGGATCATGTGGCGCCGAGATGACGTAACCTAGCAGAAGTAGAGCGTTTATTTTAGGGATCGTTACCCATTACTCAGCCTATTTGGACCGGTGCGATCAAGGAAGGGTGGGCCTACCGAGTTGCAATGACACCGCAAGCAACTCCCGCTCGAATTAGTTCCGCTGACTCATCTCCCTACACTGTCATTTCTCTGTAAATTTCTTCCGTCTGAACCTTGAACCGCACGCGAAACTTATTTTTATTGTCTTTGCTCCTAATGCTCGAGCTCGTGACGCGATCTCTCCCTACCCCACCCCCACTCTACCCGACTAACCATGAGACCGGCAGCAACGCGTGCATGGATCTTGATCATACCCTCCATCTGCTCGTCTACCGTTTCAGATCCTAGCCTTCTGCTTCGTTATCTGTTACATGCTTCCGTCCTCACATACCACATTACACATGTACCGAGAGCTGAATTTGCATTTCTTATTACCAATTACAATTAAATAATCCATCGATTAGGCGATATGTGGAGAGTCGAGCGACCAGGTCTCAGTTTCCCTCCCTCCCCATATACGACTACTACCTAAATCGTTGGCTGGATTCATTCGTTTGCCGATCTGGCTCCGCCCAGAAAGCTTTTGTTTATTCGTTTTCTACTTTTAGCGGGACACAGGGGCGTAGTCCCAAAAGGGGTGCTAAATCAAAGTGATCTTTAATTAATTTTTTTTTTGAAAATCTTTCCATTTTCAGGGCTTTTGGAAGTTCCGGGGAGAATCGTGAAAGTCCCAGTACTGCCGCCTCGTCTGGGCTTAATTAAATAATTCGAAATTATCGAAACGTGCGGGGCACTGACTGACATCCCCCCCAATTCTCCCACTCCACACACACCCCCCTCAAATCTTTTGTTGTGTGTTGTACGAGTACATGATGTAGGCCAGCCAATTGTTTATGAAGTGCACAGCGAGTACGAGTAGTACATATGTATATACCCAATATAGAGCATGTATATGCGATGCATGTGTGTGTATCCACTTTAGTTAAGTTAAGCATGTGTCCATGTGTTTGTGAGCTGTCCGTATTTCGGTGCCAGCTAAACATTTCATGTATACAACTATATTTTGTTGCTTTTTATCTGCGGATGCCACTCGGAGGCGGTTCAGCATGAAGTCATGCTTGGTCTCAGCTCCAGCCCCATCTCCTCACGCATTCATCTTAATTACGAAGTTTTTATGATGACAATTTCGGGGCTGCGTTTCACTACAAGTCAAGTATATATTTCACTGTAAAAAAACTTCATTTGTAGATCAAGATTGTAGTTTTTTTCCGCCACACCCGAGTACTTTTTTCTTCATACTAGAATTTTTGGTTATTTCCCTTTGTTTTTCCAGTTTTAATGCCAAGTGTAAACAAAGCGTCTCGGGCCAGACCATCGCCTGTTGTTCATGAAGTGCAGCAAAACGCTGAGAATGCATAAAAAAACGAGGGGGAACGTTGTGAGTTGCTGCGGAGACCGCAACTCTATCAGATTGCTGAATCTGGATCAGATCAGATCATTTTTATAGCCAATAGGAACAAATCAATTTGCAGTGGCTACGCAGCGCCCGACGTCACGCTCAGACTGATTTTCTGTCTCTCTCGCACGCACTCTTTGTCGTGTCGTTCAATATTATCGGCGTCTGCCGGAGGAGAGCCATACTGACTAAGTATCGGGTATAACTGTAGAGTTGCGGTGTCCGCAGCAACTCACAACGTTCCCCTCGTTTTTTTTACCAGTGTTATAGTATATACATATGTGAGCTGTGATTTCGACTGGTTTCCGTAGATGAAGCAAATGTTTAAGAGTTTAAGGGCAATTTGTGTTTTCCAAAGCTTTTCGCAATAAGTATAGATTACCTTCACTACATCAATATTTCTGAAAGTAGTGCTCTTAATTGCTAGGGTCAGATGCGACTGAGAGAGGAGTTGCTCACTTTTGAAATCGTTTGCTGTTAAGTTTTTTGTTAATTATTGTGATATTACGCCATTCTGTCAACCGATGTCTTAGTAAGACTTTGGGTCGAGCTTCAGCTTGGACAAACAATGAAGTTGTTTGTCAATTGCTTGGGCAAATACTCGTACTCAGGTGGAAAAACAAATACCAGAATGGGGATGAGGTTAAGATGGGAGACAAGAAAATATCAAATAAAGGGCCAATTAAGGAAGGTGATTGTGCGATTCTGTTTATCTTATCAACGACAAATTTTGACCCCAGGGGCGTCATTTATAATCCTCAATTTGTTTGCATACTAAAGCAACATTAGCCGAAGAGCTACCTACAAAAGAGAAGACGATGTTTCCTGATTCCCAATTCGTAGGCTATTGATAAACAATCAGTAGGGGAATATTCAAATTAGCCAGGTCTCATGTGTGATTAGCCGATTTCTCACACATTTCAAGCATCAAAGCAGACAGCAGACAGACGGAACAGAACAGAACAGAACACAACAGAGCGGAGAAGACGTTGAGCTGACGGCTGGAGGGATCAGATCCCACAGAAGAAGCCGCCTTGAAATTTACGAAAAGAGCCGCCTATAAATCGCAAGATTTCAGCACTGCCCAGGGCTTTATCTAAAGCTCCATTCGGAACAGTATTCAAAGCATAAAGCGTAACCAATTGATTTCTAATTGATATTGATGTGTCGATTATTTTATGATTATTCTTTATGATCGTTAAATTTTGATATACCAAAAGGCGAGCGAGATCGAACACCAAACTTGATTCAAATTTGTAGATCACTTTGAACAATCAAGCCACTCCCTGAGTACTTCTCAGGCCTTGTCTTACCTTGTCTTCAGTTGGATTGTTATAATTTAATAACTACACGGGAGGGCAAATTAAGTCTGTAGTTCGGGTACCACAAAAACCACTTAAAGACGCTTTCTTTAATTGCCCCCAAAACGAAGATTTGGTTTTTATTTTTCGAGAAACCTGTGGGGTAGCTTTCGGCTGCGGATGTGGCTGTGACTGTGGCTCTGACTGTGGCTCTGCCTCCAGCTGCTGGCCAGCTCCATGGACAGACAGTCATTTGTGTGAAAATCATCGTAGCATGAAGCGTTGTCAAATACCGTTTGTTGCGGGGGTCGGTCCACTCTCATGCTTTTGTTTCGGCCATTTCAAGGTCTGTACAGAAACCGTCTGTTGGGTCAGACCTCCCTCCATTGACCAGAGCAGAGCTCTAACAATGCGGGTTCTGGCATCATTTTCATAGAAACGGCATTAGAAGTTACTCATACGCAGCGTGGGTTGGATAAGATTAACGAAAGCCCACATAGACATAGCTCATCCTCCCCATTCTCACTTGACTCTTTGCAGACAGCAGAATGAGCTCTAACAACTGCGGTTTCATCGATCCGCAGGGCCAGTTGAGCGCAGCCCTCGCTAATCGGGACGGAGACGAGAACCAGTTCGAGCAACAGTTCGCGGAGTACCACCAGAACGACAGCGGAAACGCAGACAACCAATGCAATGCCAACCAGGAGCGGTATCAGTCCCTGCTGGCGGAAAGTATCAAGCGGGGCAAGCAGCGAGCCTTTGAGGCCATCCTCGAGACGGGCATCAACATTAATCCTTCAAAATTGAGCGACATCCGCCCCGTGGAGTTGGCCGTAATCTGGGGCAACCACAGGGCGCTAGAGAAGCTGTTGAAGCATCCGTAGCTGAGGCTGACATCGCATTCCAAGCTGCTGATCGCGGTTATCAGTCGCCTGGGTCAGCAGCCGCTGGACGACTTCTGTGACCACCAGCGCTGCTTCCAGCTGCTGCTCGAGAGCGATCGTGTGGACATCAATGAGGCGGACAAGGCTGGCCTGGTGCCACTCTCCTATGCGGTCAAGTATCGCAACACAAAGGTGGCACAGGAGCTTCTACGGCAGGGAGCGTACATCGGGGCGAGAAGCGCGTTCGGAGATCTTCCCATACAGGAGATAGACCCGAAAGTGCTGGAGGAGCACTTCGATTCCTGCATCACCACCAACGGGAGAAGCCCGGTGACCAGAGTTTCGAGATCATCATCAACTACAAGAATCTGATGAGACGCCAGCGAGAGCCCGGGCAGTCGGACAAGCGGAGCATTGGCCATCCTCACCAATAGGAGGACGAGATGACTCCAATCGCATACATCGCCGATTCCAAGGAGCTGCGTTACCTGCTGCAGCACCCGCTAATCTCGAGTTTCCTCTTCCTCAAGTGGCACCGCCTCTCGGTGATCTTCTATCTGAACTTTCTACTTTACTCTCTCTTCACTGCCTCCATTATCACGCATACGCCTCAGGTGGGTTTATTTTTCCTTTTCTTCATCGGCTTTATCCAACTGTTTTCTCCCCTCTCTTTTCCCACAGGCCATCAAGGCCCAGGCGGAACTGAACGGCGCCATTGTCCGCACCAATCTGCTGACCCGCTACGAGCAAGTTCTCACTGGCCGAGATGGACACGCTCAGACCTCATCGTCCCAGTTGAACAAAGGCAGTCGGTTCGCTCGAGGAAGACCATGAGCTAGTCACCGGTTCAATCGTAATTTTCTTCATGCTTTTCTTGAGTTTCACGCCCTCGTGGCTTTTCCCACACTTGGGACCCCACTAGGCAGAAAAGCGAAAGGAGAGAAAATCTTCACTGATGAATCGCCTGATCGGATCGGATGGGCTGTTATATACTCACAACACATACTCATTGGCCGCATTTGCGAATCGCTGGGCTGTGAACAAGCTTGAATTGAAAGGCTCAGGTCCTAAACGAGAGTCACACACCACACACATGCACATTATTATCATTATCATCATCACTATGATAATGACTGTGAGCGAACGAATGCTGATGAAGCCTCATTGTCAATGTCGAAAGTTATGGGATTTGTTAAGGAAACCCAAGGTGGGATATGAAAAGTATTGCGTTCTGCTCTGGCATAGGATCCCAGCTTTAATATTAGGGGGATTCCCCTTCCAAGCAACGATGCGACAATCAACGGACATTGATTAACAACTGTATGTACATATGCATCTACAGTGGGTACACAGCAAGGCAGGCGCGATTAGATACAGGACAGCGCCGAGCAGCGTAGACACCCAGTACCCTGCCACCCTCCGAGAGAAACAGAGAGCGATGAAGGGGGATGTGTGTGTGCGTATCCAATGAATTTATATTTCATTCTAGAACGCAGTTGTCTGCGTTAGTTGGGCACACACACACATAGTACATATATGCTGGCAGCGTTCCCATTCAATCTACTCGACGGCTGATGCACGCCAGTAGCCCCCGCTGGAAACTTCCGCAGATTCTGGAACGCAGAGGATGCGGGCTATCGGCGACAGGGGAATACTACTAAGCAGAAAGAGAAGGCGAGTTCATATTATTGCCAATTTAATGCAAGAAAAATAAAGAGAGTGGAGTGGGCGATGCCAAAGGCAGAAGAAAGAAAGGCCGTAAACCAAAAGAAGAAGGCCTGTCTCGCTCTCTCTCGTGGGAATTGACTTTGAATTTCGAATATTTCGGTATCTATTTTCATTGCGGCCAAAAACGGAGAGACGATTCCGTGTATTGCGATGCCAGCACCAACGAAAATAGATGCCCAAATGGAAGTGCAAACATCTCTGAGGGGAGGGGTGGAGTGTCGGGCGTGTGGCCGTGTGTCTTCTGTCAGTGTGTGATTGGATACTGCTTGCTGCTTTCTGCTCGATGGCTGCCCCTAGAGCACGAGGTGCAGGCGTATCTGGAACACCAGCTGCTCGACGGTCTTCTTCAGGAGCGCCGCCAGGGACAGGATGAATCCCAGGAGGCTGAGGGAGAACAGCCAGGGCGTGGTCATGAGCACGGCAAAGAAGACGAGCGTCTCGTCGCCCCGGGCATTGGCCATGCGTCACAGCAACTGGCGCTGGATGGTGCGCAGCTTGAACTTGCTGTTCCACAATCGGTGGCGCTTCGAGCCGACGGTTTCGTTGAAGCCCACGGTCTTCTCGACCAGCCAGAACACCGCGCAGCACAGCAGTTGCAGCACCAGTAGCACGACCTTGACCACAGCGGTCTCCAAGACGAGGTGGTACAAGGCCACCATGCGCTGACAGTGCTCCGGCTGCACTGTGGAGAGCACGACTGCGCCGAGGGACTTCAGCGGGGAGACCCTGGGGGAAGGGCCGTCGGAGAGCTCCTCCCACTCCGAGTCCGACTCGGTGCGCTCTATCGAGCTGAACTCGCTCTGGCTCTGACAGGAGCACGACTACTCTTCGTGTGGGTCGTCGTAGTAGTCTCCGCGGCTGTCCGGAGAAGCGCCGCCTGTCCAGAGGGAGCTCAACACGGGCGGTGGTCCCATCGAAGCCATCTGTGGCACAGCATTGAATCTGCAGGGGAGCCGGGGGTAAGTTATGTCCTGGGGGAAGGGGAGTCTGGGCTGCTGCCGCTCACCCATCTGAATCCCCCATCTGAGGGAAGGTGGGGGGTGAGCGTGACCTATTGGACCCATTGGGCGGGTCAGCTGAGGACTGGTGTGGATTTGGCCTAGGAAGGGCATCGCATTGAGTCCATTCTTGTCGGCGGAACCTTCGGGGGGGACCTGCAGCCCCGGCTGCTGCTGCTGCTGCTGCTGCTGGTCGGTAAAGACGAAGGATCCCATGGATCCTAAAAAACCCGCGAGCGGGTGAATGGGGAACGTGGATTGTTAATAGTTGGATTCATCTTATTCCAGCACCTGTGAGGAAATATTCGTTCATGGGCTTTGTTTTGTATTTGTATTTTTATTTACTTTATGTTCCCTGTGCTTTCGATATTTGCTGCCGTTCTCTGTGTTGTGCCGCTCTCTCCAGATATTCGTACTGAATGATTTCCAGAGCCAGTTCTGAACGGCTCCAAGTGATAGTTCAGGGCCCACTTCGATGTTGTGTTTCGAATCACAGGTCAGGTGACGTACTTTCCCTGGGCAGAGCTGCGACTTGCAATAGTTGATCGGCTTTGTTGGTTTGGGATAGGACTTGCGATAAATACCATGCCACCATACTCCTTGGTGTGGCCGAAATGTTGGCTACCATTCTGGGATTAAGGAGTTAAGGGTCAAGGGATATGAAAAGTATTGCGTTCTGCTCTGGCATAGGATCCCAGCTTTAATATTAGGGGGATTCCCCTTCCAAGCAACGATGCGACAATCAACGGACATTGATTAACAACTGTATGTACATATGCATCTACAGTGGGTACACAGCAAGGCAGGCGCGATTAGATACAGGCCAGCGCCGAGCAGCGTAGACACCCAGTACCCTGCCACCGTCCGAGGGAAACAGAGAGCGATGAAGGGGGATCTGTGTGTGCGTATCCAATGAATTAATATTTCATTCTAGAACGCAGTTGTCTGCGTTAGTTGGGCACACACACACATAGAACATATATGCTGGCAGCGTTCCCATTCAATCTACTCGACGGCTGATGCACGCCAGTAGCCCCCGCTGGAAACTTCCGCAGATTCTGGAACGCAGAGGATGCGGGCTATCGGCGACAGGGGAATACTACTAAGCAGAAAGAGAAGGCGAGTTCATATTATTGCCAATTTAATGCAAGAAAAATAAAGAGAGTGGAGTGGGCGATGCCAAAGGCAGAAGAAAGAAAGGCCGTAAACCAAAAGAATAAGGCCTGTCTCTTTCTCTCGTGGGAATTGACTTTGAATTTCGAATATTTCGGTATCTATTTTCATTGCGGCCAAAAACGGAGAGACGATTCCGTGTATTGCGATGCCAGCATCAACGAAAATAGATGCCCAAATGGAAGTGCAAACATCTCTGAGGGGAGGGGTGGAGTGTCGGGCGTGGGGCCGGGTGTCTTCTGTCAGTGTGTGATTGGATACTGCTTGCTGCTTTCTGCTCGATGGCTGCCCCTAGAGCACGAGGTGCAGGCGTATCTGGAACACCAGCTGCTCGACGGTCTTCTTCAGGAGCGCCGCCAGGGACAGGATGAATCCCAGGAGGCTGAGGGAGAACAGCCAGGGCGTGGTCATGAGCACGGCAAAGAAGACGAGCGTCTCGACGCCCCGGGCATTGGCCATGAGCCACAGCAACTGGCGCTGGATGGTGCGCAGCTTGAACTTGCTGTTCCACAATCGGTGGCGCTTCGAGCCGACGGTTTCGTTGAAGCCCACGGTCTTCTCGACCAGCCAGAACACCGCGCAGCACAGCAGTTGCAGCACCAGCAGCACGACCTTGACCACAGCGGTCTCCAAGACGAGGTGGTACAAGGCCACCATGCGCTGACAGTGCTCCGGCTGCACTGTGGAGAGCACGACTGCGCCGAGGGACTCCAGCGGGGAGACCCTGGGGGAAGGGCCGTCGGAGAGCTCCTCCCACTCCGAGTCCGACTCGGTGCGCTCTATCGAGCTGAACTCGCTCTGGCTCTGACAGGTCTGGCTCTGACAGGAGCACGACTCCTCCTTCTTGGTCCTGCTCGGTGGGCATCGAGTAGTCGCCCTCGTAGTCGCCCTCGTAGCGGCAGTCAGAGTACTCTTCGTGGGGGTCGTCGTAGTAGTCTCCGCGGCTGTCCGGAGAAGCGCCGCCTGTCCAGAGGGAGCTCAACACGGGCGGTGGTCCCATCGAAGCCATCTGTGGCACAGCATTGAATCTGCAGGGGAGCCGGGGGTAAGTTATGTCCTGGGGGGAAGGGGAGTCTGGGCTGCTGCCGCTCATCCATCTGAATCCCCCATCGGAGGGAAAGTTGGGGGTGAGCGTGACCTATTGGACCCATTGGGCGGGACAGCTGAGGACTGGTGTGGATTTGGCCTAGGAAGGGCATCGCATTGAGTCCATTCTTGTCGGCGGAACCTTCGGGGGGACCTGCAGCCCCGGCTGCTGCTGCTGCTGCTGCTGCTGGTCGGTAAAGACGAAGGATCCCATGGATCCGAAAATACACCGCGAGCGGGCGAATGGGGAACGTGGATTGTTAATAGTTGGATTCATCTTAGTCCAGCACCTGTGAGGAAATATTCGTTCATGGGCTTTGTAGTTTTGTATTTGTATTTTTATTTACTTTATGTTCCCTGTGCTTTCGATATTTGCTGCCGTTCTCTGTGCTGTACCGCTCTCTCCAGATATTCGTACTGAATGATTTCCAGAGCCAGTTCTGAACGGCTTCAAGTGATAGTTCAGGGCCCACTTCGATGTTGTGTTTCGAATCACAGGTCAGGTGACGTACTTTCCCTGGGCAGAGCTGCGACTTGCAATAGTTGATCGGCTTTGTTGGTTTGGGATAGGACTTGCGATAAATACCATGCCACCATACTCCTTGGTGTGGCCGAAATGTTGGCTACCATTCTGGGATTAAGGAGTTAAGTGTTAAGGGTTAAGGAGAGTGGAGGGGGGGGGGGGGGGGGTATATATTTTTGCTTGGCTTTACATCTTCCTTAAGCTGCTGTTTTGTGTCACAGCCAACCTGTCATTTGTACATTGAATTGCTGCTCGAGAGGTCTCTTTGGAGTCCTCTGTTCCCCGTGTACAAATTTACATAAAATCACAGGAAGCACTTAGGATTAATAGGGGCACTCATCCCCCTCTACTCCCTCTCCCACTTTTGGTGGTGTCATGGGTTAAGCATTTGCTGTGTTCGGCATTCAATTTGTGGCTTGATTTCTTACCTTTTATGATGCGCTATACGGCTGTAATCCATGTAGGACATGCACTTTGTTTATCCATTCAAAGGCGCTAAAGAGGGTAGTCCTGTAATCCAAAAGGGCATCCAGTATATCCAGAGCGAAGGTTAATCCATTCGATGGAGCGCTCAAGCAGACCAGCCAGGCGGTTGACCAGAAGCTTAACGAGGCTTAAAATTTCCAAGAGGCCGCCAGCCGGCAAGTGTCATTGCAGTCCCTCCAGTCGACTCAACTCCAGTCCAGTTTTTTCCCAAACTGTGCGACGTGAATAACTTTGATGATTTCTTGGCCCAGAGGCGCCCACACAATATAAATACTCCCTTTTTTGTCAATAAGTTTATTTTCAGTCGTTACATTTACGAATAACAGGCGAGTTTTTCTACCCAAATCAAATATTACAATTAAGAAACGAAACAGTTATTCGTTGATGTCCTTCAGCTTCTCTGGATCAGTCTACTCAAGCCAAATCAAATATTAAAATTAAAAAACGAAACAGTTATTGGTTGATGTCCTTCAGCTTCTCTGCATCCGTCTTGGCGGCCCACAAGCGGCACCCAATTTTTTTATAGTCGCTACACATGACTATCGCCCTAAAATATTCGGCCGGCACCCCAGTTTCCTCTGATAGTCTTAACATGGTCACTTTTTTTTCCTTAAAAACGGCAGCAATTTTTTGCATTGTCTTCGAATTCCTTGAAACCATACCTCTTATTGCTGTGTAATTTTGGTTCATTACGTGGTTTCCCAAGGTGCTCCATGCACGGGGGGCGAGGCCGTAGGGGAAATCGGTGTTTTCAGATTGTCCTTTCCACTTTCAGTACTAAGAATGTCTTCAGTAAACATGTCTAGAGAATTAAGAAGTTATTATATGTATTTTTTTTTAATTTTACTTATTTATTTACTTAAGTCCGGATCCTCAAGAACCTCCTGCTCCTGCTTCTCCTCCACGTGGTTCACTGGCTCAGACGAATCATATATTTCATCAGAAATAGTACACTCCATCATTGACTGTATAATCAGAAATATTGTGAATATTGTCAGAAATGTTGTCAATATTCTCCTTAATATCGTGAGTTGTGGCCGACTCCTCCGTATGACCGTGCATATTGTTGTCAATATCCTCAATATCGTGAGTTGTGGCCGACTCCTCCGTATGACCGTTCATATTGTTGTCAATATCCTCAATATCCTGAGTTGTGGCCGACTCCTCCGTATCACCGTGCATATTGTCAATATCCTCAATATCCTGAGTTGTGGCCGACTCCTCCGTATCACCGTTCATATTGTTGTCAATATCCTTAATATCCTGAGATATCATCAGAACAGAAATATTCTGCACCGGAGTAACAGGCTCAGCATACTTCGCGTGCGTCGTCCCGCTGAATGCAATACATTATTAGAAGAATATAATATAAATGTAACTAATTTACTTACCCTTACGTTGATGGTCCAGAAAAAATAAGTACAACAAAGTACAAAAGGCAATTTCCTGTGCTTTCGGGCTTTGCACTTTCCGGCCTTGCAGATGGTCCCAGTATATCCCGCATAATACATTAACAAGGGCACTGTCCACCCCGTCAATTCTTACACCTCCCAAATTAATGTACATCTTTGTCTTATTTTGTGTTCTTTATTTATGTTTTAAATGACGGGGCATGTATGGTTTTGGTATTTACTCATCGATAGTATTATAAGAAATACCAATGTACTCGATATGCCACCACACATTTATTCGAATACGACGATCAAGGAGGAAGAACGTTTACAGATATTTTGTTGCTATACGATAGGTCTAGTTTCCTGATTTCAACATGTATAAAAATAAAAATAAAATAATTGTAAGGCAACATATATTAATCCAAACCGATCGAGATATTATACTGCAATTAGTTTTATGCGATATTATACTGCGATAGGTTTTATGCGATATTATACTGCGACAAAAATGAACTCAATCTGTTGGAGCCGTCGCAATTGTCGTGTTTCGATGAGGACATAAATGAACTCAATCTGTTCGAGCCGTATCAGGACAAAGAGGCAGAGGAACATCTGCCGTGTGAACCGCTGGACCGGCTTGTTAGTACATTGCCTATGGATGTTGACGACGACGACACTGAAGGTGAGTAGATTGTGGCAATTACATTGGAGCAGGTGAATCAGACTTTTCTTCCTCCAGGTATCGTCGGTAACGATGATCTGGTCAACGATATTGGTCGCCTTCAAGCGAGCAATGAATTGCACAAAGGTACAGGCCCCCGAAAATCTGGTAACGGACGCATTGGAAGAACTGAAAATGCAAGGAAACATAATGAATGGACGCATTAACATGACTGTAAATTTACAGAAACTAAGCGACTCAGAATTTTCCATTTACATGGATGAGTATCACATGCCGTGGTACCAATATGCAAAAAAAGGACCGGTACATAAATGGAAAATTCTTGCAGTCGCTGCAATCCCAATTAACGGGAATGAAATTCATTATTTGTATTTCCACATTTGTCCCGTTTCCAAAACATCTTCACTAGGCAGGAATGCGGTCAAGAAAGTACTCGATTTAGTATTGAGGGAGGTTGAGAGTGGGGGCTTGTCAAGTCAACTGTTGGCAGTTGGATCCCACCACTGCTTGGCAAATTTCATGCCGTGCAAAAGTGTAAGGGGAAAATTCCCCATATTGTGGGATCTGCCCCACCTCAAAAAGGTTATCCTAAAAAATGATATACATGAGGATGTGTTGTTGTCAAATATGTATGTCAAGGAATACAGGAAAGAAAATTACAAGAGTATCTTTGAGGCAACGAAGTCGGTAGACAACTTGCCCGACTACCTAATGTCTGATAAAGTTAAAGAAATCATTAAAAATGAAATAATGAACTTATTACGCGCTGTTGAAAAACATTTCGAATTTAGAAACGAACCAATATTTTTTAACAACATGAAAAGCAATACCTTCGAGGAACGTGGCAAGCATTTATCAACAATTTTTATAAACATAATGAAAGTATCGTTTAAAGAAGATTTCAACAGAAATTTTAATAATAATAACAATAATAATAATAATAATAATTTGTTTTTTATTTTATTTATTTTATGTAGTATGTATTATACATGTACTATACATAATTAATGTATTTTCAGCTGTAGAATGTAGAATGTTTCAGCCTGTACAAGATTTTCAGCTGTAGAAGCGTGTACAAGATTTTTAGCTGTAGTGTTCAATTTTTGTTTGTTGTTTGGTTGATTTTTGAATTGATTGTTGTTGTTTGATTGATTTTGTTGTTCTGAAGGCTTGATCCACCGGTGACCAGGGACGCAGGATGGCTCTAAGCTATAGTATTTATTGTACGAGTAATAATCAACTAGCACAGCACTAGCATTTAACCCGTATTCAGAGCAGACTGTAAGTTTAAGTTAGTCTGAAATTGTTTTTATTAACATACGAATAATGAAATTCAACAAAACCCTTAATAATTTGTTGTCAGTAAGTAAGTAGTATATAATGGTTATATAGACAGTAAATATTGTATAAACGAATATCTTTACTGTATGTACCATTTTGTACCAGAGTAAATATTTTGTAATTGCAAATGTTAGATTTATGCATTCTTGAATTTTCATTTCTTTTTCTTTTCGTTATAATAGTTTTATTATCTTTAATTGGTTTTCTGTTTTCGTTTTCTTTTTTTTTTGCATTTGATATGATTCGGTTCAAAATGTGTGTGTTGTTTACGCACATATTATGGTTAATGGTTCTTAATCTTATTACACCTTTTGTATATCTTTTGTTTTATAAATTAATCTTTAGCTAAGCTGAGGAGCGTAGCGTATCGGATCAAATCAATCAAAAGTTGATGGGTCTAAGGGCTAGCTAACGAGGCAGTCAATGGCAATGGCAATGGAAATCCAAATGGAAATTTATGCAAGCCATGCGGCAAAACTAAAAAAAAAACTAAACTAAAAACGCAGAGCCATAGACGAGGGGAACGTTGTGAGTTGCTGCGGACACCGCAACTCTACAGTTATACCCGATACTAAGTCAGTATGGCTCTCCTCCGGCAGACGCCTCTACAGAAAATCAGTCTGAGCGTGACGTCGGGCGCTGCGTAGCCACTGCAAATTGATTTGTTCCTTTTGGCTATAAAAATTATCTGATCTAAACCAGATTCAGCAATCTGATAGATATGGTCGTTATCTATGATTCTGCGTTTTTAGTTTTCTCGAATGTGCAATATTGTGGATGCAACAGATTTTCGTTCTTTGTGGGGGCGGAAGGGGGTGGGGCGAAATTTTGAGATCTACGTTTAATAGTGAGATCTAACAGGAGTGCGGATACCAAATTTGGTTACTCTAGCCTGAATAGTCTCTGAGATTTGTGGATGCCCCAGATTTTCGTCCTTTGCGGGGGCGGAAGGGGGTGTGGCGAAATTTGGACACGAAACGGTCAAGGTCCGATATCACAGGAGTGTGGATACCAAATTTGGTTGCTCTAGCTCTTATGGGTTCTGAGATCCTTGAACTCATATTTTGCAATTGGCAAAACCGACCATGAAACCTGTGTGTTAGAGAGAGACCGATGCGAGAAAGAATGAAATTGTTTTCTTGATTCTGGCTATAATAATTATACGATCTGGTTCAGATTTTGCACTCTAGAACATATGTCATCCTCTACGATTCTGGTCCTCTTTTTGGTTATCTTTAAAATTGTGGATGCCACAGATTTTCGTCCTTTGTGGGAGCGGAAGTGGGCGGGGCGAAGTTTTGAAATATTCTTGTAGCAGTGACATATCACAGAAGTCTGGATGCAAAACATCGTTGCTATAGCTCTTATAATCTTTGAGCACTAGGCGCTGAAGGGGACGGACAGACGGACGGACGGACAGACGGACGGACGGACAGACGGACAGACAGACATGGCTCAATCGACTCGGCTATTGATGCTGATCAAGAATATATATACTTTATGGGTTCGGAAACGATTCCTTCTGGACGTTACACACATCCACTTTTACCACAAATCTAATATACCCCAATACTCATTTTGAGTATCCAAGCACAGTTTGCCAAAAAACAGACTTTATGGACAAGCAATTTAGTTTAGTGTTTACTCTGCTCTCCTCCTCCCACGCAGCTAGAGGGTCTCTCGATCTGATCACATCACGTATTCGGGAAGGGTATGGTAAAATATCATGTGAGAATGTTATAGCAGTGTAAGACAGTACGTATATAGTATAAATTATTGACAGACGATCGGAGAAACGCGGCTGATCCTGTGCAGCTGGACATATACATATTCAGTTTATCGCGTTAAAAACTTTACATTAATCACGTCTGTCCCCCTTCTACTTACTCTTTCCGAAGTGTTGTCATTTGCTGATTTCACTTTTGCAGCTGCACCAACACAAAGAACTTTAGTAGAGGATTCGGTGTGCAACTCAGCGCCAATTTTGTTGGGCAATTTCCTAGGCTCCAGCTCTCTCAGTCTCCAAATTCCAGATTTTCCCACAGACAGAAAGAAGAACAGGGCTAAGAGGTTTATAAATATAAATTCACTCAAAGAAAAAATGAGAAGTCGAAACAGTTTTCGAATCGCGAATGAAGATAACCTCATTATTATTTTTTTTTCTTTTAAAACTAGTAATAATGTCGTTGGACTTCCTTTCCTTTGTGACACTCTTTATTCTCAAATTCCAGAGTGATACGAGTACTTTTTTTTTACCAGTGTTATAGTATATACATATGTGAGCTCCAAGAGAAGGGGAAATAAAATTCCACTCAAGACTCCGTATACTCTGTGATTTCGACTGGTTTCCGTAGATGAAGCAAATGTTTAAGAGTTTAAGGGCAATTTGTGTGTTTCCGAAGCTTTTCGCAATAAGTATAGATTACCTTGACTACATCAATATTTCTGAAAGTAGTGCTCTTAATTGCTAGGGTCAAATGCGACTGAGAGAGGAGTTGCTCACTTTTGAAATCGTTTGCTGTTAAGTTTTCTGTTAATTATTGTGATATTACGCCATTCTGTCAACCGATGTCTTAGTAAGACGATGGGTCGAGCTTCGGCTTGGACAAACAATGAAGTTGTTTGTCAATTGCTTGGGCAAATACTCGTACTCAGGTGGAAAAACAAATACCAGAATGGGGATGAGGTTAAGATGGGAGACAAGAAAATATCAAATAAAGGGCCTGTTTGAGATGCCAAGCTTTTTTGGCACCTATGTGTTTCAAAAATGAAAAGAGATTTCGGGTTAAACTTTATAATTCGTATTTAATCTTGGTGGCTTAGCGGAAGCCGATTGCTTGCTATTGCCAGATAAACCTTATGCGAGATCGATATGCAACCAATGCGCAGATGGGTTAGTATAGAACTGAACTATAGACGACGGCGTTAGATCAAAGTGATTGCCGAAGTGGCGGCAGCAGATCAAAGTAGTTGCCGAAGTGGCGGCGGCAGAGAGCCCCTTTAGCGGGAGAGCGCAGCAGCTCTGCAGAACGTCAACGTTTTACAACATAGGCGGCTCTCTCTGCTCATACAATAATAATGTTAAAGTTACGGTTATTCTTCAGCGGCTGGCCCGAACATACTCCCCCCGTTGGGAGCTAGTCTCTCAACAGATTCCTTAAGGGGCAGCAAACATAGCCGAGTGACGGCCCTCCTGATGTTTCCTGAGGATGTCTTCAGGTCAGCGACGCGACACACTCCGTCCTTGAACAAAACGACATCGACCACTCTAGCCAGTGGCCAACGCATTGGAGGAAGATTTTCGTCCTTCACCAGAACGAGGTCGTTCTTGCAGATGTTTTGCGCGGGGGTACGCCACTTCGCGCGCTCTTGCAAAAGAGTGAGATACTCTTCGCGCCAACGGCTCCAAAATATTTGCTGTAGTTGGGTGACCCGCTGCCAGCCATCCAGACGATTGTAGTTCAGCTTCGTTAGGTCAGGCTCGAGGATTTGCTCATGGGGGCCGCCTAAAAGCAGATGAGCAGGAGTCAAAACGTCTAAATCATCAGGATTTTCTGAAAGCGAGAGCAAAGGGCGAGAGTTAACAATTGCAGTGATGTGACAGATCAGAGTGCGCAGCTCGTCGAAGCTAAGCACAGATGGTCCAACTGAGCGGTACAGGTGATATTTTGCGGTCTTCACGGCCGCTTCCCACAACCCGCCAAAATGCGGAGAGCGAGGTGGGATGAAACGCCAGTCGATCGAGTCAGCCAAGGAGGATTCGTGGACCTCCTTCATATGCGGTTCGCTCAGACAAAGCTTCTTTAGCTCCAGAAGCTCGTTCTTGGCCCCAACGAAGTTTGTCGCATTGTCCGACCAAATTTGACTTGGCCTTCCTCGAGTGGAAGTAAAACTCTTTAGTGCGCCTAGAAATGATGCGGTGGTCAAATCCTTTACGAGCTCCATGTGTATAGCCTTAGAAGTGAAACAGATGAATACGCTAATGTAGCACTTGATCGGAGGCCTCGTGCGGATTTCTGATCGGTCCACAGGTCCACAGTAAAATCTACTCCAGTGACTTCAAAAGCTTGAGATCCTTCCAAACGTTCCTTAGGTAGGTCTCCCATGATGTGTTCGCGGCCTAGTCCTGAAGCATCTCACACATCTGCTGACGACCCTTGACACTGCCTTAACACCTCCAATGGGCCAATATTCCAGCCGAATTTTGGATAGCAAGGCGCGAGGTCCGGCATGGAGGTTTCTTTCATGATAATATCTTATCAGCGCAAAGGTAATGGAATGTCCCTTTGGCAGAATGAACGGGTGCTGAGCGTCAAATCCTAGCGATGAGTTGCCAAGACGACCTCCAACTCTAAGTAGTCCAGAATGATCGATGAACGGGTTGAGCGAACTAATATAACTGGATTTCTTGACTTGACCATTGCGCCGAATCTCCTTTATGTCCATCCACAAATTTGCCAGCTGAATGTGTCGAATTAGAAGATGCGTTCCTTGCCGAATATCAGAAACGGTGAGTCCTGGATGCCTAAGACGATGTATAAATTTATGCATGTAGGCGAATGTGCGCTGCATGCGAAAGAATGAATTCGCAAATTTGCATCCGGACGTGAGATCGGCATGTGGAGACGTAATCCTCTCTTGCGAAGCTCCAAAGTTGCTATGTTGTTAGATGGAGATACAGGCCACTTATCCTTGGAGCCTAGCAAAAAGGATGGGCCGTGAAACCATAGCTCTGACTGGATAAGATGGTTGGGAAGCGAGCCTCTCGAGAGAATATCAGCAGGATTTAAAGATGTGGGAACATAGCGCCATTCCATGGCTGCCGTCAACTCCTGAATTGATGCCACTCGATTTGCCACGAAAACTTGAAATTTAGCTGGCTCGTCCCTAATCCAAGATAATGCTGTTGACGAATCCGACCAGCAATAGAACCGGCCTGTAAAGATTCCCATGTCCTTTAAATTCTGCATGATTTTCGCAAGCAAATGGGCTCCACTTAATTCCAGCTTAGGAATCGATATAGTCTTTAGCGGCGCCACTCTCGACTTTGAGCACAAAACGTGGCTCAAAGACTGGGCTTCCCTGGACACGACATACACGCAAGCGCCATATGCTTCTAAGCTGGCATCACAGAATCCGTGAACTTCTGTAGCCACAATAGAACGAAGAACCAAGCGAGGAAATGAGATCAGAGAAATGCTTGCCAAACTATTTCTCAAGTCCATCCAAGTTGAATGCAACGCTGAGGGTAGGCTTTCATCCCAATCCAAATTTTCTCTCCAAAGCTGCTGAAGGAAGATTTTGCACCTGACAATGACTGGATTTATCAATCCAAGAGGGTCGTAGAACCGCGCAATCGTAGATAAAACCGACCGCTTTGATGGCTTTGAGTTTGTGTCCAGTGCGGACAAGGCAAAAAGCAGCTGATCCGAAGCAGGGTCCCACGCTAAGCCGAGAGTTTTGGCAATGTCGCTTCCATCATTAAACTTTAGGAATTTCTCTATGTCATCTTCAGGGGTTCCCTCAAGTACTTCCTGGTGACTGGAGCACCATTTCCTAAGTCTAAAATTACCACGGGACAGTAAAGCTGATGTTTGGTGCATCTTGTCCATGACCTGTGCGACCGAATTACCGCCCGAAATAAGGTCATCCACGTAAAACTCCTGCCGCAGAGCAGCTGAGCCAAGAGGGTAGGACTCACCCTCGTCGATGGCCAGCTGGTGCATTGCGCGGACCGCTAAAAATGATGCAGCCCTCGTCCCGTATGTGACGGTGTCTAATGTGTAGACTTGAACCTCGGACTCGATGGAATCTCGCCATAGGATGCACTGATACAAATTGTCGGGTGGAGACACTCGTACGCAGCGGTACATTTTACAAATGTCCCCAGTGAGAGCGACTGGATATGTTCGAAAGCGAATCAATATGTTAAACAATGCAGGCTGAATAACAGGGCCTGTCATCATCACATCATTTAGAGAATATCCAGTTGATGTAGCTGCGGATTCGTCGAAAACGACACGGAGTTTTGTCGTCGTACTGTCCTCCTTTAGGACACAGTGATGAAACAAGAAATATTTGCAGAGACTACGGGAATCAGAGTTGACTTGGTGCATATGATGCAAATCAATGTACTCCCTCATAAAGGCGGAATACCGCTCCTTGAGTGTAGGATTACGCTCCAGTTTTCGCTCCAGACTGATGAACCGTCGATAAGCCTGAGCATAAGATTCTCCTAAACGATCAGTATTGTTATTTAGCGGCAGACGAACTGAATACTCCCGGATGGCAACAGTGAAAGGTGGCTTACGAAATGTGCTTCACAATCGTCTTCTTCTTTGGTATTCAAACCAGCCTCCACACAATTCTCGACTTCCCAAAACATACGAAGAGTTTTATCCAACCTTGCTTCCATCTCAGCTATCGAATCTGGACAATTGTGCGTAGCCAAAAGCGCCGAGCTTGATACCTTCTGTCCACGGCCAGATACGATCCACCCAAGCCGGGTCTTCTGCAGAAGAGGCAGTCCATCGGTGAGTTTGATTTGCCCTACGCAGAGGAGATCATAAAAAACGCTCGCACCAATGAGAAGATCAACCCGTTGAGGATTGAAAAATGCAGGATCAGCGAGCTGAATGTTAGATGGAATACGCCAATCGGATACATTTACTGTCATACTTGGTTGAGAATCGGTAATCGTGGGGGCGATGAGAGCAGTAAGTGTAGTTGTGTAAGCAGAGGTGCGAGAATGCATACAAATGCTTATGGTGGATCCCTCAGTAGAAACGCTGGTATCGCCCACCCCAGACACAAGTGCAGACGATTGAGTTCTCCTAAGCTGAAGCTGCTGGGCGAACCTGGATGTGACGAGATGCAGCTGCGATCCTGAATCTAAGATGGCACGACAAGGAACTAAAACGCCAGACCGATTCTTTACGAGAACCACGGCTGTAGCCAGAAGCACGACATCAGAGTGAAGACCTTGGGCAGCAAGAGAGGTAGACGAAGGTAGAGACGAGCTGCTAGCAGAATTTTGAGCAACGGAAAGAGTGTCCGGTTGATCGGCCAGATCGGGAGGAGTAATACCTGGGCAGCCTTGTGTTGTGGGCTATATACTATCGAAGTGCAACAAACTATGATGCCTACCGCCGCATACTCGACATTTTCCACTATTGCATGCGCGGGTCCGGTGCCCCGGCTTTAGGCAATTGAAGCATAGGGAAAGCTTCTTCACTTCTTTGAGGCGCAGCAACGGTGAGAGATTTCCGAATATCTTGCACGAGTATATTCCATGGCCCGCTGAGTGGCAAAAGACGCATACAGACGGGTCGGCGGAAGAGTTCGAAGCTACAAACGTTTTCTTAACCTGCGTATAGGGTTGGCTTTTTCCCAACTGATCGCTACTAGCGTGTGTCGCTGTAGCATATTCCAACCGCTCCATTTTCTGGCAGCGTTGCTGCAAGAATTCGAAGAATTCCTCTGCGGCAGGTATAGCATCCGACGATGGGTGCTCCTCCCATTTGGTTTGCGTCTTCAAATCCAACTTCTGCAGCAGCATGTTGATGACCATGAATCCTGAAATCTCCTCAGCAGTTCCCAATGTCTGCAACGCTCGCATGTGTAAATTGAATGCATCCGAAAACTCCCGAAGCCTTTTAGCAGAAGGCGAGTCTACCCTCTTTAGCCCAAGAATCTTCTTGATGTGTGCCTGGAAAACAAGTCTTTTGTTATAAAAGCGTTTATTAAGTATATCCAGAGCCGCACGATTATTGTCACTGGAGAGCTCTAACGATCGAACCGAATCCAAAGCCGCATCAGCGAGGCAAGAGCGAAGGTGCTGCAACTTCTCGATGTCACTGAGATCCGCATCCGCTTCAATCACCGATTTGAACATTGCCATAAAATCCGAGAACTCGACGTATCCACCAGAAAATTTAGGCACCTTCAGCTCAGGAAGTCGCTGCTTGTGAGCCATGATGATGGTACTATGTCCGGAATGGCTTGGCAGAGTCGTAGAATGGGCAGCGGCGTGTGACTGGCTTACTTCAACAGCAGCCAGCAACTCAGCTTTCAACGATATGAAAAGAGTATCGAAGTTTTCGCGCAGCTCACTCCCAATCTCGTTTTGATCGAGAGCCTCCAACTCATTATGGGCCTTATTAAATTCCTCTCGAATTTCTGCCAACATATCAAGGCGCACCTCGACTTCCGCGGCGGTCAGCTTATCGATTTTATTCCCCGCGAAGGATTCGCCAAGCCTGTGCAATCGATCATATAATGACTGACTTTTACGCTTATACAGATTCAGCCTGGAATCAGCCACCACAATATTTCCGCCCGCGCCTGTATTCGGATCGTTGTCCATGTTAACCGTTGTGCAATTCGACACAAGAACGGAAAATGAAATACCGCTTAAGCGACGATGTATAGACGCGAGAGCGAGAATGCAAGACACGAAAAGTCAAGAACCGCGGCTGCAGCTGCGCAGAGAATGAGAGATTCGACGCTTAAAGTACCGGAATTTGTCTATAAATATTCCAGCCGCACTCTCACTGAATTTGCACTTTAAACTGTTTTTCAACGTGCACCCAAATGTATTTCTTGGTAGTTAAACTACCCAACAACAAAATATTGTATAAATAATAAGTGTTTTAACGGAACGCGATTAAGCAATGGTTTTATATCACGTCGGGGGTCACCAATGTTTGAGATGCCAAGCTTTTTTGGCACCTATGTGTTTCAAAAATGAAAAGAGATTTCGGGTTAAACTTTATAATTCGTATTTAATCTTGGTGGCTTAGCGGAAGCCGATTGCTTGCTATTGCCAGATAAACCTTATGCGAGATCGATATGCAACCAATGCGCAGAGGGGTTAGCATAGAACTGAACTATAGACGACGGCGTTAGATCAAAGTGATTGCCGAAGTGGCGGCAGCAGATCAAAGTAGTTGCCGAAGTGGCGGCGGCAGAGAGCCCCTTTAGCGGGAGAGCGCAGCAGCTCTGCAGAACGTCAACGTTTTACAACATAGGCGGCTCTCTCTGCTCATACAATAATAATGTTAAAGTTACGGTTATTCTTCAGCGGCTGGCCCGAACAGGGCCAGATAAGGAAGGTGATTGTGTGATTCTGTTTATCTTATCAACGACAAATTTTGACCCCAGGGGCGTCATTTATAATCCTCAATTTGTTTGCATACTAAAGCAACATTAGCCGAAGAGCTACCTACAAAAGAGAAGACGATGTTTCCTGATTCCCAATTCGTAGGCTATTGATAAACAATCAGTTGGGGAATATTCAAATTAGCCAGGTCTCATGTGTGATTAGCCGATTTCTCACACATTTCAAGCATCAAAGCAGACAGCAGACACAACGGATCAGAACAGAACAGAACACAACAGAGCGGAGAAGACGTTGAGCTGACGGCTGGAGGGATCAGATCCCACAGAAGAAGCCGCGTTGAAATTTACGAAAAGAGCCACCTATAAATCGCAAGATTTCAGCACTGCCCAGGGCTTTATCTAAAGCTCCATTCGGAACAGTATTCAAAGCATAAAGCGTAACCAATTGATTGCTAATTGATATTGATGTGTCGATTATTTTATGCTTATTGTTTATGATCGTTAAATTTTGATATACCAAAAGGCGAGCGAGATCGTACACCAAACTTGATTCAAATTTGTAGATCTCTTTGAACACTCAAGCCACTCACTGAGTACTTCTCAGGCCTTGTCTTACCTTGTCTTCAGTTGGATTGTTATAATTTAATAACTACACGGGAGGGCAAATTAAGTCTGTAGTTCGGGTACCACAAAAACCACTTAAAGACGCTTTCTTTAATTGCCCCCAAAACGAAGATTTGGTTTTTATTTTTCGAGAAACCTGTGGGGTAGCTTTCGGCTGCGGATGTGGCTGTGACTGTGGCTCTGCCTCCAGCTGCTGGCCAGCTCCATGGAGAGACAGTCATTTGTGTGAAAATCATCGTAGCATGAAGCGTTGTCAAATACCGTTTGTTGCGGGGGTCGGTCCACTCTCATGCTTTTGTTTCGGCCATTTCAAGGTCTGTACAGAAACCTTCTGTTGGGTCAGACCTCCCTCCATTGACCAGAGCAGAGCTCTAACAATGCGGGTTCTGGCATCATTTTCATAGAAACGGCATTAGAAGTTACTCATACGCAGCGTGGGTTGGATAAGATTAACGAAAGCCCACATAGACATAGCTCATCCTCCCCATTCTCACTTGACTCTTTGCAGACAGCAGAATGAGCTCTAACAACTGCGGTTTCATCGATCCGCAGGGCCAGTTGAGCGCAGCCCTCGCTAATCGGGACATACGGGAATTCCACACTGCCCTGGACAGCGGTGCCCAGGCCAGTCGCCAGGACGATCGAATGCCTCTCAGGTGGGCTCCTGCATTCAGCTGCTGCTCGAGTACGGAGCCTCTCCGAATTTGGTGGATCAGGGCGAGTTCACGCCCCTCCACAATGTGCTGAAGAATAGAAAGATTGAGGCACGCACTAAGCTGGAGCTGATCCGACTTTTCCTGAAACAACCACAGTTGGACATTGACAGCTATCGAAACGGGCAGGTACGCCAGATGCTGAGGGATCAGTATCCGGAACTGCCGTTGCCGGAGCTGCGCGAGGCCGGAGCAGAGATCGACTGCGAGCGACTCCTCCGCACGCTGCGGGACGGAGACGAGAACCAGTTCGAGCAACAGTTCGCGGAGTACCACCAGAACGTCAGCGGAAACAGCGGAACGTCAGGAGGAGTATCAGTCCCTGCTGGCGGAGAGTATCAAGCGGGGCAAGCAGCGAGCCTTTGAGGCCATCCTCGAGACGGGCATCAACATTAATCCTTCAAAATTGAGCGACATCAGCCCCGTGGAGTTGGCCGTAATCTGGGGCAACCACAGGGCGCTAGAGAAGCTGTTGAAGCATCCGCAGCTGAGGCTGACATCGCATTCCAAGCTGCTGAACGCGGTTATCAGTCGCCTGGGTGAGCAGCCACTGGACGACTTCTGTGACCACCAGCGCTGCTTCCAGATGCTGCTCGAGAGCGATCGTGTGGACATCAATGAGGCGGACAAGGCTGGCCTGGTGCCACTCTCCTATGCGGTCAAGTATCGCAACACAAAGGTGGCACAGGAGCTTCTACGGCAGGGAGCGTACATCGGGGCGAGAAGCGCGTTCGGAGATCTTCCCATACAGGAGATGGACCCGAAAGTGCTGGAGGAGCACTTCGATTCCTGCATCACCACCAACGGGGAGAAGCCCGGTGACCAGAGTTTCGAGATCATCATCAACTACAAGAATCTGATGAGACGCCAGCGAGAGCCCGGGCAGTCGGACAAGCGGAGCATTGGCCATCTTCACCAATTGGAGGACGAGATGACTCCAATCGCACACATCGCCGATTCCAAGGAGCTGCGTTACCTGCTGCAGCACCCGCTAATCTCGAGTTTCCTCTTCCTCAAGTGGCACCGCCTCTCGGTGATCTTCTATCTGAACTTTCTACTTTACTCTCTCTTCACTGCCTCCATTATCACGCATACGCTCCTTAAGTTCCACGAAAGCGACCACACGGGCCTGACTGCACTCTTCGGCCTGTTATCTTGGATAGGGATTGTGTATCTCATGATCCGAGAGGTGCTTGCCATGTCGCCGCTGCTGTACTTCAGGTCCATCACGAACTTGATGGAGGTGGCTCTCATTGTCTTGTCGATCCTAACCTGCATGGAAGCCAGCTACGACAAGGAGACGCAGCGCATACTGGCCGTCTTCACCATTCTGCTGGTGTCCGTGGAGTTCTGCCTGCTGGTTGGCTCCCTGCCAGTACTCTCAATTTCGACGCACATGCTCATGCTGAGCGCCGTCTCCAGCAGCTTCATCAAGAGCTTTGCTCTCTACTCGATCTTTGTGCTTACATTTAGTCTGTGCTTCTACATACTGTTTGGCAAGCCCCAGGTGGATTCCTCCTCTCCGAAGGTCTGCACGCAAGAGCCAGCAAAGGAGGGAGAAGATGATGGTAACTTCAACACATTCTCCGTGCCCATCGAGGCGCTCATCAAGACGATTGTGATGCTCACGGGAGAATTTGATGCCGGTGACATAAAGTTTGACAGCGTCTACACTTACCTGATCTTCCTGCTCTTTGTGTTCTTCATGACCATTGTGCTGTTCAATCTCCTGAATGGTCTGGCTGTCAGCGATACTCAGGTGGGTTTATATTTCCTTTTCTTCCTCGGCTTTATCCAACTGTTTTCTCCCCTCTCTTTTCCCACAGGCCATCAAGGCCCAGGCGGAACTGAACGGCGCCATTGTCCGCACCAATCTGCTGACCCGCTACGAGCAAGTTCTCACTGGCCGAGATGGACACGCTCAGACCTCATCGTCCCAGTTGAACAAAGGTAGTCGGTTCGCTCGAGGAAGACCATGAGCTAGTCACCGGTTCAATCGTAATTTTCTTCATGCTTTTCTTGAGTTTCACGCCCTCGTGGCTTTTCCCACACTTGGGACCCCACTAGGCAGAAAAGCGAAAGGAGAGAAAATCTTCACTGATGAATCGCCTGATCGGATCGGATGGGCTGTTATATACTCACAACACATACTCATTGGCCGCATTTGCGAATCGCTGGGCTGTGAACAAGCTTGAATTGAAAGAGTGTCGGCACTTCGGTGTGCCAAAGATACATATCTTTACCCCTTGAATCAGCTCGTGTTGATTTTTCTGCCGTGCATTGCACTTTTGAGCTCAGGTCCTAAACGAGAGTCACACACCACACACATGCACATTATTATCATTATCATCATCATTATGATAATGACTGTGAGCGAACGAATGCTGATGAAGCCTCATTGTCAATGTCGAAAGTTATGGGATTGGTTAAGGAAACCCAAGGTGGGATATGAAAAGTATTGCGTTCTGCTCTGGCATAGGATCCCAGCTTTAATATTAGGGGGATTCTCCTTCCAAGCAACGATGCGACAATCAACGGACATTGATTAACAACTGTATGTACATATGCATCTACAGTGGGTACACAGCAAGGCAGGCGCGATTAGATACAGTCCAGCGCCGAGCAGCGTAGACACCCAGTACCCTGCCACCCTCCGAGGGAAACAGAGAGCGATGAAGGGGGATCTGTGTGTGCGTATCCAATGAATTAATATTTCATTCTAGAAAGCAGTTGTCTGCGTTAGTTGGGCACACACACACATAGTACATATATGCTGGCAGCGTTCCCATTCAATCTAGTCGACGGCTGATGCACTCCAGTAGCCCCCGCTGGAAACTTCCGCAGATTCTGGAACGCAGAGGATGCGGGCTATCGGCGACAGGGGAATACTACTAAGCAGAAAGAGAAGGCGAGTTCATATTATTGCCAATTTAATGCAAGAAAAATAAAGAGAGTGGAGTGGGCCATGGGCCCCCAGTGCGCTCTATCGAGCTGAACTCGCTCTGGCTCTGACAGGTCTGGCTCTGACATGAGCACGACTCCTCCTCTTGGTCCTCCTCGGTGGGCATCGCGTAGTCGCCCTCGTAGTCGCCCTCGTAGCGGCAGTCGGAGTACTCTTCGTGGGGGTCGTCGTAGTAGTCTCCGCGGCTGTCCGGAAAAGCGCCGCCTATCCAGAGGAAGCTCAACACGGGCGGTGGTCCCATCGAAGCCCTCTGTGGCACAGCATTGAATCTGCAGGGAAGCCGGGGGTAAGTTATGTCCTGGGGGGAAGGGGAGTCTGGGCTGCTGCCGCTCACCCATCTGAATCCTCCATCGGTGGGAAGGTGGGGGATTGAGCGTGACCTATTGGACCCATTGGGCGGGACAGCAGAGGACTGGTGTAGATTTGGCCTAGGAAGGGCATCGCATTGAGTCCATTCTTGTCGGCGGAACCTTCGGGGGGGACCTGCAGCCCCGGCTGCTGCTGCTGCTGGTCGGTAAAGACGAAGGATCCCATGGATCCGAAAATACCCGCGAGCGGGTGAATGGGGAACGTGGATTGTTAATAGTTGGATTCATCTTATTCCAGCACGTGTGAGAAAATATTCGTTCATGGGCTTTGTTTTGTATTTGTATTTTTATTTACTTTATGTTCCCTGTGCTTTCGATATATATTTTTGCTTGGCTTTACATCTTCCTTAAGCTGCTGTTTTGTGTCACAGCCAACCTGTCATTTGTACATTGAATTGCTGCTCGAGAGGTCTCTTTGGAGTAGTGTTGTGTTGCTCATGAGTGAGTGAACAAAAAAGAGTTGTTCACTTAAGTGAGCAACTGAACATGTTCCTTCCAAGTTGTTCTTTTTTGTTCACTTGTTCTTTGTTGTTCACTTGTTCTTTTTGGTTCACTTGTTCTTTGTTGTTCACTTGTTCTTTTTTGTTCACTTGTTCTTTGTTGTTCACTTGTTCATTTTTACTCACTTGTTCTCTACTCACTTTTTGCGCAATTTTGCTCCTCAAAGGGCATTTTGCGATGTGGCAGCTTTGCTCATATTTGCGTTTACCTCACACTTTTTATATTACGGGCAAAGCTGTTTACAATTTTGAAAAATTCACTATGTCGCTTATTCGGAAGTATAGTGAGATTTGGAACTATTTCGAGGAAGTTGGACGCCAGGAAGCCAAGTGCAAGTATTGCAAATCTATTTTGAGTTGCAAATCTCAAAGCAACTTAAGCCGCCATTTAAAGAGCAAGCACCCGGCGTCTATGGAGCCCGTTATCCGGCAAAACACCGATGGCCCGATTTTTGTGCAAAGTGCGCAACCAAAAATAACAAGCTTTGCTGAAAGGCCTGTACCAGCGAGCAAAGCGCAGCAGATTGATCTGCAACTTGTAGGGATAATCGCCAAGGGTCATCACGCCTTGCGCTTGGTCGAAGAACCAGAATTTAAAAAATTTATTCACGATGTGTCGCACGCCCCAAACTATAAGCTTCCGACGAGGAAAACATTAACCAGCTCCTTGATTCCCAAAATTCGTGACGAGTACACTGGGACGATAATAGAAGATCTACGTGCGGCCACAGCGGTGTGCTTAACCACAGACGGTTGGACATCTATAACCAACGAAAGATATCTGGCTGTCACAGTACATTTTATCGATGAGGAATCAACGATGCTGACCTCCTATACAATTTCTTGTCAGGCCTTTGAAGCATCGCACACTGCTGCGAATCTGTGCAGCTTTTTGGAAAAAATTGTGAATGAATGGGATCTCAAAAACAAAGTCGCAGCAATAGCATCCGATAATGCACACAACATTGCTCTTGCTATTAGAACCGACAATTGGAGTCATATACGGTGTTTTGCTCATACACTAAATCTAATTGTCCAAAAAGCTCTAGATAAAATGAGCAGTGTGCGCAGAAAAGCTAAAGCTATAAGCGAATATTTTCATCGCAGCTCATCAGGCTTAAAAAAGCTTAAAGATATGCAAGCGCTGCTTAAGTTGGCTGACCTCAAACTAACACAGGATGTGCCAACACGTTGGAACTCAACGTACAAAATGTTTGAACGGCTGTCTATCCTGATGGAGGCAGTCGTGGCAGCTCTGTCAACAAGGACAGATTTAATTTTGTCACCAGAAGACTAGGATGTCATTGATGGAGTGCTTCCCGTATTAAAGCCATTTTATGAAGTTACAGAAGAGATCTCAGCTGAAAAAAACATTGTCAAAAATAATTGCTTTGACTGGATTACTTCAAAGAAAAATGGCTCAAATATATCCAACAGTTAAAAATAACCTAGTTGCCGAAGTAATCAATGAAATCATAAACGAGATGGACGGCAGGTTTAACGATTTCGAGGCTAATATTTTGTATGCGGAGAGCACTGTTCTGGATCCCAGGTTCAAAGGACGCGCATTTAAATCTGCGGAGGCCTTTAAAAAGTCAGTAGCGGATATCAACAAAAAATTGGCTCAAACGATACGGTCACTCCCTGAACTTCTAAGGAAGCTATAAGCAACAAAAAACAAGAAGAGGACACAATAAGGGCTGAATTTGATACCACTTTTCAGCAAGTAAGCCAACCCACCAACAATACGGCAGCATCCATAAGAGAAATGGATAAGTACCTGGCTGAGGAGTACATCAGCCGAAAAGATAATCCATTGGTATGGTGGAATCAGCGGAAAGCGCAATACCCGCTACTTTATAACTATATGCTGAAGCGCCTCTGCTTAGTCGCCACCTCAGTGCCATGCGAGCGCATATTTTCAAGTGCGCTCCCTTTTAAGGTCAACAACCATTGAAAATTTTTTTAATTAATTAATTTTTTTGCATAACAACATGTAAATCGGAAGTGAGTTCAAACTAATTTGTACTTGATTGCTTGTTTGCTTGATTACAATTTTTTTCTCTTATAGCGCTAAAATGAAGAAAACGAAAAGTATAAGAATTTCTATGAAAGGATCTCCTTATTTTTAAGTTAGTATAAGAATTCCTATGAAAGGATCTCCTTATTTTTATGTTAGTATAAGAATTCCTATGAAAGGATCTCCTTATTTTTATGTTAGTATAAGAATTCCTATGAAAGGAAATAAAAAGTTTGTTTTTTTGTTATATACATTTTTTTTTTTTTTAGTTATAAATGTTTGATTAATATTGAAATGTAACGTATTTTATTTGTGTAAAAGTCTGTGGTGCTTAGGGTTCTGTGCATGAATAGTGAACAACTGAGCAAGTCAGCAACTGAGCAAGTGAGCAACTGAGCAACTGAGCAAGTGAGCAACTGAGCAAGTGAACAACTGAGCAAGTGAACAAATGAGCAAGTGAACAAGTGAGTAACTGAGCAATCTAAGAGAGCAAGTGAGCAATATGAGTGAGTTGACTCACTTACTAAAAAAGAACAAGTGAACATGTTCACCAAAATGAGCAGTGTTTACCCAACACTACTTTGGAGTCCTCTGTTGCCCGTGTACAAATTTACATAAAATCACAGGAAGCACTTAGGATTAATAGGGGGCACTCATCCCCCTCTACTCCCTCTCCCCTTTTGGTGGTGTCATGGGTTAAGCATTTGCTGTGTTCGGCATTCAATTTGTGGCTTGATTTCTTACCTTTTATGATGCGCTATACGGCTGTAATCCATGTAGGACATGCACTTTGTTTATCCATTCAAAGGCGCTAAAGAGGGTAGTCCTGTAATCCAAAAGGGCATCCAGTATATCCAGAGCGAAGGTTAATCCATTCGATGGAGCGCTCAAGCAGACCAGCCAGGCGGTTGACCAGAAGCTTAACGAGGCTTAAAATTTCCAAGAGGCCGCCAGCCGGCAAGTGTCATTGCAGTCCCTCCAGTCGACTCCACTCCAGTCCAGTTTTTTCCCAAACTGTGCGACGTGAATAACTTTGATGATTTCTTGGCCCAAAGGCGCCCACACAATATAAATACTCCTCCCTTTTTATACCCGATACTCAAAATGAGTATTGGGGTATATTAGATTTGTGGTAAAAGTGGATGTGTGTAACGTCCAGAAGGAATCGTTTCCGACCCCATAAAGTATATATATTCTTGATCAGCATCAATAGCCGAGTCGATTGAGCCATGTCTGTCTGTCCGTCTGTCCGTATGTCCGTCCGTCCGTCTGTCCGTCTGTCCGTCCCTATTAGCGCCTAGTGCTCAAAGACTATAGGAGCTAGAGCAACGATGTTTTGGATCCAGACTTCTGTGATATGTCACTGCTACAAAAATATTTCAAAACTTCGCCCCACCCACTTCCGCCCCCACAAAGGACGAAAATCTGTGGCATCCAGATTTTTAAAGATACGATAAAACCAAAGACGCAGAATCGTAGAAGATGACTATATCTTCTAGAATATAAAATCTCAACCAGATCGTATATTTATTATAGCCAGAATCAAGAAAAAAATTTCATTCTTTCTCGCTCTGTCTCTCTCTAACACACAGGTTTCATGGTCGGTTTTGCCAATTGCAAAATATGAGTTCAAGGTTCTCAGAACCTATAAGAGCCAGAGCAACCAAATCTGGTATCCACACTCCTGTGATATCGGACCTTGACCGTTTCGTGTCCAAATTTCGCCACACTCACAACGTTCCCCCTCGTTTGTCAATAAGTTTATTTTCAAAATATTAAAATTAAAAAACGAAACAGTTATTGGTTGACGTCCTTCACCTTCTCTGGATCGGTCTACTCAAGCCAAATCAAATATTAAAACGAGGGGGAACGTTGTGAGTTGCTGCGGACACCGCAACTCTACAGTTATACCCGATACTAAGTCAGTATGGCTCTCCTCCGGCAGACGCCGCTAATATTGAACGACACGACAAAGAGTGCGTGCGAGAGAAACAGAAAATCAGTCTGAGCGTGACGTCGGGCGCTGCGTAGCCACTGCAAATTGATTTGTTCCTATTGGCTATAAAAATGATCTGATCTGATCCAGATTCAGCAATATGGTCATTATCTATGATTCTGCGTTTTTAGTTTTCTCGAATGTGCAATATTGTGGATGCAACAGATTTTCGTCCTTTGTGTGGGCGGAAGGGGGTGGGGCGAAATTTTGAGATGCACGTTTTATTATAAGATCTAACAGAAGTGCGGATACCAAATTTGGTTACTCTAGCCTTAATAGTCTCTGAGATTTTTGAATATCCCCAGATTTTTGTCCTTTGCGGGGGCGAAAGGGGGTGTGGCGAAATTTTGAAACAAACTCGTCTCGGTCCGATATATTAGGAGTGTGGATACCAAATTTGGTTGCTCTAGCTTTTATAGTCTCTGAGATCTAGGCGCTAATTTTTTACTCTAAGCAAAGCCGCCTATGCTACGTGTGTGTTAGAGAGAGACAGGGCGAGAAAAAATGAAATTGTTTTCTTGATGCTGGCTATAATAAAAATACGATCCAATTCAGCTTCCGCAGTCTTAAAGATATGGTCATTCTCTACAATTCTATTTTTGGTTTTCTCATATCTTTAGGCAGGTGGAGGCCACAGATTTTCGTCCTTTGTGGGGGCGGAAGTGGGCGGGGCGAAGTTTTGAAATATTTTTGTAGCAGTGACATATCACAGAAGTCTGGATCCAAAACATCGTTGCTCTAGCTCTTATAGTCTTTGAGCACTAGGCGCTGAAGGGGACGGACAGACGGACGGACGGACAGACGGACAGACAGTCAGACAGACAGGGCCCAATCGACTCGGCTATTGATGCTGATCAAGAATATATATACTTTATGGTGTCGGAAACGATTCCTTCTGGACGTTACACACATCCACTTTTACCACAAATCTAATATACCCCAATACTTATTTTGAGTATCGGGTATAATTAAAAGCGAAACAGTTATTGGTTCAGCTTCTCTGCATCCGTCTTGGCGGCCCACAAGCGGCACCTAATTTTTTTATAGTCATCGCTGCACATGACTATCGCTCTCAAATACTCGGCCGGCACCCCAGTTTCCTCTGATAGTCTTAACATGGTCACTTTTTTTTTCCTTAAAAACGGCAGCAATTTTTTGCATTGTCTTCGAATTCCTTGAAACCATACCTCTTATTGCTGTGTAATGTTGGTTCATTACGTGGTTTCCCAAGGTGCTCAACCTTCCAATCATTTTGCCGCATAGTTTGCACTTGCAGCCATGCACGAGGGGCGAGGCCTTAGGGGAAATCGGTGTTTTCAAATTGTCCTTTCCACTTTCAGTAATAAGAATGTCTTCAGTAAACATGTCTGGAGAATTAAGAAGTTACTATATTTTTTTTTTTTAAATTTTACTTATTTACTTACTTAAGTCCGGATCCTCCCGAACCTCCTGCTCCTGCTTCTCCTCCACGTGGTGCACTGGCTCAGACGAATCATATATTTCATCAGAAATAGTACACTCCATATCATTGACTGTATAATCAGAAATATTGTGAATATTGTCAGAAATGTTGTCAATATTCTCCTCAATATCGTGAGTTGTGACCGACTCCTCCGTATGACCGTGCATATTGTTGTCAATATCCTCAATATCCTGAGTTGTGGCCGACTCCTCCGTATCACCGTGCATATTGTCAATATCCTTAATATCGTGAGTTGTGGCCGACTCCTCCGTATGACCGTTCATATTGTTGTCAATAACCTCAATATCCTGAGTTGTGGCCGACTCCTCCGTATCACCGTGCATATTGTCAATATCCTCAATATCCTGAGTTGTGGCTGACTCCTCCGTATCACCGTTCATATTGTTGTCAATATCCTCAATATCCTGAGATATCATCAGAACAGAAATATTCTGCACCGGAGTAACAGGCTCAGCATACTTCGCGTGCGTCGTCCCCGCTGAATGGAATACATTATTAGAAGAATATAATATAAATGTAACTAATTTACTTACCCTTACGTTGATGGTCCAGGAAAAAAAACTACAAATTAATCACTCCTGCTGCACTTATGTCGCAAACTTGGGCTCCACCGAACGACAACGTCATGTTGGCAATTTCCTGTGCTTTTGGGCTTTGCACTTTCCGGCCTTGCAGATGGTCCCAGTATATCCCGCATAATACATTAACAAGGGCACTGTCCACCCCGTCAATTCTTACACCTCCCAACTTAATGTACATCTTTGTCTTATTTTGTGTTCTTTATTTATGTTTTAAATAACGGGGCATGTATGGTTTTGGTATTTACTCATCGATAGTATTATAAGAAATACCAATGTACTCGATATGCCAACACACATTTATTCGAATACGACGATCAAGAAGGAAGAACGTTTACAGATATTTTGTTGCTATACGATACGGACCGATAAATATCACATAATTCCGCGTCTAGTTTCCTGATTTCAACATGTATAAAAATAAAAATAAAATAATTGTAAGGCAACATATATTAACCCTAACCGATCGAGATGTTATACTGCAATTAGTTTTATGCGATATTATACTGCGATATGATACTGCGATAGGTTTTATGCGATATTATACTGCGATAAGTCTGAGGCGAGTTATTCGACGATCGACAAAAATAGAGAAAAGAGTGAAATAAGTTAATAAGAGTAACCCAAGAACCGCGCCAAGATGGATTAAAAGATAGATTCAGAAATGCATAAATTGTCGTGTTTCGATGAGGACATAAAGGAACTCAATCTGTTCGAGCCGTATCAGGACATAGAGGAAGATATGTTCGAGCCGTCGCAATTGTCGTGTTTCGATGAGGACATAAATGAACTCAATCTGTTGGAGCCGTCGCAATTGTCGTGTTTCGATGAGAACATAAATGAACTCAATCTGTTCGAGCCGTATCAGGACAAAGAGGCAGAGGAACATCTGCCGTGTGGACCGCTGGACCGGCTGGTTAGTACATTGCCTATGGATGTTGACGACGACGACACTTGTGGCAATTACATTGGAGCAGGTGAATCAGACTTTTCTTCCTCCAGGTATCGTCGGTAACGATGATCTGGTCAACGATATTGGTCGCCTTCAAGCGAGCAATGAATTGCACAAAGGTACAGGCCCCCGAAAATCTGGTAACGGACGCATTGGAAGAACTGAAAATGCAAGGAAACATAATGAATGGACGCATTAACATGACTGTAAATTCACAGAAACTAAGCGACTCAGAATTTTCCATTTACATGGATGAGTATCACATGCCGTGGTACCAATATGGAAAAAAAGGACCGGTACATAAATGGAAAACTCTTGCAGTCGCTGCAATCCCAATTAACGGGAATGAAATTCATTATTTGTATTTCCACATTTGTCCCGTTTCCAAAACATCTTCACTAGGCAGGAATGCGGTCAAGGAAGGACTCGATTTAGTATTGAGGGAGGTTGAGAGTGGGGGCTTGTCAAGTCAACTGTTGGCAGTTGGATCCGACCACTGCTTGGCAAATTTCATGCCGTGCAAAAGTGTAAGGGGAAAATTCCCCATATTGTGGGATCTGTCCCACCTCAAAAAGGTTATCCTTAAAAATGATATACATGAGGATGTGTTGTTGTCAAATATGTATGTCAAGGAATACAGGAAAGAAAATTACAAGAGTATCTTTGAGGCAACGAAGTCGGTAGACAACTTGCCCGACTACCTAATGTCTGATAAAGTTAAAGAAATCATTAAAAATGAAATAATGAACTTATTACGCGCTGTTGAAAAACATTTCGAATTTAGAAACGAACCAATATTTTTTAACAACATGAAAAGCAATACCTTCGAGGAACGTGGCAAGCATTTATCAACAATTTTTATAAAAATAATGAAAGTATCGTTTAAAGAAGATTTCAACAGAAACCCAGTATATTATGCTACAACTGTAGTGTTCATGGCTCTCCAAATAATGGACCTAAAAATTAAATTATTAAATAAGACGTTAGAAAATATTTTGTAGTATGTAGTATAATTATATTAATGTAGTAGTTTAAGTTGCTTGATGGCAACGAGTAACATTTATTTGATAAGTATGTTGGACTTAAAATTATAACAGCTCCAAGTTTTACAAGTATGTTTGTGAATAATTATATGCGTGTACGTCTGATGCGTGGCTGAACTGACAACTGACTATCTCTCTCTCTTGCTATCGGCTCTCTCAGAGCCGATTACTGCTCTATCCCGACGACACGACGAAAACACGACCGCTTCGTGTCTCTCTCTTTCCTTCGTTTCCTACATTCGGCTGTCCTGACGGACCATTCGCCTCTGATGGGTCTAGCCAAGGTTTCATATATTCTGAAACTGTAGAGGTCTTATAGGGACCCTCAGTATGCCTAATCTTCTCGACTTCGTACCTTCCATGATTCTTTCCCCTAACCACCTTATACGGCCCTAGATACTTTCCTTTTAGCTTTAATCCAGTACCATACTGAGTACGCTTGATAGCTACTAGCTCATTAACCTCATACTGTCTATCTAGTTTCCTTTTTAAGTCAAAACTCTTCTTGTTTTCTTGCTGTAACCGTGCAATGTTTTCAACTACTTCCTTTCTAATTTTTTCGCGGTCCTTGTTCAACTCTTCGATAAGTGATTCTTCCAATATTTCTTTTATTTTTGGATCCATTCCTATACGCATGTCTAGCCCAGTCAATATCTTGAAAGGTGTTACCTTGGTACTTCGCGGCTCAACACTGTTGATCATTTGCTGTACTTTTCCTAGATGCTTATACCAACTACCGGAATTACCCTGACACAATTTCGACAACATAGGCACCACTATCTTGTGCATCCTTTCGACTTGACCATTCCCACGTGGAACGCCTGTGGCAATCATTAAATGCTGTATTTTCTCTCTCTCACAATATTCACGAAACAAATTGGACATAAACGCTGCACGCCTATCCGTCACTATTCTGTTCGGATTACCAAAACTAGACCCCTGAATTTCCAAACACTTAACGACCTCTTCAACACCTGTACTACGTGTAGAATATAACCAAACAAACTTAGAAAATCCATCAACGACAACCAGTATATAATTGTACTGTTTTTTAGTCATTTCCATTGGTCCAACGTGATCAATGTGATACGTTTGTAACGGCCTATCACCCTTGTCTATTGGTTGCAAATAACCCTCACGTTTTCCTGTCTTTTCATTGACAATGATACACTCGACACAACTATTTATTACGCGCCATACTTTGTCTTTTAACTTCGGAATATAATACGACTTTTCAATGATATCTTGTGTCTTTTTAACTGAAAAATTTCCTTGCTTATGTGCTATTGATATAATCTCATTTTCCAACTGAGCTGGTACTACGATGAGCTCCTTATCCGGATCCTTAAACAAAATCTGATTCTGAATATAATAATCCTCATATTCCTTGTCCTCCACAATACTTTTAACAGCCTTAACCCAATCGTCGGTTAGCTGAGCTTCTTTCAAACGATGAGCTATACTTTCGGTCACCATAAAACAAGATACACGACTCAACGCGTCAACGTGCCTCATCTTCGTTCCTGAGCGATGTTCTATAACATAATTAAAATCTTGTAGGTACATGGCCCAACGTGCTACTCTCAAAGGAACGTCTTTCTTTTTGATCGTCATTGTAAATGCATTACAATCTGTGACAATTTTGAACTTTATACCCAAAACGTATACACGCCATTTCGCTAAAGCTTCGATAATTGCCAGAACCTCAAGGTCATAAGCAGGATATTTCTCTTCACATGGCTTAGTCCTACGGCTCATATATTGAACTGGATGGAATTGGCTGTCTTCCAAACTCTTTTGCAGTAACACGGCTCCATACCCCCATTTTGATGCATCAGTATGGATTTCTGTCTCCAACTTCGGGTTGTACATTTCTAAAACAGGTCTACTAATCAATGCTACCTTTAGTTGTTCAAACGCAACCTGGATGTATCTCCTTAAATTCAAATTTAACATCCTTCCGCAGCAGATCTGTCAATGGTTTTGCAATAACAGCATAACCCTCAATAAACTTTCGGAAATAAGAAGTCAATCCTATGAAACGCTGCACTGTTTTTTTATCAACTGGCACTGGGAACTTTTCGACTGCCCTCGTCTTCTCATCACTTGGTCTTATCGTGTTCTTTTCTATTATATACCCCAGAAAATTAACCTTTTGTCGTAACAGCTGACACTTTCTCCAATTTATACGTAGCCCATTCATTTCCGCTATCTTCAGTACTTTTCTCAACTTTAACAAACCCTCTTCTATATCTTGACTACAAATAATAACGTCATCCATATAGACTGCTGCTTCATTATTCTTTACCAAATCTCTCAACACAGCCATTATAAATCTGGTAAACACCGCTGGAGAATTTTAAATTCCAAATGGTACATATAAAAATTCGAACTGACCATTCTGAGTCACAAAAGACGTATATTTTTGAGACTCGACTTCTACAGGCACATGGAAAAAACCATTCGTTAAATCCAACGTGGTGAAATACTTTGCACCCTGCAGTTTCTCCAACACTGTATCCATATGTGACATTGGAAAGTTATCGCGAACTATTTTCTCATTCAGCTTTCGGTAATCACAGCATAGTCTCTTGCTACCGTTCTTTTTCGGTACCAACACTACTGGTGATGCATACTCCGATGTACTTGGCTTTATAATCTTCTGAGCCAGCCACTCTTCCTGTTCACACAACGGTAATCGTCTTGGATGCTGGAAAACTGGTATCTCATCCACTAATACAATTTTCATTTTTATCGGCGCATCTACATTTCTCTGAGGTTGGTACTTTCCTACCATACCCCTAACCTCTCTAGCATGTGCTTCACTGAGATGACCAACATCAATTGAAAACTCCTTCTCAACTTCGTCAATACTTGACATGCAAATGCCTTTATATTCATTAAACAATTCCACGCATGAGGACGATGCTACCTGATCAAGTTTCTTATCTTTATCCTCGCCACAAACTCTACGAACAAATCTTGTTCCTGTCTTAGAAACTTGCATGTCCACATGATCCAGAATAGTCCTTCCTAAAATGGCTTCAAAACCAATATCCTCGTCTGGAATGACATGAAATTCTACCTCCATTCCAATCTCATCGATTTTCACTGGTATCGAAAAGCTACCAAAAGTTACAACTTGACTATCTCCAATACCTGTTAAACATTTCTCCTGGCCGATCAGTTCAAGATTTCCAAATTTCAAAAATACCCTCCTGCGAATTAAACACAAATCTGCTCCAGTATCAATCAAACCTTGGAATACCAAATTCGCGTACTTAATATCCTTTAATTCCAAACCTGATGGAGTGAAAATACCTGACGGCTTATTGACGACTTTCTTATCTCGAATAATGTTCGTATTCGATCTCTTTTCTTGTCTGGTTTCGACCTTGACATTACAGCTTGCAGCACGGTGTCCTGGTTGGCCACATTTGAAACAACAAAAATCATTTTTGGGACAATCTTTCCTCAAATGCGATTTGTCTCCACACTTAAAACATTTCCTAAAATTCTCTGCCATCGACCCTTTCACCGAACTCTCACTTTTATTACTCAGCGGCCAATTCTTACTCATCGGCTTGGATCCGCCTCTAGCTTTCTGGTAAACATCGATCTGAAATTTAAGCTCCTTTAAGTTTCTAGCTTGGTACAGCATTGCCTTACTTGCCCTAGCGTCTGGTATACCATCCACAAAATATTCGATTAAACTCTCATCATCTAGTTTAATTGGCTTGGCTATCTCCATTAACGCATACAAAAACTCATACTCTGCCTGTCGCGTACCTGGTTGAACTGCTACGGTATCATCCACTGCTGTTACTACGGACTCATTCTCTGACTCTTCTTCATCCTCAACTGGAAAGCCGTGATGTATTAATAGTCTATCTTGCAAATCGCGCTTTCGTCCCGTCGTCTGCAACGCAAGCTCTCTTCTCTCGCAAATGTGCGACTCTCAGTGTCATTATCTCTTCAACTTGCATCGTGACGATTTAAATACAAAATAATTGATATTAGCTTATATCTAAGAAAATGTAATTAAATCAACTTAAACAACCTTATTACTGCTGGCCTGTTAACAATTTTCCAGTTAACATCGATTTCGAAAACGCCTTTAAAGTCGTCACTGTTAACGATCGCTTCTCTGTTAACGCTCACCTTACTATGGGTTTACCCTTGTTAACTCTCGCTTCTGCGCAGAACTTTCCAGACTCCAAATTTGACGCACACACACCACCACATCCAGATCTCGCTTGCCTGTCGATGTCGCTGTTGCCGTCCTCTCTTTGTTGCCTTGCCTTGCTCTCGCCGTTCGCCGATAACTCGTTGTCGCTTCCCGAATCGTCGCTGCTTCTGCTGTTACAAAATGAACTGCTGAATGAACAACAACAATCAATGTTCTTTGATTCTTGCTGTTTGCTGCCGTCGTTTTGTCGCTTCTGCTTCCTTTGGAACGAACGCACTCAGATTGTCGTCTCTGTGCCGCTTGTCTCCTTGTAGCTCTAGCCTCTCAGACGCAATGCACAACAACAACAACGAAGGTTTTGATTCTTGCTGTGTTTGCTGCCGTCTGCCGTCGTTTTGTCGCTTCTGCTCTCTTTGGAACGAACGCGCTCAGATTGTCGTCTCTGTGCCGCTTGTCTCCTTGTAGCTCTAGCCTCTCAGACGCAATGCACAACAACAACAACGAAGGTTTTGATTCTTGCTGTGTTTGCTGCCGTCTGCCGTCGTTTTGTCGCTTCTGCTCTCTTTGGAACGAACGCGCTCAGATTGTCGTCTCTGTGCCGCTTGTCTCCTTGTAGCTCTAGCCTCTCAGACGCAATGCACAACAACAACAACGAAGGTTTTGATTCTTGCTGTGTTTGCTGCCGTCTGCCGTAGTTTTGTCGCTTCTGCTCTCTTTGGAACGAACGCGCTCACATTGTCGTCTCTGTGCCGCTTGTCTCCTTGTAGCTCTAGCCTCTCAGACGCAATGCACAACAACAACAACGAAGGTTTTGATTCTTGCTGTGTTTGCTGCCGTCTGCCGTCGTTTTGTCGCTTCTGCTCTCTTTGGAACGAACGCGCTCAGATTGTCGTCTCTGTGCCGCTTGTCTCCTTGTAGCTCTAGCCTCGTGTTCGCCAAAATTTCCAAATACACGCACAAATCTCACTTGCAAATGTTGTTGTCTTGGGCTTATCCCGGACGAGCCCCCAATTTGTAGTAGTTTAAGTTGCTTGATGGCAACGAGTAACATTTATTTGATAAGTATGTTGGACTTAAAATTATAACAGGTCCAAGTTTTACAAGTATGTTTGTGAATAATTATATGCGTGTACGTCTGATGCGTGGCTGAACTGACAACTGACTATCTCTCTCTCTTGCTATCGGCTCTCTCAGAGCCGATTACTGCTCTATCCCGACGACACGACGAAAACACGACCGCTTCGTGTCTCTCTCTTTCCTTCGTTTCCTACATTAATTATACCCGATACTCAAAAAATATGTATTGGGGTATATTAGATTTGTGGTAAAAGTGGATGTGTGTAACGTCCAGAAGGAATCGTTTCCGACCCCATAAAGTATATATTCTTGATCAGCATCAATAGCCGAGTCGATTGAGCCCTGTCCGTCTGTCCGTCCGTCCGTCCGTCCGTCTGTCTGTCTGTCCGTTTGGATCCAGATTTCTGTGCGATGTCACTGCTACAAAAATATTTCAAAACTTCGCCCCGCCCACTTCCGCCACCACAAAGGACGAAAATCTGTGGCATCCAGATTTTTAAAGATACGATAAAAGCAAAGACGCAGAATCGTAGAGGATGACTATATGTTCTAGAATGTAAAATCTCAACCAGATCGTATATTTATTATAGCCAGAATCAAGAAAACAATTTCATTCTTTCTCGCTCTGTCTCTCTCTAACACACAGGTTTCATGGTCGGTTTTGCCAATTGCAAAATATGAGTTCAAGGATCTCAGAACCTATAAGAGCCAGAGCAACCAAATTTGGTATCCACACTCCTGTGATATCGGACCTTGACCGTTTCGTGTCGAAATTTCGCCACACCCCCTTCCGCCCCCGCAAAGGACGAAAATCTGGGGCATCCACAAATCTGAGAGACAATTAAGGCTAGAATAACCAAATTTGGTATCCGCACTTCTGTTAGATCTCACTATAAAACGTTTATCTCAGAATTTCGCCCCACCCCCTTTCGCCCCCCAAAGGACAAAAATCTGTTGCATCCACAATATTGCACATTCGAGAAAACTAAAAACGCAGAATCATAGATAATGACCATATCTATCAGATTGCTGAATCTGGAAGAGATCGGATCATTTTTGTAGCCAAAAGCAGGAAATCAATTTGCAGTGGCCACGCAGCGGCGACGTCACGCTCAGACTGATTTTCTGTCTCTCTCGCACGCACTCTTTGTCGTGTCGTTTAATATTAGCTGCGTCTGCCGGAGGAGAGTCATACTGAGTAAGTATCGGGTATAAATGTAGAGTTGCGGTCTCCGCAGCAACTCACAACGTTCCCCCTCGTTTGTCAATAAGTTTATTTTCAAAATATTAAAATTAAAAAACGAAACAGTTATTGGTTGACGTCCTTCACCTTCTCTGGATCAGTCTACTCAAGCCAAATCAAATATTAAAATTAAAAAACGAAACAGTTATTGGTTCAGCTTCTCTGCATCCGTCTTGGCGGCCCACAAGCGGCACCCAATTTTTTTATAGTCATCGCTGCACATGACTATCGCCCTCAAATACTCGGCCGGCACACCAGTTTCCTCTGATAGTCTTAACATGGTCACTTTTTTTTTCCTTAAAAACGGCAGCAATTTTTTGCATTGTCTTCGAATTCCTTGAAACCATACCTCTTATTGCTGTGTAATGTTGGTTCATTACGTGGTTTCCCAAGGTGCTCAACCTTCCAATCATTTTGCCGCATAGTTTGCACTTGCAGCCATGCACGAGGGGCGAGGCCTTAGGGGAAATCGGTGTTTTCAAATTGTCCTTTCCACTTTCAGTAATAAGAATGTCTTCAGTAAACATGTCTGGAAAATTAAGAAGTTATTATATTTTTTTTTTTTAAATTTTACTTATTTACTTACTTAAGTCCGGATCCTCCCGAACCTCCTGCTCCTGCTTCTCCTCCACGTGGTGCACTGGCTCAGACGAATCATATATTTCATCAGAAATAGTACACTCCATATCATTGACTGTATAATCAGAAATATTGTGAATATTGTCAGAAATGTTGTCAATATTCTCCTCAATATCGTGAGTTGTGACCGACTCCTCCGTATGACCGTGCATATTGTTGTCAATATCCTCAATATCCTGAGATATCATCAGAACAGAAATATTCTGCACCGGAGTAACAGGCTCAACTCAGGATTGTGGCCGACTCCTCCGTATCACCGTGCATATTGTCAATATCCTCAATATCGTGAGTTGTGGCCGACTCCTCCGTATGACCGTTCATATTGTTGTCAATAACCTCAATATCCTGAGTTGTGGCCGACTCCTCCGTATCACCGTGCATATTGTCAATATCCTCAATATCCTGAGTTGTGGCCGACTCCTCCGTATCACCGTTCATATTGTTGTCAATATCCTCAATATCCTGAGATATCATCAGAACAGAAATATTCTGCACCGGAGTAACAGGCTCAGCATACTTCGCGTGCGTCGTCCCCGCTGAATGGAATACATTATTAGAAGAATATAATATAAATGTAACTAATTTACTTACCCTTACGTTGATGGTCCAGAAAAAAAGTACAAATTAATCACTCCTGCTGCACTTATGTCGCAAACTTGGGCTCCACCGAACGACAACGTCATGTTGGCAATTTCCTGTGCTTTCGGGCTTTGCACTTTCCGGCCTTGCAGATGGTCCCAGTATATCCCGCATAATACATTAACAAGGGCACTGTCCACCCCGTCAATTCTTACACCTCCCAAATTAATGTACATCTTTGTCTTATTTTGTGTTCTTTATTTATGTTTTAAATAACGGGGCATGTATGGTTTTGGTATTTACTCATCGATAGTATTATAAGAAATACCAATGTACTCGATATGCCAACACACATTTATTCGAATACGACGATCAAGAAGGAAGAACGTTTACAGATATTTTGTTGCTATACGATACGGACCGATAAATATCACATAATTCCGCGTCTAGTTTCCTGATTTCAACATGTATAAAAATAAAAATAAAATAATTGTAAGGCAACATATATTAACCCTAACCGATCGAGATGTTATACTGCAATTAGTTTTATGCGATATTATACTGCGATAGGTTTTATGCGATATTATACTGCGATAAGTCTGAGGCGAGTTATTCGACGATCGACAAAAATAGAGAAAAGAGTGAAATAAGTTAATAAGAGTAACCCAAGAACCGCGCCAAGATGGATTAAAAGATAGATTCAGAAATGCATAAATTGTCGTGTTTCGATGAGGACATAAAGGAACTCAATCTGTTCGAGCCGTATCAGGACATAGAGGAAGATATGTTCGAGCCGTCGCAATTGTCGTGTTTCGATGAGGACATAAATGAACTCAATCTGTTGGAGCCGTCGCAATTGTCGTTTCGATGAGGACATAAATGAACTCAATCTGTTCGAGCCGTATCAGGACAAAGAGGCAGAGGAACATCTGCCGTGTGGACCGCTGGACCGGCTGGTTAGTACATTGACTATGGATGTTGACGACGACGACACTGAAGGTGAGTAGATTGTGGCATATCACAGGTCCGATATCACAGGAGTGTGGATACCAAATTTGGTTGCTCTAGCTCTTATGGGTTCTGAGATCCTTGAACTCATATTTTGCAATTGGCAAAACCGACCATGAAACTTGTGTGTTAGAGAGAGACAGAGCGAGAAAGAATGAAATTGTTTTCTTGATTCTGGCTATAATAATTATACGATCTGGTTCAGAATTTGCCCTCTAGAAGATATAGTCATCTTCTACAATTCTGCGTTTTTGGTTTTCTTGTATCGTCGAAATTGTGGATGCCACAGATTTTCGCACTTTGTGGGAGCGGAAGTGGGCGGGGCAAAGTTTTGAAATTTTCTTAAAGCAGTGACATATCTCTTATAGTCTTTGAGCACTAGGCGCTGAAGGGGACGGACAGACGGACAGTCGGACGGACGGACAGACGGACGGACGGACAGACGGACAGACAGACATGGCTCAATCGACTCGGCTATTGATGCTGATCAAGAATATATATACTTTATGTGGTCGGAAGCGATTCCTTCTGGACGTTACACACATCCACTTTTACCACAAATCTAATATACCCCAATACTCATTTTGAGTATCGGGTATTATAATGCCATAAATTGGATAAACAATCCAAGCACAGTTTGCCAAAAAACAGACTTTATGGACAAGCAATTTAGTTTAGTGTTTACTCTGCTCTCCTCCTCCCACGCAGCTAGAGGGTCTCTCGATCTGATCACATCACGTATTCGGGAAGAGTATGGTAAAATATCATGTGAGAATGTTATAGCAGTGTAAGACAGTACGTATGTAGTATAAATTATTGACAGACGATCGGAGAAACGCGGCTGATCCTGTGCAGCTGGACATATACATATTCAGTTTATCGCGTTAAAAACTTTACATTAATCACGTCTGTCCCCCTTCTACTTACTCTTTCCGAAGTGTTGTCACTTGCTGATTTCACTTTTGCAGCTGAACCAACACAAAGAACTTTAGTAGAGGATTCGGTGTGCAACTCAGAGCCAATTTTGTTGGGCAATTTCCTAGGCTCCAGCTCTCTCAGTCTCCAAATTTCAGATGTTCCCACAGACAGAAAGAAGAACAGGGCTGAAAGGTTTATAAATATAAATTTACTCAAAGAAAAAATGAGAAGTCGAAACAGTTTTCGAATCGCGAATGAAGATAATCTCATTATTATTTTTCTTTTAAAACTAGTAATAATGTCGTTGGACTCCCTTTTCTTTGTGACACACTTTATTCTCAAATTCCAGAGTGATACGAGTACTTTTTTTTTACCAGTGTTATAGTATATACATATGTGAGCTCCAACAGAAGGGGAATAAAATTCCACTCCAGACTCCGTATACTCTGTGATGTCGACTGGTTTCCGTAGATGAAGCAAATGTTTAAGAGTTTAAGGGCAATTTGTGTGTTTCCGAAGCTTTTCGCAATAAGTATAGATTACCTTGACTACATCAATATTTCTGAAAGTAGTGCTCTTAATTGCTAGGGTCAGATGCGACTGAGAGAGGAGTTGCTCACTTTTGAAATCGTTTGCTGTTAAGTTTTCTGTTAATTATTGTGATAATACGCCATTCTGTCAACCGATGCCTTAGTAAGACTTTGGGTCGAGCTTCAGCTTGGACAAACAATGAAGTTGTTTGTCAATTGCTTGGGCAAATACTCGTACTCAGGTGGAAAAACAAATACCAGAATGGGGAAGAGGTTAAGATGGGAGACAAGAAAATATCAAATAAAGGGCCAATTAAGGAAGGTGATTGTGCGATTCTGTTTATCTTATCAACGACAAATTTTGACCCCAGGGGCGTCATTTACAATCCTCAATTTGTTTGCATACTAAAGCAACATTAGCCGAAGAGCTACCTACAAACCCGAAGACGATGTTTCCTGATTCCCAATTCGTAGGCTATTGATAAACAATCAGTGGGGGAATATTCAAATTAGCCAGGTCTCATGTGTGATTAGCCGATTTCTCACACATTTCAAGCATCAAAGCAGACAGCAGACAGAACGGAACAGAACAGAACAGAACACAACAGAGCGGAGAAGACGTTGAGCTGACGGCTGGAGGGATCAGATCCCACAGAAGAAGCCGCCTTGAAATTTACGAAAAGAGCCACCTATAAATCGCAAGATTTCAGCACTGCCCAGGGCTTTATCTAAAGCTCTATTCGGAACAGTATTCAAAGCATAAAGCGTAACCAATTGATTGCTAATTGATATTGATGTGTCGATTATTTTATGCTTATTCTTTATGATCGTTAAATTTTGATATACCAAAAGGCGAGCGAGATCGAACACCAAACTTGATTCAAATTTGTAGATCTCTTTGAACACTCAAGCCACTCACTGAGTACTTCTCAGGCCTTGTCTTACCTTGTCTTCAGTTGGATTGTTATAATTTAATAACTACACGGGAGGGCAAATTAAGTCTGTTGTTCGGGTACCACAAAAACCACTAAAAGACGCTTTCTTTAATTGCACTTAAAACGAAGATTTGGTTTTTATTTTTCGAGAAAACTGTGGGGTTAGCTTTCTTCTGCGGATGTGGCTGTGACTGTGGCTCTGACTGTGGCTCTGCCTCCAGCTGCTGGCCAGCTCCATGGACAGACAGTCATTTGTGTGAAAATCATCGTAGCATGAAGCGTTGTCAAATACCGTTTGTTGCGGGGGTCGGTCCACTCTCATGCTTTTGTTTCGGCCATTTCAAGGTCTGTACAGAAACCTTCTGTTGGGTCAGACCTCCCTCCATTGACCAGAGCAGAGCTCTAACAATGCGGGTTCTGGCATCATTTTCATAGAAACGGCATTAGAAGTTACTCATACGCAGCGTGGGTTGGATAAGATTAACGAAAGCCCACATAGACATAGCTCATCCTCCCCATTCTCACTTGACTCTTTGCAGACAGCAGAATGAGCTCTAACAACTGCGGTTTCATCGATCCGCAGGGCCAGTTGAGCGCAGCCCTCGCTAATCGGGACATACGGGAATTCCACACTGCCCTGGACAGCGGTGCCCAGGCCAGTCGCCAGGACGATCGAATGCCTCTCAGGTGGGCTCCTGCATTCAGCTGCTGCTCGAGTACGGAGCCTCTCCGAATTTGGTGGATCAGGGCGAGTTCACGCCCCTCCACAATGTGCTGAAGAATAGAAAGATTAAGGCAGGCACTAAGCTGGAGCTGATCCTACTTTTCCTGAAACAACCACAGTTGGACATTGACAGCTATCGGAACGGGCCGGTACGCCAGATGCTGAGGGATCAGTATCCGGAACTGCCGTTGCCGGAGCTGCGCGAGGCCGGAGCAGAGATCGACTGCGAGCGACTCCTCCGCACGCTGCGGGACGGAGACGAGAACCAGTTCGAGCAACACTTCGCGGAGTACCACCAGAACATCAGCGGAAACGCAGACAACCAATGCAATGCCAACCAGGAGGAGTATCAGTCCCTGCCGGCGGAGAGTATCAAGCGGGGCAAGCAGCGAGCCTTTGAGGCCATCCTCGAGACGGGCTTCAACATTAATCATTCAAAATTGAGCGACATCAGCCCCGTGGAGTTGGCCGTAATCTGGGGCAAGCACAGGGCGCTAGAGTAGCTGTTGAAGCATCCGCAGCTGAGGCTGACATCGCATTCCAAGCTGCTGAACGCGGTTATCAGTCGCCTGGGTGAGCAGCCGCTGGACGACTTCTGTGACCACCAGCGCTGCTTCCAGCTGCTGCTCGAGAGCGATCGTGTGGACATCAATAAGGTGGACAAGGCTGGCCTGGTGCCACTCTCCTATGCGGTCAAGTATCGTAACACAAAGGTGGCACAGGAGCTTCTACGGCAGGGAGATCTTCCCATACAGGAGATGGACCCGAAAGTGCTGGAGGAGCACTTCGATTCCTGCATCACCACCAACGGGGAGAAGCCCGGTGACCAGAGTTTCGAGATCATCATCAACTACAAGAATCTGATGAGACGCCAGCGAGAGCCCGGGCAGTCGGACAAGCGGAGCATTGGCCATCCTCACCAATTGGAGGACGAGATGACTCCAATCGCATACATCGCCGATTCCAAGGAGCTGCGTTACCTGCTGCAGCACCCGCTAATCTCGAGTTTCCTCTTCCTCAAGTGGCACCGCCTCTCGGTGATCTTCTATCTGAACTTTCCACTTTACTCTCTCTTCACTGCCTCCATTATCACGCATACGCTCCTTAAGTTCCACGAAAGCGACCACACAGGCCTGACTGCCCTCTTCGGCCTGTTCTCTTTGATAGGGATTGTGTATCTCATGATCCAAGAGGTCATACAGCTTGCCATGTCGCCGCTGCTGTACTTCAGGTCCATCACGAACCTGATGGAGGTGGCTCTCATTGTCTTGTCGATCCTAACCTGCATGGAAGCCAGCTCCGACAAGGAGACGCAGCGCATACTGGCCGTCTTCACCATTCTGCTGGTGTCCGTGGAGTTCTGCCTGCTGGTTGGCTCCCTGCCAGTACTCTCAATTTCGACGCACATGCTCATGCTGAGCGCCGTCTCCAGCAGCTTCATCAAGAGCTTTGCTCTCTACTCGATCTTTGTGCTTACATTTAGTCTGTGCTTCTACATACTGTTTGGCAAGCCCCAGGTGGATTCCTCCTCTCCGAAGGACAGCACGCCAGAGCCAGCAAAGGAGGGAGAAGATGATGGTCACTTCAACACATTCTCCGTGCCCATCGAGGCGCTCATCAAGACGATTGTGATGCTCACGGGAGAATTTGAATTTATCCAACTGTTTTCTCCCCTCTCTTTTCCCACAGGCCATCAAGGCCCAGGCGGAACTGAACGGCGCCATTGTCCGCACCAATCTGCTGACCCGCTACGAGCAAGTTCTCACTGGCCGAGATGGACGCGCTCAGACCTCATCGTCCCAGTTGAACAAAGGCAGTCGGTTCGCTCGAGGAAGACCATGAGCTAGTCACCGGTTCAATCGTAATTTTCTTCATGCTTTTCTTGAGTTTCACGCCCTCGTGGCTTTTCCCACACTTGGGACCCCACTAGGCAGAAAAGCGAAAGGAGAGAAAATCTTCACTGATGAATCGCCTGATCGGATCGGATGGGCTGTTATATACTCACAACACATACTCATTGGCCGCATTTGCGAATCGCTGGGCTGTGAACAAGCTTGAATTGAAAGAGTGTCGGCCCTTCGGTTTGCCAAAGATCCAAATCTTTACCCCTTGAATCAGCTCGTGTAGAGTTTTCTGCCGTGCATTGCACTTTTGAGCTCAGGTCCTAAACGAGAGTCACACACCACACACATGCACATTATTATCATTATCATCATCACTATGATAATGACTGTGAGCGAACGAATGCTGATAAAGCCTCATTGTCAATGTCGAAAGTTATGGGATTGGTTAAGGAAACCCAAGGTGGGATATGAAAAGTATTGCGTTCTGCTCTGGCATAGGATCCCAGCTTTAATATTAGGGGAATTCCCCTTCCAAGCAACGATGCGACAATCAACGGACATTTATTAACAACTGTATGTACATATGCATCTACAGTGGGTACACAGCAAGGCAGGCGCGATTAGATACAGGCCAGCGCCGAGCAGCGTAGACACCCAGTATCCTGCCACCCTCCGAGGGAAACAGAGAGCGATGAAGGGGGATCTGTGTGTGCGTATCCAATGAATTAATATTTCATTCTAGAACGCAATTGTCTGCGTTAGTTGGGCACACACACACATAGTACATATATGCTGGCAGCGTTCCCATTCAATCTACTCGATGGCTGATGCACGCCAGTAGCCCCCGCTGAAAACTTCCGCAGATTCTGGAACGCAGAGGATGCGGGCTATCGGCGACAGGGGAATACTACTAAGCAGAAAGAGAAGGCGAGTTCATATTATTGCCAATTTAATGCAAGAAAAATAAAGAGAGTGGAGTGGGCGATGCCAAAGGCAGAAGAAAGAAAGGCCGTAAACCAAAAGAAGAAGCCTGTCCCGCTCTCTCTCGTGGGAATTGACTTTGAATTTCGAATATTTCGGTATCTATTTTCATTGCGGCCAAAAACGGAGAGACGATTCCGTGTATTGCGATGCCAGCATCAACGAAAATAGATAAATGGAAGTGCAAACATCTCTGAGGGGAGGGGTGGAGTGTCGGGCGTGTGGCCGTGTGTCTTCTGTCAGTGTGTGATTGGATACTGCTTGCTGCTTTCTGCTCGATGGCTGCCCCTAGAGCACGAGGTGCAGGCGTATCTGGAACAACAGCTGCTCGACGGTCTTCTTCAGGAGCGCCGCCAGGGACAGGATGAATCACAGGAGGCTGAGGGAGAACAGCCAGGGCGTGGTCATGAGCACGGCAAAGAAGACGAGCGTCTCGTCGCCCCGGGCATTGGCCATGCGCCACAGCAACTGGTGCTGGATGGTGCGCAGCTTGAACTTGCTGTTCCACAATCGGTGGCGCTTCGAGCCGACGGTTTCGTTGAAGCCCACGGTCTTCTCGACCAGCCAGAACACTGCGCAGCACAGCAGTTGCAGCACCAGCAGCACGACCTTGACCACAGCGGTCTCCAAGACGAGGTGGTACAACGCCACCATGCGCTGACGGTGTTCCGGCTGCATTGTGGAGAGCACGACTGCGCCGAGGGACTCCAGCGGGGAGACCCTGGGGAAAGGGCCGTCGGAGAGCTCCTCCCACTCCGAGTCCGACTCGGTGCGCTCTATCGAGCTGAACTCGCTCTGGCTCTGACAGGTCTGGCTCTGACAGGAGCACGAGGTCCTCCTCGGTGGGCATCGAGTAGTCGCCCTCGTAGTCGCCCTCGTAGCGGCAGTCGGAGTACTCTTCGTGGCGGTCGTCGTAGTAGTCTCCGCGGCTGTCCGGAGAAGCGCCGCCTGTCCAGAGGGAGCTCAACACGGGCGGTGGTCCCATCGAAGCCATCTGTGGCACAGCATTGAATCTGCAGGGGAGCCGGGGGTAAGCTATGTCCTGGGGGGAAGGGGAGTCTGGGCTGCTGCCGCTCACCCATCTGAATACCCCACCGCTGCTGTTTTGTGTCACAGCCAACCTGTCATTTGTACATTGAATTGCTGCTCGAGAGGTCTCTTTGGAGTCCTCTGTTCCCCGTGTACAAATTTACACAAAATCACAGGAAGCACTTAGGATTAATAGGGGGCACTCATCCCCCTCTACTCCCTCTCCCCTTTTGGTGGTGTCATGGGTTAAGCATTTGCTGTGTTCGGCATTCAATTTGTGGCTTGATTTCTTACCTTTTATGATGCGCTATACGGCTGTAATCCATGTAGGACATGCACTTTGTTTATCCATTCAAAGGCGCTAAAGAGGGAAGTCCTGTAATCCAAAAGGGCATCCAGTATATCCAGAGCGAAGGTTAATCCATTCGATGGAGCGCTCAAGCAGACCAGCCAGGCGGTTGACCAGAAGCTTAACGAGGCTTAAAATTTCCAAGAGGCCGCCAGCCGGCAAGTGTCATTGCAGTCCCTCCAGTCGACTCCACTCCAGTCCAGTTTTTTCCCAAACTGTGCGACGTGAATAACTTTGATGATTTCTTGGCCCAAAGGCGCCCACACAATATAAATACTCCTCCCTTTTTTGTCAATAAGTTTATTTTCAGTCGTTACATTTACGAATAACAGGCGAGTTTTTCTACTCAAATCAAATATAAAAATTAAAAAACGAAACAGTTATTGGTTGATGTCCTTCAGCTTCTCTGGATCAGTCTACTCAAGCCAAATCAAATATTAAAACGAGGGGGAACGTTGTGAGTTGCTGCGGACACCGCAACTCTACAGTTATACCCGATACTTAGTCAGTATGGCTCTCCTCCGGCAAACGCCGCTAATATTGAACGACACGACAAAGAGTGCGTGCGAGAGACAGAAAATCAGTCTGAGCGTGACGTCGGGCGCTGCGTAGCAAATTGATTTGTTTGTTTTGGCTATAAAAATGATCTGATCTGATCCAGATTCAGCAATCTGATAGATATGACCATTATCTATGATTCTGCGTTTTTAGTTTTCTCGTATCCTCAATATTGTGGATGCAACCGATTTTCGTCCTTTGTGGGGGCGGAAGGGGGTGGGGCGAAATTTTGAGATATACGTTTTAAAGTGAGATCTAACAGGAGTGCGGATACCAAATTTGGTTACTCTAGCCTTAATAGTCTCTGAGATTTGTGAATATCTCCAGATTTTCATCCTTTGCGGGGGCGGAAGGGGGTGTGGCGAAATTTCGAAACAAACTCGTCTCGGTCCGATATATTAGGAGTGTGGATACCAAATTTGGTTGCTCTAGCTTTTATAGTCTCTGAGATCTAGGCGCTAATGTTTTACTCTAAGCAAAGCCGGCTATGCTACGTGTGTGTTAGAGAGAGACAGGCGAGAAAAAATGAAATTGTTTTCTTGATGCTGGCTATAATAATAATACGATCCAATTCAGATTCCGCAGTCTTAAAGATATGGTCATTCTCTACAATTCTAAGTTTTTGGTTTTCTCATATCTTTAAAATTGTGAATGCCACAGACTTTCGTCCTTTGTGGGGGCGGAAGGGGGTGGGGCGAAGTTTTGAAATATTCTTGTAGCAGTGACATATCACAGAAGTCTGGATCCAAACCATCGTTGCTCTAGCTCCTATAGTCTATGAGCATTAGGCGCTGAAGGGGACGGACAGACGGACAGGGCTCAATCGACTCGGCTATTGATGCTGATCAAGAATATATATACTTTATATATATACACTCAAACTGTGACATCATCGCCAGAACGAACGAGAGTTTTTGAAAAACGATTTTCGAATGTGGGCCGGCAATGGTCACGATCACTTTTTTGATGCCTTAAAAGGAAACGCCGAAGGTGGCTCGTTTTCTCAAGTGTCTATTGTTTCTTTCAAGAAAAGAAAATAAATAAGAAATAAACGAAATAATCGTGCCTGACCGTCAGTCGATCCCCTCAGATAGTGTGCAACAGCAGTAAACGGAGTCCAGTTCCATGTTTACCCAATCGGGTTCGGGAGTAATCCAAGCCTAGCTTCATTTGCATGGACTTTTGGCGTCGAGTGCTTCCGTCCTCACATACCACATTACACATGTACCGAGAGCTGAAATTGCATTTCTTATTACCAATTACAATTAAATAGTCCATCGATTAGGCGATATGTGGAGAGTCGAGCGACCAGGTCTCAGTTTCCCTCCCTCCCCATATACGACTACTACCTAAATCGTTGGCTGGAACTGAACGGCGCCATTGTCCGCACCAATCTGCTGACCCGCTACGAGCAAGTTCTCACTGGCCGAGATGGACACGCTCAGACCTCATCGTCCCAGTTGAACAAAGGCAGTCGGTTCGCTCGAGGAAGACCATGAGCTAGTCACCGGTTCAATCGTAATTTTCTTCATGCTTTTCTTGAGTTTCACGCCCTCGTGGCTTTTCCCACACTTGGGACCCCACTAGGCAGAGAAGCGAAAGGAGAGAAAATCTTCACTGATGAATCGCCTGATCGGATCGGATGGGCTGTTATATACTCACAACACATACTCATTGGCCGCATTTGCGAATCGCTGGGCTGTGAACAAGCTTGAATTGAAAGAGTGTCGGCACTTCGGTGTGCCAAAGATACATATCTTTACCCCTTGAATCAGCTCGTGTAGAGTTTTCTGCCGTGCATTGCACTTTTGAGCTCAGGTCCTAAACGAGAGTCACACACCACACACATGCACATTATTATCATTATCATCATCACTATGATAATGACTGTGAGCGAACGAATGCTGATGAAGCCTCATTGTCAATGTCGAAAGTTATGGGATTGGTTAAGGAAACCCAAGGTGGGATATGAAAAGTATTGCGTTCTGCTCTGGCATAGGATCCCAGCTTTAATATTAGGGGGATTCCCCTTCCAAGCAACGATGCGACAATCATCGGACATTTATTAACAACTGTATGTACATATGCATCTACAGTGGGTACACAGCAAGGCAGGCGCGATTAGATACAGGCCAGCGCCGAGCAGCGTAGACACCCAGTACCCTGCCACCCTCCGAGGGAAACAGAGAGCGATGAAGGGGGATCTGTGTGTGCGTATCCAATGAATTAATATTTCATTCTAGAACGCAATTGTCTGCGTTAGTTGGGCACACACACACATAGTACATATATGCTTGCAGCGTTCCCATTCAATCTACTCGACGGCTGATGCACGCCAGTAGCCCCGCTGGAAACTTCCGCAGATTCTGGAACGCAGAGGATGCGGGCTATCGGCGACAGGGGAATACTACTAAGCAGAAAGAGAAGGCGAGTTCATATTATTGCCAATTTAATGCAAGAAAAATAAAGAGAGTGGAGTGGGCGATGCCAAAGGCAGAAGAAAGAAAGGCCGTAAACCAAAAGAAGAAGGCCTGTCCCGCTCTCTCTCGTGGGAATTGACTTTGAATTTCGAATATTTCGGTATCTATTTTCATTGCGGCCAAAAACGGAGAGACGATTCCGTGTATTGCGATGCCAGCATCAACGAAAATAGATGCCCAAATGGAAGTGCAAACATCTCTGAGGGGAGGGGTGGAGTGTCGGGCGTGTGGCCGTGTGTCTTCTGTCAGTGTGTGATTGGATACTGCTTGCTGCTTTCTGCTCGATGGCTGCCCCTAGAGCACGAGGTGCAGGCGTATCTGGAACACCAGCTGCTCGACGGTCTTCTTCAGGAGCGCCGCCAGGGACAGGATGAATCACAGGAGGCTGAGGGAGAACAGCCAGGGCGTGGTCATGAGCACGGCAAAGAAGACGAGCGTCTCGTCGCCCCGGGCATTGGCCATGCGCCACAGCAACTGGTGCTGGATGGTGCGCAGCTTGAACTTGCTGTTCCACAATCGGTGGCGCTTCGAGCCGACGGTTTCGTTGAAGCCCACGGTCTTCTCGACCAGCCAGAACACTGCGCAGCACAGCAGTTGCAGCACCAGCAGCACGACCTTGACCACAGCGGTCTCCAAGACGAGGTGGTACAACGCCACCATGCGCTGACGGTGTTCCGGCTGCATTGTGGAGAGCACGACTGCGCCGAGGGACTCCAGCGGGGAGACCCTGGGGAAAGGGCCGTCGGAGAGCTCCTCCCACTCCGAGTCCGACTCGGTGCGCTCTATCGAGCTGAACTCGCTCTGGCTCTGACAGGTCTGGCTCTGACAGGAGCACGAGGTCCTCCTCGGTGGGCATCGAGTAGTCGCCCTCGTAGTCGCCCTCGTAGCGGCAGTCGGAGTACTCTTCGTGGCGGTCGTCGTAGTAGTCTCCGCGGCTGTCCGGAGAAGCGCCGCCTGTCCAGAGGGGGCTCAACACGGGCGGTGGTCCCATCGAAGCCATCTGTGGCACAGCATTGAATCTGCAGGGGAGCCGGGGGTAAGCTATGTCCTGGGGGGAAGGGGAGTCTGGGCTGCTGCCGCTCACCCATCTGAATACCCCATCGCTGCTGTTTTGTGTCACAGCCAACCTGTCATTTGTACATTGAATTGCTGCTCGAGAGGTCTCTTTGGAGTCCTCTGTTCCCCGTGTACAAATTTACACAAAATCACAGGAAGCACTTAGGATTAATAGGGGGCACTCATCCCCCTCTACTCCCTCTCCCCCTTTTGGTGGTGTCATGGGTTAAGCATTTGCTGTGTTCGGCATTCAATTTGTGGCTTGATTTCTTACCTTTTATGATGCGCTATACGGCTGTAATCCATGTAGGACATGCACTTTGTTTATCCATTCAAAGGCGCTAAAGAGGGTAGTCCTGTAATCCAAAAGGGCATCCAGTATATCCAGAGCGAAGGTTAATCCATTCGATGGAGCGCTCAAGCAGACCAGCCAGGCGGTTGACCAGAAGCTTAACGAGGCTTAAAATTTCCAAGAGGCCGCCAGCCGGCAAGTGTCATTGCAGTCCCTCCAGTCGACTCCACTCCAGTCCAGTTTTTTCCCAAACTGTGCGACGTGAATAACTTTGATGATTTCTTGGCCCAAAGGCGCCCACACAATATAAATACTCCTCCCTTTTTTGTCAATAAGTTTATTTTCAGTCGTTACATTTACGAATAACAGGCGAGTTTTTCTACTCAAATCAAATATTAAAATTAAAAAACGAAACAGTTATTGGTTGATGTCCTTCAGCTTCTCTGGATCAGTCTACTCAAGCCAAATCAAATATTAAAACGAGGGGGAACGTTGTGAGTTGCTGCGGACACCGCAACTCTACAGTTATACCCGATACTTAGTCAGTATGGCTCTCCTCCGGCAAACGCCGCTAATATTGAACGACACGACAAAGAGTGCGTGCGAGAGACAGAAAATCAGTCTGAGCGTGACGTCGGGCGCTGCGTAGCAAATTGATTTGTTCGTTTTGGCTATAAAAATGATCTGATCTGATCCAGATTCAGCAATCTGATAGATATGATCATTATCTATGATTCTGCGCTTTTAGTTTTCTCGTATCCTCAATATTGTGGATGCAACAGATTTTCGTCCTTTGTGTGGGCGGAAGGGGGTGGGGCGAAATTTTGAGATATACGTTTTAAAGTGAGATCTAACAGGAGTGCGGATACCAAATTTGGTTACTCTAGCCTTAATAGTCTCTGAGATTTGTGAATATCTCCAGATTTTCATCCTTTGCGGGGGCGGAAGGGGGTGTGGCGAAATTTCGAAACAAACTCGTCTCGGTCCGATATATTAGGAGTGTGGATACCAAATTTGGTTGCTCTAGCTTTTATAGTCTCTGAGATCTAGGCGCTAATGTTTTACTCTAAGCAAAGCCGGCTATGCTACGTGTGTGTTAGAGAGAGACAGGCGAGAAAAAATGAAATTGTTTTCTTGATATATATATATATATATATATATATATATATATTATAATAATAATACGATCCAATTCAGATTCCGCAGTCTTAAAGATATGGTCATTCTCTACAATTCTACGTTTTTGGTTTTCTCATATCTTTAAAATTGTGAATGCCACAGACTTTCGTCCTTTGTGGGGGCGGAAGGGGGTGGGGCGAAGTTTTGAAATATTCTTGTAGCAGTGACATATCACAGAAGTCTGGATCCAAACCATCGTTGCTCTAGCTCCTATAGTCTATGAGCATTAGGCGCTGAAGGGGACGGACAGACGGACAGGGCTCAATCGACTCGGCTATTGATGCTGATCAAGAATATATATACTTTATATATATACACTCAAACTGTGACATCATCGCCAGAACGAACGAGAGTTTTTGAAAAACGATTTTCGAATGTGGGCCGGCAATGGTCACGATCACTTTTTTGATGCCTTAAAAGGAAACGCCGAAGGTGGCTCGTTTTCTCAAGTGTCTATTGTTTCTTTCAAGAAAAGAAAATAAATAAGAAATAAACGAAATAATCGTGCCTGACCGTCAGTCGATCCCCTCAGATAGTGTGCAACAGCAGTAAACGGAGTCCAGTTCCATGTTTACCCAATCGGGTTCGGGAGTAATCCAAGCCTCGCTTCATTTGCATGGACTTTTGGCGTCGAGTGCTTCCGTCCTCACATACCACATTACACATGTACCGAGAGCTGAAATTGCATTTCTTATTACCAATTACAATTAAATAGTCCATCGATTAGGCGATATGTGGAGAGTCGAGCGACCAGGTCTCAGTTTCCCTCCCTCCCCATATACGACTACTACCTAAATCGTTGGCTGGAACTGAACGGCGCCATTGTCCGCACCAATCTGCTGACCCGCTACGAGCAAGTTCTCACTGGCCGAGATGGACACGCTCAGACCTCATCGTCCCAGTTGAACAAAGGCAGTCGGTTCGCTCGAGGAAGACCATGTCACCGGCTAGTCGAGGCTAGTCACCGGTTCAATCGTAATTTTCTTCATGCTTTTCTTGAGTTTCACGCCCTCGTGGCTTTTCCCACGCTTGGGACCCCACTAGGCAGAAAAGCGAAAGGAGAGAAAATCTTCACTGATGAATCGCCTGATCGGATCGGATGGGCTGTTATATACTCACAACACATACTCATTGGCCGCATTTGCGAATCGCTGGGCTGTGAACAAGCTTGAATTGAAAGAGTGTCGGCACTTCGGTGTGCCAAAGATACATATCTTTACCCCTTGAATCAGCTCGTGTAGAGTTTTCTGCCGTGCATTGCACTTTTGAGCTCAGGTCCTAAACGAGAGTCACACACCACACACATGCACATTATTATCATTATCATCATCACTATGATAATGACTGTGAGCGAACGAATGCTGATGAAGCCTCATTGTCAATGTCGAAAGTTATGGGATTGGTTAAGGAAACCCAAGGTGGGATATGAAAAGTATTGCGTTCTGCTCTGGCATAGGATCCCAGCTTTAATATTAGGGGGATTCCCCTTCCAAGCAACGATGCGACAATCATCGGACATTTATTAACAACTGTATGTACATATGCATCTACAGTGGGTACACAGCAAGGCAGGCGCGATTAGATACAGGCCAGCGCCGAGCAGCGTAGACACCCAGTACCCTGCCACCCTCCGAGGGAAACAGAGAGCGATGAAGGGGGATCTGTGTGTGCGTATCCAATGAATTAATATTTCATTCTAGAACGCAATTGTCTGCGTTAGTTGGGCACACACACACATAGTACATATATGCTTGCAGCGTTCCCATTCAATCTACTCGACGGCTGATGCACGCCAGTAGCCCCCGCTGGAAACTTCCGCAGATTCTGGAACGCAGAGGATGCGGGCTATCGGCGACAGGGGAATACTACTAAGCAGAAAGAGAAGGCGAGTTCATATTATTGCCAATTTAATGCAAGAAAAATAAAGAGAGTGGAGTGGGCGATGCCAAAGGCAGAAGAAAGAAAGGCCGTAAACCAAAAGAAGAAGGCCTGTCCCGCTCTCTCTCGTGGGAATTGACTTTGAATTTCGAATATTTCGGTATCTATTTTCATTGCGGCCAAAAACGGAGAGACGATTCCGTGTATTGCGATGCCAGCATCAAGGAAAATAGATGCCCAAATGGAAGTGCAAACATCTCTGAGGGGAGGGGTGGAGTGTCGGGCGTGTGGCCGTGTGTCTTCTGTCAGTGTGTGATTGGATACTGCTTGCTGCTTTCTGCTCGATGGCTGCCCCTAGAGCACGAGGTGCAGGCGTATCTGGAACACCAGCTGCTCGACGGTCTTCTTCAGGAGCGCCGCCAGGGACAGGATGAATCACAGGAGGCTGAGGGAGAACAGCCAGGGCGTGGTCATGAGCACGGCAAAGAAGACGAGCGTCTCGTCGCCCCGGGCATTGGCCATGCGCCACAGCAACTGGTGCTGGATGGTGCGCAGCTTGAACTTGCTGTTCCACAATCGGTGGCGCTTCGAGCCGACGGTTTCGTTGAAGCCCACGGTCTTCTCGACCAGCCAGAACACTGCGCAGCACAGCAGTTGCAGCACCAGCAGCACGACCTTGACCACAGCGGTCTCCAAGACGAGGTGGTACAACGCCACCATGCGCTGACGGTGTTCCGGCTGCATTGTGGAGAGCACGACTGCGCCGAGGGACTCCAGCGGGGAGACCCTGGGGAAAGGGCCGTCGGAGAGCTCCTCCCACTCCGAGTCCGACTCGGTGCGCTCTATCGAGCTGAACTCGCTCTGGCTCTGACAGGTCTGGCTCTGACAGGAGCACGAGGTCCTCCTCGGTGGGCATCGAGTAGTCGCCCTCGTAGTCGCCCTCGTAGCGGCAGTCGGAGTACTCTTCGTGGCGGTCGTCGTAGTAGTCTCCGCGGCTGTCCGGAGAAGCGCCGCCTGTCCAGAGGGAGCTCAACACGGGCGGTGGTCCCATCGAAGCCATCTGTGGCACAGCATTGAATCTGCAGGGGAGCCGGGGGTAAGCTATGTCCTGGGGGAAGGGGAGTCTGGGCTGCTGCCGCTCACCCATCTGAATACCCCATCGCTGCTGTTTTGTGTCACAGCCAACCTGTCATTTGTACATTGAATTGCTGCTCGAGAGGTCTCTTTGGAGTCCTCTGTTCCCCGTGTACAAATTTACATAAAATCACAGGAAGCACTTAGGATTAATAGGGGGCACTCATCCCCCTCTACTCCCTCTCCCCCTTTTGGTGGTGTCATGGGTTAAGCATTTGCTGTGTTCGGCATTCAATTTGTGGCTTGATTTCTTACCTTTTATGATGCGCTATACGGCTGTAATCCATGTAGGACATGCACTTTGTTTATCCATTCAAAGGCGCTAAAGAGGGTAGTCCTGTAATCCAAAAGGGCATCCAGTATATCCAGAGCGAAGGTTAATCCATTCGATGGAGCGCTCAAGCAGACCAGCCAGGCGGTTGACCAGAAGCTTAACGAGGCTTAAAATTTCCAAGAGGCCGCCAGCCGGCAAGTGTCATTGCAGTCCCTCCAGTCGACTCCACTCCAGTCCAGTTTTTTCCCAAACTGTGCGACGTGAATAGCTTTGATGATTTCTTGGCCCAAAGGCGCCCACACAATATAAATACTCCTCCCTTTTTTGTCAATAAGTTTATTTTCAGTCGTTACATTTACGAATAACAGGCGAGTTTTTCTACTCAAATCAAATATTAAAATTAAAAAACGAAACAGTTATTGGTTGATGTCCTTCAGCTTCTCTGGATCAGTCTACTCAAGCCAAATCAAATATTAAAACGAGGGGGAACGTTGTGAGTTGCTGCGGACACCGCAACTCTACAGTTATACCCGATACTTAGTCAGTATGGCTCTCCTCCGGCAAACGCCGCTAATATTGAACGACACGACAAAGAGTGCGTGCGAGAGACAGAAAATCAGTCTGAGCGTGACGTCGGGCGCTGCGTAGCAAATTGATTTGTTCGTTTTGGCTATAAAAATGATCTGATCTGATCCAGATTCAGCAATCTGATAGATATGATCATTATCTATGATTCTGCGTTTTTAGTTTTCTCGTATCCTCAATATTGTGGATGCAACAGATTTTCGTCCTTTGTGGGGGCGGAAGGGGGTGGGGCGAAATTTTGAGATATACGTTTTAAAGTGAGATCTAACAGGAGTGCGGATACCAAATTTGGTTACTCTAGCCTTAATAGTCTCTGAGATTTGTGAATATCTCCAGATTTTCATCCTTTGCGGGGGCGGAAGGGGGTGTGGCGAAATTTCGAAACAAACTCGTCTCGGTCCGATATATTAGGAGTGTGGATACCAAATTTGGTTGCTCTAGCTTTTATAGTCTCTGAGATCTAGGCGCTAATGTTTTACTCTAAGCAAAGCCGGCTATGCTACGTGTGTGTTAGAGAGAGACAGGCGAGAAAAAATGAAATTGTTTTCTTGATGCTGGCTATAATAATAATACGATCCAATTCAGATTCCGCAGTCTTAAAGATATGGTCATTCTCTACAATTCTAAGTTTTTGGTTTTCTCATATTTTTAAAATTGTGAATGCCACAGACTTTCGTCCTTTGTGGGGCGGAAGGGGGTGGGGCGAAGTTTTGAAATATTCTTGTAGCAGTGACATATCACAGAAGTCTGGATCCAAACCATCGTTGCTCTAGCTCCTATAGTCTATGAGTATTAGGCGCTGAAGGGGACGGACAGACGGACGGACGGACAGACAGACAGGGCTCAATCGACTCGGCTATTGATGCTGATCAAGAATATATATACTTTATATATATACACTCAAACTGTGACATCATCGCCAGAACGAACGAGAGTTTTTGAAAAACGATTTTCGAATGTGGGCCGGCAATGGTCACGATCACTTTTTTGATGCCCTAAAAGGAAACGCCGAAGGTGGCTCGTTTTCTCAAGTGTCTATTGTTTCTTTCAAGAAAAGAAAATAAATAAGAAATAAACGAAATAATCGTGCCTGACCGTCAGTCGATCCCCTCAGATAGTGTGCAACAGCAGTAAACGGAGTCCAGTTCCATGTTTACCCAATCGGGTTCGGGAGTAATCCAAGCCTAGCTTCATTTGCATGGACTTTTGGCGTCGAGTGCTTCCGTCCTCACATACCACATTACACATGTACCGAGAGCTGAAATTGCATTTCTTATTACCAATTACAATTAAATAATCCGTCGATTAGGCGATATGTGGAGAGTCGAGCGACCAGGTCTCAGTTTCCCTCCCTCCCCATATACGACTACTACCTAAATCGTTGGCTGGATTCATTCGTTTGCCGATCTGGCTCCGCCCACAAAGCTTTTGTTTATTCGTTTTCTACTTTTAGCGGGACACAAGGGCGTAGTCCCAAAAGGGGTGCTAAATCAAAGTGATCTTTAATTAATTTTTTTTTGAAAATCTTGCCATTTTCAGGGCTTTTGGAAGTTCCGGGGAGAATCGTGAAAGTCCCAGTACTGCCGCCTCGTCTGGGCTTAATTAAATTATTTGAAATTATCGAAACGTGCGGGGCACTGACTGACATCCCCCCCAATTCTCCCACTCCACACACACCCCCTCAAATCTTTTGTTGTGTGTTGTACGAGTACATGATGTAGGCCAGCCAATTGTTTATGAAGTGCACAGCGAGTACGAGTAGTACATATGTATATACCCAATATAGAGCATGTATATGCGATGCATGTGTGTGTATCCACTTTAGTTAAGTTAAGCATGTGTCCATGTGTTTGTGAGCTGTCTGTATTTCGGTGCCAGCTAAACATTTCTTGTATACAACTATATTTTGTTGCTTTTTATCTGCGGATGCCACTCGAAGGCGGTTCAGCATGCTTGGTCTCAGCTCCAGCCCCATCTCCTCACGCATTCATCTTAATTACGAAGTTTTTATGATGACAATTTCGGGGCAGCGTTTCACTACAAGTCAAGTATATATGTAGTAGTTTAAGTTGCTTGATGGCAACGAGTAACATTTATTTGATAAGTATGTTGGACTTAAAATTATAACAGCTCCAAGTTTTACAAGTATGTTTGTGAATAATTATATGCGTGTACGTCTGATGCGTGGCTGAACTGACAACTGACTGATCTCTCTCTCTTGCTATCGGCTGTCTCAGAGCCGATTACTGCTCTATCCCGACGACACGACGAAAACACGACCGCTTTGGATTTCTGTCTCCAACTTCGGGTTGTACATTTCTAAAACAGGTCTACTAATCAATGCTACCTTTAGTTGTTCAAACGCAACCTGATGTATCTCCTTAAATTCAAATTTAACATCCTTCCGCAGCAGATCTGTCAATGGTTTTGCAATAACAGCATAACCCTCAATAAACTTTCGGAAATAAGAAGTCAATCCTATGAAACGCTGCACTGTTTTTTTATCAACTGGCACTGGGAACTTTTCGACTGCCCTCGTCTTCTCATCACTTGGTCTTATCGTGTTCTTTTCTATTATATACCCCAGAAAATTAACCTTTTGTCGTAACAGCTGACACTTTCTCCAATTTATACGTAGCCCATTCATTTCCGCTATCTTCAGTACTTTTCTCAACTTTAACAAACCCTCTTCTATATCTTGACTACAAATAATAACGTCATCCATATAGACTGCTGCTTCATTATTCTTTACCAAATCTCTCAACACAGCCATTATAAATCTGGTAAACACCGCTGGAGAATTTGAAATTCCAAATGGTACATATAAAAATTCGAACTGACCATTCTGAGTCACAAAAGACGTATATTTTTGAGACTCGACTTCTACAGGCACATGGAAAAAACCATTCGTTAAATCCAACGTGGTGAAATACTTTGCACCCTGCAGTTTCTCCAACACTGTATCCATATGTGACATTGGAAAGTTATCGCGAACTATTTTCTCATTCAGCTTTCGGTAATCACAGCATAGTCTCTTGCTACCGTTCTTTTTCGGTACCAACACTACTGGTGATGCATACTCCGATGTACTTGGCTTTATAATCTTCTGAGCCAGCCACTCTTCCACTTGCTTGTCCACGATTTCCTGTTCACACAACGGTAATCGTCTCGGATGCTGGAAAACTGGTATCTCATCCACTAATACAATTTTCATTTTTATCGGCGCATCTACATTTCTCTGAGGTTGGTACTTTCCTACCATACCCCTAACCTCTCTAGCATGTACTTCACTGAGATGACCAACATCAATTGAAAACTCCTTCTCAACTTCGTCAATACTTGACATGCAAATGCTTTTATATTCATTAAACAATTCCACGCATGAGGACGATGCTACCTGATCAAGTTTCTTATCTTTATCCTCGCCACAAACTCTACGAACAAATCTTGTTCCTGTCTTAGAAACTTGCATGTCCACATGATCCAGAATAGTCCTTCCTAAAATGGCTTCAAAACCAATATCCTCGTCTGGAATGACATGAAATTCTACCTCCATTCCAATCTCATCGATTTTCACTGGTATCGAAAAGCTACCAAAAGTTACAACTTGACTATCTCCAATACCTGTTAAACATTTCTCCTGGCCGATCAGTTCAAGATTTCCAAATTTCAAAAATACCCTCCTGCGAATTAAACACAAATCTGCTCCAGTATCAATCAAACCTTGAAATACCAAATACGCGAATTTCCTTTAATTCCAAACCTGATGGAGTGAAAATACCTGACGGCTTATTGACGACTTTCTTATCTCGAATAATGTTCGTATTCGATCTCTTTTCTTGTCTGGTTTCGACCTTGACATTACAGCTTGCAGCACGGTGTCCTGGTTGGCCACATTTGAAACAACAAAAATCATTTTTGGGACAATCTTTCCTCAAATGCGATTTGTCTCCACACTTAAAACATTTCCTAAAATTCTCTGCCATCGACCCTTTCACCGAACTCTCACTTTTATTACTCAGCGGCCAATTCTTACTCATCGGCTTGGATCCGCCTCTAGCTTTCTGGTAAACATCGATCTGAAATTTAAGCTCCTTTAAGTTTCTAGCTTGGTACAGCATTGCCTTACTTGCCCTAGCGTCTGGTATACCATCCACAAAATATTCGATTAAACTCTCATCATCTAGTTTAATTGGCTTGGCTATCTCCATTAACGCATACAAAAACTCATGCAACGACTCTCCTTTTTTCTGCTGGCGCTTTTGCAACATTCTATGTACTTCTACGGACGACAGTTTAACACTAAACTCATCCAACAGAGCTGCCTTCAACGAATTCCAGTTACGAATATCACGCAAACTACGAGCGAAAGATTTTGCAGCACCAACTAACAACTGCTTGGCATAAATGAATAAATGTAATTGACTCCATTGAACAGTAGCTGCGCATTCTTCTAATTCCTCTATCCATTGATTGATGTCGGGGTTATTAGAACCAGAAAATTGTGACACACTACCTTCCACGTCTTTTAGCGTAAACCAAGATTTATACTCTGCCTGTCGCGTACCTGGTTGAACTGCTACGGTATCATCCACTGCTGTTACTACGGAATCATTCTCTGACTCTTCTTCATCCTCAACTGGAAAGCCGTGATGTATTAATAGTCTATCTTGCAAATCGCGCTTTCGTCCCGTCGTCTGCAACGCAAGCTCTCTTAACTTCTCTCGCAAATGTGCGACTCTCAGTGTCATTATCTCTTCAACTTGCATCGTGACGATTTAAATACAAAATAATTGATATTAGCTTATATCTAAGAAAATGTAATTAAATCAACTTAAACAACCTTATTACTGCTGGCCTGTTAACAATTTTCCAGTTAACATCGATTTCGAAAACGCCTTTAAAGTCGTCACTGTTAACGATCGCTTCTCTGTTAACGCTCACCTTACTATGGGTTTACCCTTGTTAACTCTCGCTTCTGCGCAGAACTTTCCAGACTCCAAATTTGACGCACACACACCACCACATCCAGATCTCGCTTGCCTGTCGATGTCGCTGTTGCCGTCCTCTCTTTGTTGCCTTGCCTTGCTCTCGCCGTTCGCCGATAACTCGTTGTCGCTTCCCGAATCGTCGCTGCTTCTGCTGTTACAAAATGAACTGCTGCTTGTCTTTTCTTGTAGTTGTAGTCTCCGTCCGACGCAGTGCAACACAACAACAATCAATGTTCTTTGATTCTTGCTGTTTGCTGCCGTCGTTTTGTCGCTTCTGCTTCCTTTGGAACGAACGCACTCAGATTGTCGTCTCTGTGCCGCTTGTCTCCTTGTAGCTCTAGCCTCTCAGACGCAATGCACAACAACAACAACGAAGGTTTTGATTCTTGCTGTGTTTGCTGCCGTCTGCCGTCGTTTTGTCGCTTCTGCTCTCTTTGGAACGAACGCGCTCAGATTGTCGTCTCTGTGCCGCTTGTCTCCTTGTAGCTCTAGCCTCTCAGACGCAATGCACAACAACAACAACGAAGGTTTTGATTCTTGCTGTGTTTGCTGCCGTCTGCCGTCGTTTTGTCGCTTCTGCTCTCTTTGGAACGAACGCGCTCAGATTGTCGTCTCTGTGCCGCTTGTCTCCTTGTAGCTCTAGCCTCGTGTTCGCCAAAATTTCCAAATACACGCACAAATCTCACTTGCAAATGTTGTTGTCTTGGGCTTATTTTCGGACGAGCCCCCAATTTGTAGTAGTTTAAGTTGCTTGATGGCAACGAGTAACATTTATTTGATAAGTATGTTGGACTTAAAATTATAACAGCTCCAAGTTTTACAAGTATGTTTGTGAATAATTATTATTAATTAATTATTATTAATTAATTATATGCGTGTACGTCTGATGCGTGGCTGAACTGACAACTGACTGATCTCTCTCTCTTGCTATCGGCTCTCTCAGAGCCGATTACTGCTCTATCCCGACGACACGACGAAAACACGACCGCTTCGTGTCTCTCTCTTTCCTTCGTTTCCTACATATATTTCACTGTAAAAAAACTTCATTTGTAGATCAAGATTGTAGTTTTTTTCTGCCACACCCGAGTACTTTTTTCTTCATACTAGAATTTTTGGTTATTTCCCTTTGTTTTTTCAGTTTTAATGCCAAGTGTAAACAAAGCGTCTCGGGCCAGACCATCGCCTGTTGTTCATTAAGTGCAGCAAAACGCTGAGAATGCATAAAAAAAACGAGGGGGAACGTTGTGAGTTGATGCGGAGACCGCAACTCTACATTTATACCCGATACTGCAAATTGATTTCTTGCTTTTGGCTACAAAAATAATCCGATCGATTCAGCAATCTGATAGACATGGTCATTATCTATGATTTTGCGTCTTAAGTTTTCTCGAATCTGCAATATTGTGGATGCCCCAGATTTTCGTCCTTTGCGGGGGCGGAAGGGGGTGTGGCGAAATTTTGACACAAAACGGTCAAGGTCCGATATCACAGGAGTGTGGATACCAAATTTGGTTGCTCTAGCTCTTATGGGTTCTGAGATCCTTGATCTCATATTTTGCAATTGGCAAAACCGACCATGAAACTTGTGTGTTAGAGAGAGACAGAGCGAGAAAGAATGAAATTGTTTTCTTGATTCTGGCTATAATAATTATACGATCTGGTTCAGAATTTGCCCTCTAGAAGATATAGTCATCTTCTACAATTCTGCGTTTTTGGTTTTCTTGTATCGTCGAAATTGTGGATGCCACAGATTTTCGCCCTTTGTGGGAGCGGAAGTGGGCGGGGCAAAGTTTTGAAATTTTCTTAAAGCAGTGACATATCTCTTATAGTCTTTGAGCACTAGGCGCTGAAGGGGACGGACAGACGGACAGTCGGACGGACGGACAGACGGACGGACGGACAGACGGACAGACAGACATGGCTCAATCGACTCGGCTATTGATGCTGATCAAGAATATATATACTTTATGGGGTCTGAAACGATTCCTTCTGGACGTTACACACATCCACTTTTACCACAAATCTAATATACCCCAATACTCATTTTGAGTATCGGGTATAATAATGCCATAAATTGGATAAACAATCCAAGCACAGCTTGCCAAAAAACAGACTTTATGGACAAGCAATTTAGTTTAGTGTTTACTCTGCTCTATTCCTCCCACGCAGCTAGAGGGTCTCTCGATCTGATCACATCGTATTCGGGAAGGGTATGGTAAAATATCATGTGAGAATGTTATAGCAGTGTAAGACAGTACGTATATAGTATAAATTATTGACAGACGATCGGAGAAACGCGGCTGATCCTGTGCAGCTGGACATATACATATTCAGTTTATCGCGTTAAAAACTTTACATTAATCACGTCTGTCCCCATTCTACTTACTCTTTCCGAAGTGTTGTCATTTGCTGATTTCACTTTTGCAGCTGCACCAACACAAAGAACTTTAGTAGAGGATTCGGTGTGCAACTCAGAGCCAATTTTGTTGGGCAATTTCCTAGGCTCCAGCTCTCTCAGTCTCCAAATTTCAGATGTTCCCACAGACAGAAAGAAGAACAGGGCTGAAAGGTTTATAAATATAAATTCACTCAAAGAAAAAAATGAGAAGTCGAAACAGTTTTCGAATCGCGAATGAAGATAATCTCATTATTATTTTTCTTTTAAAACTAGTAATAATGTCGTTGGACTCCCTTTTCTTTGTGACACAATTTATTCTCAAATTCCAGAGTGATACGAGTACTTTTTTTTACCAGTGTTATAGTATATACATATGTGAGCTCTAAGAGAAGGGGGAATAAAATTCCACTCCAGACTCCATATACTCTGTGATTTCGACTGGTTTCCGTAGATGAAGCAAATGTTTAAGAGTTTAAGGGCAATTTGTGTTTTCCGAAGCTTTTCGCAATAAGTATAGATTACCTTGACTACATCAATATTTCTGAAAGTAGTGCTCTTAATTGCTAGGGTCAGATGCGACTGAGAGAGGAGTTGCTCACTTTTGAAATCGTTTGCTGTTAAGTTTTCTGTTAATTATTGTGATATTACGCCATTCTGTCAACCGATGTCTTAGTAAGACTTTGGGTCGAGCTTCAGCTTGGACAAACAATGAAGTTGTTTGTCAATTGCTTGGGCAAATACTCGTACTCAGGGGGAAAAACTGTTCAAAGTGACCGCCACGATAATTAGATATTGATCTCTAACAACACTGCGAATGTGCCCTGCTGCATATCGATGTTCTCATATCGACACATACAAGCCTTGCTCGGCCTACACCAGTGAAAAACGGTCGATGGGCTTTTATCTACGCGTGCAGTGACATACATATGGTCATATGTGTGAAATTGACTATTCCCTCTTCAGTGACTTTCGTCATTGCTACGTCGCGCTAAAGGAGAAGACATTTACCGGTGCCGAAATACTGTTTGCGTTGCTGATGAAGTCATTCGGTGTCTCGATCATGATGGCTATGCCCATGCATTTCTTCATATTAGAATAATACTTTGGAACCCCACTATTGTACTGACCCTAGGAGTAACATTAAAAGTTAAATTCGTGTGATTCGGTTTGTTTGGCTTATCATAAAGAAATGTGCAACTAGAAGGAAAGGAACTAAAACTAATACTCGCGCGTATCGCCTATCTACTCTGACACAGTGATATTTACAAGTTTTCAGCCACCCTCATAGACCACATGAAGCGCTTTCATCGTTGGATTTGATCGTAATGTGAGTGATAACCTGTGAACGTCTGCTATATGTGAATTCAAAATTTTACGCAGGTCGAAGCAACATTAAAGATTCCATGCCTCGACCGTAAACTACCCAGCCGTACTGTAACGCTGACCAATCCAATTGTTCACGTGTTTGTTTTGTTCTGCTCTTTCGCAAGCAATGTAACTTTCTGCAATTCCGAATCTATCGACAACCGAACTTATGATTGGGATTACCCCACAAGCAATTGCTGTGCACTTTAAAGATGCACCCATCCGTCCCTTGTTTTTGCATTTAAACTGAAAACCATTCGAATATATTTCTATTTGTGTAACGTAATTACCATTAATTACTCAGCCTATTTGGACCGGTGCGATCAAGGAAGGGTGGGCATACCGAGTTGCAATGACGCCGCAAGCAACTCCCGCTCGAATTAGTTCCGCTGACTCATCTCCCTACACTGTCATTGCTCTGTAAATTTCTTCCGTCTGAACCTTGAACCGCACGCGAAACTTATTTTTATTGTCTTTGCTCCTAATGCTCGAGCTCGTGACGCGATCTCTCCCTACCACACACCCACTCTACCCGACTTACCATGAGACCGGCAGCAACGCGTGCATGGATCTTGATCATACCCTCCATCTGCTCGTCTACCGTTTCAGATCCTAGCCTCCTGCTTCGTTATCTGTTACATGCTTCCGTCCTCACATACCACATTACACATGTACCGAGAGCTGAAATTGCATTTCTTATTACCAATTACAATTAAATAATCCATCGATTAGGCGATATGTGGAGAGTCGAGCGACCAGGTCTCAGTTTCCCTCCCTCCCCATATACGACTACTACCTTAATCGTTGGCTGGATTCATTCGTTTGCCGATCTGGCTCCGCCCACAAAGCTTTTGTTTATTCGTTTTCTACTTTTAGCGGGACACAAGGGCGTAGGCCCAAAAGGGGTGCTAAATCAAAGTGATCTTTAATTAATTTTTTTTTGAAAATCTTGCCATTTTCAGGGCTTTTGGAAGTTCCGGGGAGAATCGTGAAAGTCCCAGTACTGCCGCCTCGTCTGGGCTTAATTAAATTATTTGAAATTATCGAAACGTGCGGGGCACTGACTGACATCCCCCCAATTCTCCCACTCCACACACACCCCCCTCAAATCTTTTGTTGTGTGTTGTACGAGTACATGATGTAGGCCAGCCAATTGTTTATGAAGTGCACAGCGAGTACGAGTAGTACATATGTATATACCCAATATAGAGCATGTATATGCGATGCATGTGTGTGTATCCACTTTAGTTAAGTTAAGCATGTGTCCATGTGTTTGTGAGCTGTCCGTATTTCGGTGCCAGCTAAACATTTCTTGTATACAACTATATTTTGTTGCTTTTTATCTGCGGATGCCACTCGGAGGCGGTTCAGCATGAAGTCATGCTTGGTCTCAGTTCCAGCTCCATCTCCTCACGCATTCATCTTAATTACGAAGTTTTTATGATGACAATTTCGGGGCTGCGTTTCACTACATGTCAAGTATATATTTGTACTTGTAAAAAACTTCATTTGTAGATCAAGATTGTAGTTTTTTTCTGCCACACCCGAGTACTTTTTTTCTTCATACTAGAATTTTTGGTTATTTCCCTTTGTTTTTCCAGTTTTAATGCCAAGTGTAAACAAAGCGTCTCGGGCCAGACCATCGCCTGTTGTTCATTAAGTGCAGTAAAACGCTGAGAATGAATAAAAAAACGAGGGGGAACGTTGTGAGTTGCTGCGGAGACCGCAACTCTACATTTATACCCGATACTGCAATTTGATTTCTTGCTTTTGGCTACAAAAATGATCCGATCTGATCCAGGTTCAGCAATCTGATAGATATGGTCATTATCTATGATTTTGCGTTTTTAGTTTTCTCAAATCTGCAATATTGTGGATGCAACAGATTTTCGTCCTTTGTGTGGGCGGAAGGGGGTGGGAAGGGGGTGAGATATACGTTTTATAGTGAGATCTAACAGGAGTGCGGATACTAAATTTGGTTACTCTAGCCTTAATAGTCTCTGAGATTTGTGGATCCCACAGATTTTCGCCCTTTGTGGGAGCGGAAGTAGGCGGGGCAAAGTTTTGAAATTTTCTTGTAGCAGTGACATATCACAGAAGTCTGGATCTAAAACATCGTTGCTATAGCTCTTATAGTCTTTGAGCACTAGGCGCTGAAGGGGACGGACAGACGGACAGACGGACGGACGGACAGACGGACAGACAGACATGGCTCAATCGACTCGGCTATTGATGCTGATCAAGAATATGTATACTTTATGGGGTCGGAAACGATTCCTTCTGGACGTTACACACATCCACTTTTACCACAAATCTAATATACCCCAATACTCATTTTGAGTTTCGGGTATAAAAACGAAACAGTTATTGGTTGATGTCCTTCAGCTTCTCTGCATCCGTCTTGGCGGCCCACAAGCGGCACCCAATTTTTTTATAGTCATCGCTGCACATGACTATCGCCCTCAAATACTCGGCCGGCACCCCAGTTTCCTCTCATAGTCTAAACATGGTCACTTTTTTTTTCCTTAAAAACGGCAGCAATTTTTTGCATTGTCTTCGAATTCCTTGAAACCATACTTCTTATTGCTGTGTAATGTTGGTTCATTACGTGGTTTCCCAAGGTGCTCAACCTTCCAATCATTTTGCCGCATAGTTTGCACTTGCAGCCATGCACGAGGGGCGAAGCCTTAGGGGAAATCGGTGTTTTCAAATTGTCCTTTCCACTTTCAGTACTAAGAATGTCTTCAGTAAACATGTCTGGAGAATTAAGAAGTTATTATATGTATTTTTTTAAAATTTTACTTATTTACTTACTTAAGTCCGGATCCTCCCGAACCTCCTGCTCCTGCTTCTCCTCCACGTGGTGCACTGGCTCAGACGAATCATATATTTCATCAGAAATAGTACACTCCATACTGTATAATCAGAAATATTGTGAATATTGTCAGAAATGTTGTCAATATTCTCCTCAATATCGTGAGTTGTGGCCGACTCCTCCGTATCACCGTTCATATTGTTGTCAATATCCTCAATATCCTGAGATATCATCAGAACAGAAATATTCTGCACCGGAGTAACATGCTCAGCATACTTCGCGTGCGTCGTCCCCGCTGAATGGAATACATTATTAGAAGAATATAATATAAATGTAACTAATTTACTTACCCTTACGTTGATGGTCCAGAAAAAAAAGTACAAATTAATCACTCCTGCTGCACTTATGTCGCAAACTTGGGCTCCACCGAACGACAACGTCATGGTAGAATGTAGAATATTTTCAGCCTGTACAAGATTTTCAGCTGTAGAATGTAGAATATTTCAGCCTGTACAAGATTTTCAGCTGTAGAAGCCTGTACAAGATTTTCAGCTGTAGAATGTAGAATATTTTCAGCCTGTACAAGATTTTCATCTGTAGAATGTAGAATATTTCAGCCTGTACAAGATTTTCAGCTGTAGAAGCCTGTACAAGATTTTTGGCTGTAGTGTTCAATTTTTGTTTGTTGTTTGAGGGGTTTTTGATTTTATTGTTGTTGTTTGATTGATTTTGTTGTTCTGAAGGCTTGATCCACCGGTGACCAGGGACGCAGGATGGCTCTAAGCTATAGTATTTATTGTACGAGTAATAATCAACTAGCACAGCACTAGCATTTAACCCGTATTCAGAGCAGACTGTAAGTTTAAGTTAGTCTGAAATTGTTTTTATTAACATACGAATAATGAAATTGAACAAAACCCTTAATAATTTGTTGTCAGTAAGTAAGTAGTATATAATGGTTATATAGACAGTAAATATTGTATAAACGAATATCTTTACTGTATGTACCATTTTGTACCAGAGTAAATATTTTGTAATTGCAAATGTTAGATTTATGCATTCTTGAATTTTAATTTCTTTTTCTTTTCGTTATAATAGTTTTATTATCTTTAATTGGTTTTCTGTTTTCGTTTTGTTTTTTTTTGCATTTGATATCATTCGGTTCAAAATGTGTGTGTTGTTTACGCACATATTATGGTTAATGGTTCTTAATCTTGTTCGTTACTCTTTTATTACCCTTTTTGTATATCTTTTGTTTTATAAATTAATCTTCAGCTAAGCTGAGGAGCGTAGCGTATCGGATCAAATCAATAAAAAGTTGATGGGTCTAAGGGGCTAGCTAACGAGGCAGTCAATGGCAATGGCAATGGAAATCCAAATGGAAATTTATGCAAACCATGCGGCAAAACTAAAAAAAAAACTAAACTAAAAACGCAGAATCATAGACGAGGGGGAACGTTGTGAGTTGCTGCGGACACCGCAACTCTACAGTTATACCCGATACTAAGTCAGTATGGCTCTCCTCCGGCAGACGCCTCTACAGAAAATCAGTCTGAGCGTGACGTCGGGCGCTGCGTAGCCACTGCAAATTGATTTGTTCCTTTTGGCTATAAAAATTATCTGATCTAAACCAGATTCAGCAATCTGATAGATATGGTCGTTATCTATGATTTTGCGTTTTTAGTTTTCTCGAATGTGCAATATTGTGGATGCAACAGATTTTCGTTCTTTGTGGGGGCGGAAGGGGGTGGGGCGAAGTTTTGAAATATTCTTGCAGCAGTGACATATCACAGAAGTCTGGATCCAAGCCATCGTTGCTCTAGCTCCTATAGTCTATGAGCATTAGGCGCTGAAGGGGACGGACAGACGGACGGACGGACAGACAGGGCTCAATCGACTCGGCTATTGATGCTGATCAAGAATATATATACTTTATATATATACACTCAAACTGTGACATCATCGCCAGAACGAACGAGAGTTTTTGAAAAACGATTTTCGAATGTGGGCCGGCAATGGTCACGATCACTTTTTTGATGCCCTAAAAGGAAACGCCGAAGGTGGCTCGTTTTCTCAAGTGTCTATTGTTTCTTTCAAGAAAAGAAAATAAATAAGAAATAAACGAAATAATCGTGCCTGACCGTCAGTCGATCCCCTCAGATAGTGTGCAACAGCAGTAAACGGAGTCCAGTTCCATGTTTACCCAATCGGGCTCGGGAGTAATCCAAGTCTCGCTTCATTTGCATGGACTTTTGGCGTCGAGTGCTTCCGTCCTCACATACCACATTACACATGTACCGAGAGCTGAAATTGCATTTCTTATTACCAATTACAATTAAATAATCCATCGATTAGGCGATATGTGGAGAGTCGAGCGACCAGGTCTCAGTTTCCCTCCCTCCCCATATACGACTACTACCTTAATCGTTGGCTGGATTCATTCGTTTGCCGATCTGGCTCCGCCCACAAAGCTTTTGTTTATTCGTTTTCTACTTTTAGCGGGACACAAGGGCGTAGGCCCAAAAGGGGTGCTAAATCAAAGTGATCTTTAATTAATTTTTTTTTGAAAATCTTGCCATTTTCAGGGCTTTTGGAAGTTCCGGGGAGAATCGTGAAAGTCCCAGTACTGCCGCCTCGTCTGGGCTTAATTAAATTATTTGAAATTATCGAAACGTGCGGGGCACTGACTGACATCCCCCCCAATTCTCCCACTCCACACACACCCCCCTCAAATCTTTTGTTGTGTGTTCTACGAGTACATGATGTAGGCCAGCCAATTGTTTATGAAGTGCACAGCGAGTACGAGTAGTACATATGTATATACCCAATATAGAGCATGTATATGCGATGCATGTGTGTGTATCCACTTTAGTTAAGTTAAGCATGTGTCCATGTGTTTGTGAGCTGTCCGTATTTCGGTGCCAGCTAAACATTTCTTGTATACAACTATATTTTGTTGCTTTTTATCTGCGGATGCCACTCGGAGGCGGTTCAGCATGAAGTCATGCTTGGTCTCAGTTCCAGCTCCATCTCCTCACGCATTCATCTTAATTACGAAGTTTTTATGATGACAATTTCGGGGCTGCGTTTCACTACATGTCAAGTATATATTTGTACTTGTAAAAAACTTCATTTGTAGATCAAGATTGTAGTTTTTTTCTGCCACACCCGAGTACTTTTTTTCTTCATACTAGAATTTTTGGTTATTTCCCTTTGTTTTTCCAGTTTTAATGCCAAGTGTAAACAAAGCGTCTCGGGCCAGACCATCGCCTGTTGTTCATTAAGTGCAGTAAAACGCTGAGAATGAATAAAAAAACGAGGGGGAACGTTGTGAGTTGCTGCGGAGACCGCAACTCTACATTTATACCCGATACTGCAATTTGATTTCTTGCTTTTGGCTACAAAAATGATCCGATCTGATCCAGGTTCAGCAATCTGATAGATATGGTCATTATCTATGATTTTGCGTTTTTAGTTTTCTCAAATCTGCAATATTGTGGATGCAACAGATTTTCGTCCTTTGTGTGGGCGGAAGGGGGTGGGAAGGGGGTGAGATATACGTTTTATAGTGAGATCTAACAGGAGTGCGGATACTAAATTTGGTTACTCTAGCCTTAATAGTCTGATATTTGTGGATGCCCCAGATTTTCGTCCTTTGCGGGGGCGGAAGGGGGTGTGGCGAAATTTTGACACAAAACGGTCAAGGTCCGATATCACAGGAGTGTGGATACCAAATTTGGTTGCTCTAGCTCTTATGGGTTCTGAGATCCTTGAACTCATATTTTGCAATTGGCAAAACCGACCATGAAACCTGTTTGTTAGAGAGAGACAGAGCGAGAAAGAATGAAATTGTTTTCTTGATTCTGGCTATAATAATTATACGCTCTGGTTCAGAATTTGCCCTCTAGAAGATATAGTCATCTTCTACGATTCTGCGTTTTTGGTTTTCTCGTATCGTCGAAATTGTGGATCCCACAGATTTTCGCCTTTTGTGGGAGCGGAAGTAGGCGGGGCAAAGTTTTGAAATTTTCTTGTAGCAGTGACATATCACAGAGGTCTGGATCTAAAACATCGTTGCTATAGCTCTTATAGTCTTTGAGCACTAGGCGCTGAAGGGGACGGACAGACGGACAGATGGACGGACGGACAGACGGACAGACAGACATGGCTCAATCGACTCGGCTATTGATGCTGATCAAGAATATGTATACTTTATGGGGTCGGAAACGATTCCTTCTGGACGTTACACACATCCACTTTTACCACAAATCTAATATACCCCAATACTCATTTTGAGTATCGGGTATAAAAACGAAACAGTTATTGGTTGATGTCCTTCAGCTTCTCTGCATCCGTCTTGGCGGCCCACAAGCGGCACCCAATTTTTTTATAGTCATCGCTGCACATGACTATCGCCCTCAAATACTCGGCCGGCACCCCAGTTTCCTCTCATAGTCTTAACATGGTCACTTTTTTTTTCCTTAAAAACGGCAGCAATTTTTTGCATTGTCTTCGAATTCCTTGAAACCATACTTCTTATTGCTGTGTAATGTTGGTTCATTACGTGGTTTCCCAAGGTGCTCAACCTTCCAATCATTTTGCCGCATAGTTTGCACTTGCAGCCATGCACGAGGGGCGAAGCCTTAGGGGAAATCGGTGTTTTCAAATTGTCCTTTCCACTTTCAGTACTAAGAATGTCTTCAGTAAACATGTCTGGAGAATTAAGAAGTTATTATATGTATTTTTTTAAAATTTTACTTATTTACTTACTTAAGTCCGGATCCTCCCGAACCTCCTGCTCCTGCTTCTCCTCCACTTGGTGCACTGGCTCAGACGAATCATATATTTCATCAGAAATAGTACACTCCATATCATTGACTGTATAATCAGAAATATTCTGAATATTGTCAGAAATGTTGTCAATATTCTCCTCAATATCGTGAGTTGTGGCCGACTCCTCCGTATGACCGTGCATATTGTTTTCAATATCCTCAATATCCTGAGTTGTGGCCGACTCCTCCGTATCACCGTGCATATTGTCAATATCCTCAATATCGTGAGTTGTGGCCGACTCCTCCGTATGACCGTTCATATTGTTGTCAATATCCTCAATACCCTGAATTGTGGCCGACTCCTCCGTATCACCGTGCATATTGTCAATATCCTCAATATCCTGAGTTGTGGCCGACTCCTCCATATCACCGTTCATATTGTTGTCAATATCCTCAATATCCTGAGATATCATCAGAACAGAAATATTCTGCACCGGAGTAACAGGCTCAGCATACTTCGCGTGCGTCGCCCCCGCTGAATGGAATACATTATTAGAAGAATATAATATAAATGTAACTAATTTACTTACCCTTACGTTGATGGTCCAGAAAAAAAAGTACAAATTAATCACTCCTGCTGCACTTATGTCGCAAACTTGGGCTCCACCGAACGACGTCATGGTAGAATGTAGAATATTTTCAGCCTGTACAAGATTTTCAGCTGTAGAATGTAGAATATTTCAGCCTGTACAAGATTTTCAGCTATAGAAGCCTGTACAAGATTTTCAGCTGTAGAATGTAGAATATTTTCAGCCTGTACAAGATTTTCAGCTGTAGAATGTAGAATATTTCAGCCTGTACAAGATTTTCAGCTGTAGAAGCCTGTACAAGATTTTTAGCTGTAGTGTTCAATTTTTGTTTGTTGTTTGATTGATTTTTGAATTGATTGTTGTTGTTTGATTGATTTTGTTGTTCTGAAGGCTTGATCCACCGGTGACCAGGGACGCAGGATGGCTCTAAGCTATAGTATTTATTGTACGAGTAATAATCAACTAGCACAGCACTAGCATTTAGCCCGTATTCAGAGCAGACTGTAAGTTTAAGTTAGTCTGAAATTGTTTTTATTAACATACGAATAATGAAATTGAAGAAAACCCTTAATAATTTGTTGTCAGTAAGTAAGTTGTATATAATGGTTATATAGACAGTAAATATTGTATAAACGAATATCTTTACTGTATGTACCATTTTGTACCAGAGTAAATATTTTGTAATTGCAAATGTTAGATTTATGCATTCTTGAATTTTCTAACGAAAAGATCGTTATAATAGTTTTATTATCTTTAATTGGTTTTCTGTTTTCTGTTTTCGTTTTGTTTTTTTTGCATTTGATATGATTCGGTTCAAAATGTGTGTGTTGTTTACGCACATATTATGGTTAATGGTTCTTAATCTTGTTCGTTACTCTTTTATTACCCTTTTTGGATATCTTTTGTTTTATAAATTAATCTTTAGCTAAGCTGAGGAGCGTAGCGTATCGGATCAAATCAATAAAAAGTTGATGGGTCTAAGGGGCTAGCTAACGAGGCAGTCAATGGCAATGGCAATGGAAATCCAAATGGAAATTTATGCAAACCATGCGGCAAAACTAAAAAAAAAACTAAACTAAAAACGCAGAATCATAGACGAGGGGGAACGTTGTGAGTTGCTGCGGACACCGCAACTCTACAGTTATACCCGATACTAAGTCAGTATGGCTCTCCTCCGGCAGACGCCTCTACAGAAAATCAGTCTGAGCGTGACGTCGGGCGCTGCGTAGCCACTGCAAATTGATTTGTTTCTTTTGGCTATAAAAATTATCTGATCTAAACCAGATTCAGCAATCTGATAGATATGGTCGTTATCTATGATTCTGCGTTTTTAGTTTTCTCGAATGTGCAATATTGTGGATGCAACAGATTTTCGTTCTTATGGGGGCGGAAGGGGGTGGGGCGAAGTTTTGAAATATTCTTGTAGCAGTGACATATCACAGAAGTCTGGATCCAAACCATCGTTGCTCTAGCTCCTATAGTCTATGAGCATTAGGCGCTGAAGGGACGGACAGACGGACGGACGGACAGACAGACAGGGCTCAATCGACTCGGCTATTGATGCTGATCAAGAATATATATACTTTATATATATACACTCAAACTGTGACATCATCGCCAGAACGAACGAGAGTTTTTGAAAAACGATTTTCGAATGTGGGCCGGCAATGGTCACGATCACTTTTTTGATGCCCTAAAAGGAAACGCCGAAGGTGGCTCGTTTTCTCAAGTGTCTATTGTTTCTTTCAAGAAAAGAAAATAAATAAGAAATAAACGAAATAATCGTGCCTGACCGTCAGTCGATCCCCTCAGATAGTGTGCAACAGCAGTAAACGGAGTCCAGTTCCATGTTTACCCAATCGGGCTCGGGAGTAATCCAAGTCTCGCTTCATTTGCATGGACTTTTGGCGTCGAGTGCTTCCGTCCTCACATACCACATTACACATGTACCGAGAGCTGAAATTGCATTTCTTATTACCAATTACAATTAAATAATCCATCGATTAGGCGATATGTGGAGAGTCGAGCGACCAGGTCTCAGTTTCCCTCCCTCCCCATATACGACTACTACCTTAATCGTTGGCTGGATTCATTCGTTTGCCGATCTGGCTCCGCCCACAAAGCTTTTGTTTATTCGTTTTCTACTTTTAGCGGGACACAAGGGCGTAGGCCCAAAAGGGGTGCTAAATCAAAGTGATCTTTAATTAATTTTTTTTTGAAAATCTTGCCATTTTCAGGGCTTTTGGAAGTTCCGGGGAGAATCGTGAAAGTCCCAGTACTGCCGCCTCGTCTGGGCTTAATTAAATTATTTGAAATTATCGAAACGTGCGGGGCACTGACTGACATCCCCCCCAATTCTCCCACTCCCCACACACCCCCTCAAATCTTTTGTTGTGTGTTGTACGAGTACATGATGTAGGCCAGCCAATTGTTTATGAAGTGCACAGCGAGTACGAGTAGTACATATGTATATACCCAATATAGAGCATGTATATGCGATGCATGTGTGTGTATCCACTTTAGTTAAGTTAAGCATGTGTCCATGTGCTTGTGAGCTGTCCGTATTTCGGTGCCAGCTAAACATTTCTTGTATACAACTATATTTTGTTGCTTTTTATCTGCGGATGCCAATCGGAGGCGGTTCAGCATGCAGTCATGCTTGGTCTCAGCTCCAGCCCCATCTCCTCACGCATTCATCTTAATTACGAAGTTTTTATGATGACAATTTCGGGGCTGCGTTTCACTACAAGTCAAGTATATATTTCACTGTAAAAAAACTTCATTTGTAGATCAAGATTGTAGTTTTTTTCTGCCACACCCGAGTACTTTTTTCTTCATACTAGAATTTTTGGTTATTTCCCTTTGTTTTTCCAGTTTTAATGCCAAGTGTAAACAAAGCGTCTCGGGCCAGACCATCGCCTGTTGTTCATTAAGTGCAGCAAAACGCTGAGAATGCATAAAAAAAACGAGGGGGAACGTTGGGAGTTGCTGCGGAGACCGCAACTCTACATATATACCCGATACTGCAATTTGATTTCTTGCTTTTGGCTACAAAAATGATCCGATCTGATCCAGATTCAGCATTCTGATAGATATGGTCATTATCTATAATTTTGCGTTTTTAATTTTTTCGAATCTGCAATATTGTGGATGCAACAGATTTTCGTCCTTTGTGGGGGCGGAAGGGGTGGGGCGAAATTCTGAGATATACGTTTTATAGTGAGATCTAACAGAAGTGCGGACACCAAATTTGGTTACTCTAGCCTTAATAGTCTCTGAGATTTGTGGATCCCACAGATTTTCGCCCTTTGTGGGAGCGGAAGTGGGCGGGGAAAAGTTTTGAAATTTTCTTGTAGCAGTGACTTATCACAGAAGTCTGGATCCAAAACATCGTTGCTATAGCTCTTATAGTCTTTGAGCACTAGGCGCTGAAGGGGACGGACAGACGGACAGACGGACGGACGCACCCACAGACATGGCTCAATCGACTCGGCTATTGATGCTGATCAAGAATATATATACTTTATGGGGTCTGAAACGATTCCTTCTGGACGTTACACACATCCACTTTTACCAAAAATCTAATATACCCCAATACTCATTTTGAGTATCGGGTATAATAATGCCATAAATTGGATAAACAATCCAAGCACAGTTTGCCAAAAAACAGACTTTATGGACAAGCAATTTAGTTTAGTGTTTACTCTGCTCTCCTCCTCCCACGCAGCTAGAAGGTTTCTCGATCTGATCACATCACGTATTCGGGAAGGGTATGGTAAAATATCATGTGAGAATGTTATAGCAGTGTAAGACAGTACGTATATAGTATAAATTATTGACAGACGATCGGAGGAACGCGGCTGATCCTGTGCAGCTGGACATATACATATTCAGTTTATCGCGTTAAAAACTTTACATTAATCACGTCTGTCCCCCTTCTACTTACTCTTTCCGAAGTGTTGTCATTTGCTGATTTCACTTTTGCAGCTGCACCAACACAAAGAACTTTAGTAGAGGATTCGGTGTGCAACTCAGAGCCAATTTTGTTGGGCAATTTCCTAGGCTCCAGCTCTCTCAGTCTCCAAATTCCAGATGTTCCCACAGACAGAAAGAAGAACAGGGCTGAAAGGTTTATAAATATAAATTCACTCAAAGAAAAAATGAGAAGTCGAAACAGTTTTCGAATCGCGAATGAAGATAATCTCATTATTATTTTTCTTTTAAAACTAGTAATAATGTCGTTGGACTCCCTTTCCTTTGTGACACAATTTATTCTCAAATTCAAGAGTGATACGAGTACTTTTTTTTTACCAGTGTTATAGTATAAACATATGTGAGCTGCAAGAGAAGGGGGAATAAAATTCCACTCCAGACTCCATATACTCTGTGATTTCGACTGGTTTCCGTAGATGAAGCAAATGTTTTAGAGTTTAAGGGCAATTTGTGTTTTCCGAAGCTTTTCGCAATAAGTATAGATTACCTTGACTACATCAATATTTCTGAAAGTAGTGCTCTTAATTGCTAGGGTCAGATGCGACTGAGAGAGGAGTTGCTCACTTTTGAAATCGTTTGCTGTTAAGTTTTCTGTTAATTATTGTGATATTACGCCATTCTGTCAACCGATGTCTTAGTAAGACTTTGGGTCGAGCTTCAGCTTGGACAAACAATGAAGTTGTTTGTCAATTGCTTGGGCAAATACTCGTACTCAGGTGGAAAAACAAATACCAGAATGGGGAAGAGGTTAAGATGGTAGACAAGAAAATATCAAATAAAGGGCCAATTAAGGAATGTGATTGTGCGATTCTGTTTATCTTATCAACGACAAATTTTGACCCCAGGGGCGTCATTTATAATCCTCAATTTGTTTGCATACTAAAGCAAAATTAGCCGAAGAGCTACCTACAAAAGAGAAGACGATGTTTCCTGATTCCCAATTCGTAGGCTATTGATAAACAATCAGTGGGGGAATATTCAAATTAGCCAGGTCTCATGTGTGATTAGCCGATTCCTCACACATTTCAAGCATCAAAGCAGACAGCAGACAGAACGGAACAGAACAGAACAGAACACAACCGAGCGGAGAAGACGTTGAGCTGACGGCTGGAGGGATCAGATCCCACAGAAGAAGCCGCCTTGAAATTTACGAAAAGAGCCGCATATAAATCGCAAGATTTCAGCACTGCCCAGGGCTTTATCTAAAGCTCCATTCGGAACAGTATTCAAAGCATAAAGCGTAACCAATTGATTGCTAATTGATATTGATGTGTCGATTATTTTATGATTATTCTTTATGATCGTTAAATTTTGATATACCAAAAGGCGAGCGAGATCGAACACCAAACTTGATTCAAATTTGTAGATCACTTTGATCCTCCCTGAGTACTTCTCAGGCCTTGTCTTACCTTGTCTTCAGTTGGATTGTTATAATTTAATAACTACACGGGAGGGCAAATTAAGTCTGTAGTTCGGGTACCACAAAAACCACTTAAAGACGCTTTCTTTAATTGCACCCAAAACGAAGATTTGGTTTTTATTTTTCGAGAAACCTGTGGGGTTAGCTTTCGGCTGCGGATGTGGCTGTGACTGTGGCTCTCACTGTGGCTCTGCCTCCAGCTGCTGGCCAGCTCCATGGACAGACAGTCATTTGTGTGAAAATCATCGTAGCATGAAGCGTTGTCAAATACCGTTTGTTGCGGGGGTCGGTCCACTCTCATGCTTTTGTTTCGGCCATTTCAAGGTCTGTACAGAAACCGTCTGTTGGGTCAGACCTCCCTCCATTGACCAGAGCAGAGCTCTAACAATGCGGGTTCTGGCATAAGATTAACGAAAGCCCACATAGACATAGCTCATCCTCCCCATTCTCACTTGACTCTTTGCAGACAGCAGAATGAGCTCTAACAACTGCGGTTTCATCGATCCGCAGGGCCAGTTGAGCGCAGCCCTCGCTAATCGGGACGGAGACGAGAACCAGTTCGAGCAACAGTTCGCGGAGTACCACCAGAACGTCAGCGGAAACGCAGACAACCAATGCAATGCCAACCAGGAGGAGTATCAGTCCATGCTGGCGCAGAGTATCAAGCGGGGCAAGCAGCGAGCCTTTGAGGCCATCCTCGCGACGGGCATCAACATTAATCCTTCAAAATTGAGCGACATCAGCCCCGTGGAGTTGGCCATAATCTGGGGCAACCACAGGGCGCTAGAGAAGCTGTTGAAGCATCCGCAGCTGAGGCTGACATCGCATTCCAAGCTGCTGAACGCGGTTATCAGTCGCCTGGGTGGGCAGCCGCTGGACGACTTCTGTGACCACCAGCGCTGCTTCCAGCTGCTGCTCGAGAGCGATCGTGTGGACATCAATGAGGCGGACAAGGCTGGCCTGGTGCCACTCTCCTATGCGGTCAAGTATCGCAACACAAAGGTGGCACAGGAGCTTCTACGGCAGGGAGCGTACATCGGGGCGAGAAGCGCGTTCGGAGATCTTCCCATACAGGAGATGGACCCGAAAGTGCTGGAGGAGAACTTCGATTCCTGCATCACCACCAACGGGGAGAAGCCCGGTGACCAGAGTTTCGAGATCATCATCAACTACAAGAATCTGATGAGACGCCAGCGAGAGCCCGGGCAGTCGGACAAGCGGAGCATTGGCCATCCTCACCAATTGGAGGACGAGGTGACTCCAATCGCATACATCGCCGATTCCAAGGAGCTGCGTTACCTGCTGCAGCACCCGCTAATCTCGAGTTTCCTCTTCCTCAAGTGGCACCGCCTCTCGGTGATCTTCTATCTGAACTTTCTACTTTACTCTCTCTTCACTGCCTCCATTATCACGCATACGCTCCTTAAGTTCCACGAAAGCGACCACACGGGCCTGACTGCCCTCTTCGGCCTGTTCTCTTGGATAGGGATTGTGTATCTCATGATCCGAGAGGTCATACAGCTTGCCATGTCGCCGCTGCTGTACTTCAGGTCCATCACGAACCTGATGGAGGTGGCTCTCATTGTCTTGTCGATCCTAACCTGCATGGAAGCCAGCTACGACAAGGAGCCGCAGCGCATACTGGCCGTCTTCACCATTCTGCTGGTGTCCGTGGAGTTCTGCCTGCTGGTTGGATCCCTGCCAGTACTCTCAATTTCGACGCACATGCTCATGCTGCGCGCCGTCTCCAGCAGCTTCATCAAGAGCTTTGCTCTCTACTCGATCTTTGTGCTTACGTTTAGTCTGTGCTTCTACATACTGTTTGGCAAGCCCCAGGTGGATTCCTCCTCTCCGAAGGACAGCACGCCAGAGCCAGCAAAGGAGGGAGAAGATGATGGTCACTTCAACACATTCTCCGTGCCCATCGAGGCGCTCATCAAGACGATTGTGATGCTCACGGGAGAATTTGATGCCGGTGACATAAATTTTGACAGCGTCTACACTTACCTGATCTTCCTGCTCTTTGTGTTCTTCATGACCATTGTGCTGTTCAATCTCCTGAATGGTCTGGCTGTCAGCGATACTCAGATGGGCTTATATTTCCTTTTCTTCTTCGGCTTTATCCAACTGTTTTCTCCCCTCTCTTTTCCCACAGGCCATCAAGGCCCAGGCGGAACTGAACGGCGCCATTGTCCGCACCAATCTGCTGACCCGCTACGAGCAAGTTCTCACTGGCCGAGATGGACACGCTCAGACCTCATCGTCCCAGTTGAACAAAGGCAGTCGGTTCGATCGAGGAAGACCATGAGCTAGTCACCGGTTCAATCGTAATTTTCTTCATGCTTTTCTTGAGTTTCACGCCCTCGTGGCTTTTCCCACACTTGGGACCCCACTAGGCAGAAAAGCGAAAGGAGAGAAAATCTTCACTGATGAATCGCCTGATCGGATCGGATGGGCTGTTATATACTCACAACACATACTCATTGGCCGCATTTGCGAATCGCTGGGCTGTGAACAAGCTTGAATTGAAAGAGTGTCGGCACTTCGGTGTGCCAAAGATACATATCTTTACCCCTTGAATCAGCTCGTCTTGATTTTTCTGCCGTGCATTGCACTTTTGAGCTCAGGTCCTAAACGAGAGTCACACACCACACACATGCACATTATTATCATTATCATCATCATTATGATAATGACTGTGAGCGAACGAATGCTGATGAAGCCCCATTGTCAATGTCGAAAGTTATGGGATTGGTTAAGGAAACCCAAGGTGGGATATGAAAAGTATTGCGCTCTGCTCTGGCATAGGATCCCAGCTTTAATATTAGGGGGATTCCCCTTCCAAGAAACGATGCGACAATCAACGGACATTGATTAACAACTGTATGTACATATGCATCTACAGTGGGTACACAGCAAGGCAGGCGCGATTAGATACAGGCCAGCGCCGAGCAGCGTAGACACCCAGTACCCTGCCACCCTCCGAGGGAAACAGAGAGCGATGAAGGGGGATCTGTGTGTGCGTATCCAATGAATTAATATTTCATTCTAGAACGCAATTGTCTGCGTTAGTTGGGCACACACACACATAGTACATATATGCTGGCAGCGTTCCCATTCAATCTACTCGACGGCTGATGCACGCCAGTAGCCCCCGCTGTAAACTTCCGCAGATTCTGGAACGCAGAGGATGCGGGCTATCGGCGACAGGGGAATACTACTAAGCAGAAAGAGAAGGCGAGTTCATATTATTGCCAATTTAATGCAAGAAAAATAAAGAGAGTGGAGTGGGCGATGCCAAAGGCAGAAGAAAGAAAGGCCGTAAACCAAAAGGCCTGTCTCGCTCTCTCTCGTGGGAATTGACTTTGAATTTCGAATATTTCGGTATCTATTTTCATTGCGGCCAAAAACGGAGAGACGATTCCGTGTATTGCGATGCCAGCATCAACGAAAATAGATGCCCAAATGGAAGTGCAAACATCTCTGAGGGGAGGGGTGGAGTGTCGGGCGTGTGGCCGTGTGTCTTCTGTCAGTATGTGATTGGATACTGCTTGCTGCTTTCTGCTCGATGGCTGCCCCTAGAGCACGAGGTGCAGGCGTATCTGGAACACCAGCTGCTCGACGGTCTTCTTCAGGAGCGCCGCCAGGGACAGGACGAATCCCAGGAGGCTGAGGGAGAACAGCCAGGGCGTGGTCATGAGCACGGCAAAGAAGACGAGCGTCTCGTCGCCCCGGGCATTGGCCATGCGCCAAAGCAACTGGCGCTGGATGGTGCGCAGCTTGAACTTGCTGTTCCCCAATCGGTGGCGCTTCGAGCCGACGGTTTCGTTGAAGCCCACGGTCTTCTCGACCAGCCAGAACACCGCGCAGCACAGCAGTTGCAGCACCAGCAGCACGACCTTGACCACAGCGGTCTCCAAGACGAGGTGCTACAAGGCCACCATGCGCTGACGGTGCTCCGGCTGCATTGTGGAGAGCACGACTGCGCCGAGGGACTCCAGCGGGGAGACCCTGGGGGAAAGGCCGTCGGAGAGCTCCTCCCACTCCGAGTCCGCCTCGGTGCGCTCTATCGAGCTGAACTCGCTCTGGCTCTGACAGGTCTGGCTCTGACAGGAGCACGACTCCTCCTTCTTGGTCCTCCTCGGTGGGCATCGAGTAGTCGCCCTCGTAGTCGCCCTCGTAGCGGCAGTCGGAGTACTCTTCGTGGGGGTCGTCGTAGTAGTCTCCGCGGCTGTCCGGAGAAGCGCCGCCTGTCCAGAGGGAGCTCAACACGGGCGGTGGTCCCATCGAAGCCATCTGTGGCACAGCATTGAATCTGCAGGGGAGCCGGGGGTAAGTTATGTCCTGGGGGGAAGGGGAGTCTGGGCTGCTGCCGCTCACCCATCTGAATCCCCCATCGGAGGGAAGGTGGGGGGGTGAGCGTGACCTATTGGACCCATTGGGCGGGACAGCAGAGGACTGGTGTGGATTTGGCCTAGGAAGGGCATCGCATTGAGTCCATTCTTGTCGGCGGAACCTTCGGGGGGGACCTGCAGCCCCGGCTGCTGCTGCTGCTGCTGGTCGGTAAAGACGAAGGATCCCATGGATCCGAAAATACCCCGCGAGCGGGTGAATGGGGAACGTGGATTGTTAATAGTTGGATTCATCTTATTCCAGCACCTGTGAGGAAATATTCGTTCATGGGCTTTGTTTTGTATTTGTATTTTTATTTACTTTATGTTCCCTGTGCTTTCGATATTTGCTGCCGTTCTCTGTGTTGTGCCGCTCTCTCCAGATATTCGTACTGAATGATTTCCAGAGCCAGTTCTGAACGGCTCCAAGTGATAGTTCAGGGCCCACTTCGATGTTGTGTTTCGAATCACAGGTCAGGTGACGTACTTTCCCTGGGCAGAGCTGCGACTTGCAATAGTTGATCGGCTTTGTTGGTTTGGGATAGGACTTGCGATAAATACCATGCCACCATACTCCTTGGTGTGGCCGAAATGTTGGCTACCATTCTGGGATTAAGGAGTTAAGGGTTAAGGGTTAAGGGGAGTGGTGGAGGGGGGGGGTATATTTTTGCTTGGCTTTACATCTTCCTTAAGCTGCTGTTTTGTGTCACAGCCAACCTGTCATTTGTACATTGAATTGCTGCTCGAGAGGTCTCTTTGGAGTCCTCTGTTCCCCGTGTACAAATTTACATAAAATCACAGGAAGCACTTAGGATTAATAGGGGGCACTCATCCCCCTCTACTCCCTCTCCCCCTTTTGGTGGTGTCATGGGTTAAGCATTTGCTGTGTTCGGCATTCAATTTGTGGCTTGATTTCTTACCTTTTATGATGCGCTATACGGCTGTAATCCATGTAGGACATGCCCTTTAATTATCCATTCAAAGGCGCTAAAGAGGGTAGTCCTGTAATCCAAAAGGGCATCCAGTATATCCAGAGCGAAGGTTAATCCATTCGATGGAGCGCTCAAGCAGACCAGCCAGGCGGTTGACCAGAAGCTTAACGAGGCTGAAAATTTCCAAGAGGCCGCCAGCCGGCAAGTGTCATTGCAGTCCCTCCAGTCGACTCCACTCCAGTCCAGTTTTGTCCCAAACTGTGCGACGTGAATAACTTTGATGATTTCTTGGCCCAAAGGCGCCCACACAATATAAATACTCCTCCCTTTTTGGTCAATAAGTTTATTTTCAGTCGTTACATTCACGAATAACCGGCGAGTTTTTCTACTCAAATCAAATATTAAAATTAAAAAACGAAACAGTTATTGGTTGATGTCCTTCAGCTTCTCTGGATCAGTCTACTCAAGCCAAATCAAATATTAAAATTAAAAAACGAAACAGTTATTGGTTGATGTCCTTCAGCTTCTCTGCATCCGTCTTGGCGGCCCACAAGCTGCACCCAATTTTTTTATAGTCATCGCTGCACATGACTATCGCCCTCAAATACTCGGCCGGCACCCCAGTTTCCTCTGATAGTCTTAACATGGTCACTTTTTTTTTTCCTTAAAAACGGCAGCAATTTTGCATTGCCTTCGAATTCCTTGAAACCATACCTCTTATTGCTGTGTAATGTTGGTTCATTACGTGGTTTCCCAAGGTGCTCAACCTTCCAATCATTTTGCCGCATAGTTTTCACTTGCTGCCATGCACGGGGGCGAAGCCTTAGGGGAAATCGGTGTTTTCAAATTGTCCTTTCCACTTTCAGTACTAAGAATGTCTTCAGTAAACATGTCTGGAGAATTAAGAAGTTATTATATGTATTTTTTTTAAATTTTACTTAGTCCAGATCCTCCCGAACCTCCTGCTCCTGCTTCTCCTCCACGTGGTGCACTGGCTCAGACGAATCATATATTTCATCAGAAATAGTACACTCCATATCATTGACTGTATAATCAGAAATATTCTGAATATTGTCAGAACTGTTTTCAATATTCTCCTCAATATCGTGAGTTGTGGCCGACTCCTCCGTATCACCGTGCATATTGTCAATATCCTCAATATCGTGAGTTGTGACCGACTCCTCCGTATGACCGTTCATATTGTTGTCAATATCCTCAATATCCTGAGTTGTGGCCGACTCCTCCGTATCACCGTGCATATTGTCAATATCCTCAATATCCTGAGTTGTGGCCGACTCCTCCGTATCACCGTTCATATTGTTGTCAATATCCTCAATATCCTGAGATATCATCAGAACAGAAATATTCTGCACCGGAGTAACAGGCTCAGCATACTTCGCGTGCGTCGTCCCCGCTGAATGGAATACATTATTAGAAGAATATAATATAAATGTAACTAATTTACTTACCCTTACGTTGATGGTCCAGAAAAAAAAAGTACAAATTAATCACTCCTGCTGCACTTATGTCGCAAACTTGGGCTCCACCGAACGACAACGTCATGTTGTCAATTTCCTGTGCTTTCGGGCTTTGCACTTTCCGGCCTTGCAGATGGTCCCAGTATATCCCGCATAATACATTAACAAGGGCACTGTCCACCCCGTCAATTCTTACACCTCCCAAATTAATGTACATCTTTGTCTTATTTTGTGTTCTTTATTTATGTTTTAAATAACGGGGCATGTATGGTTTTGGTATTTACTCATCGATAGTATTATAAGAAATACCAATGTACTCTATATGCCAACACACATTTATTCGAATACGACGATCAAGAAGGAAGAACGTTTACAGATATTTTGTTGCTATACGATACGGACCGATAAATATCACATAATTCCGCGTCGAGTTTCCTGATTTCAACATGTATAAAAATAAAAAAATAAAATAATTGTAAGGCAACATATATTAACCCTAACCGATCGAGATATTATACTGCAATTAGTTTTATGCGATATTATACTGCGATATGATACTGCGATAGGTTTTATGCGATATTATACTGCGATAAGTCTGAGGCGAGTTATTCGACGATCGACAAAAATAGAGAAAAGAGGGAAATAAGTTAATAAGAGTAACCCAAGAACCGCGCCAAGATGGATAAAAAGATAGATTCAGAAATGCATAAATTGTGTTTCGATGAGGACATAAAGGAACTCAATCTGTTCGAGCCGTATCAGGACATAGAGGAAGATATGTTCGAGCCGTCGCAATTGTCGTGTTTCGATGAGGACATAAATGAACTCAATCTGTTGGAGCCGTCGCAATTGTCGTGTTTCGATGAGGACATAAATGAACTCAATCTGTTCGAGCCTTATCAGGACAAAGAGGCAGAGGAACATCTGCCGTGTGGACCGCTGGACCGGCTTAGTACATTAGTACATTGCCTATGGATGTGGACGACGACGACACTGAAGGTGAGTAGATTGTGGCAATTACATTGGAGCAGGTGAATCAGACTTTTCTTCCTCCAGGTATCGTCGGTAACGATGATCTGGTCAACGATATTGGTCGCCTTCAAGCGAGCAATGAATTGCACAAAGGTACAGGCCCCCGAAAATCTGGTACCGGACGCATTGGAAGAACTGAAAATGCAAGGAAACATAATGAATGGACGCATTAACATGACTGTAAATTTACAGAAACTAAGCGACTCAGAATTTTCCATTTACATGGATGAGTATCACATGCCGTGGTACCAATATGCAAAAAAAGGACCGGTACATAAATGGAAAATTCTTGCAGTCGCTGCAATCCCAATTAACGGGAATGAAATTCATTATTTTTATTTCCACATTTGTCCCGTTTCCAAAACATCTGCACTAGGCAGGAATGCGGTCAAGGAAGGACTCGATTTAGTATTGAGGGAGGTTGAGAGTGGGGGCTTGTCAAGTCAACTGTTGGCAGTTGGATCCGACCACTGCTTGGCAAATTTCATGCCGTGCAAAAGTGGGATCCCCCATATTGTGGGATCTGCCCCACCTCAAAGAGGTTATCCTAAAAAATGATATACATGAGGATGTGTTGTTGTCAACTATGTATGTCAAGGAATACAGGAAAGAAAATTACAAGAGTATCTTTGAGGCTACGAAGTCGGTAGACAACTTGCCCGACTACCTAATGTCTGATAAAGTTAAAGAAATCATTAAAAATGAAATAATGAACTTATTACGCGCTGTTGAAAAACATTTCGAATTTAGAAACGAACCAATATGTTTTAACAACATGAACAGCAATACCTTCGAGGAACGTGGCAAGCATTTATCAACAATTTTTATAAATATAATGAAAGTATCGTTTAAAGAAGATTTCAACAGAAACCCAGTATATTATGCTACAACTGTAGTGTTCATGGCTCTCCAAATAATGTACCAAAAAATTAAATTATTAAATAAGACGTTAGCAAATATTTTGTAGTATGTAGTATAATTATATTAATTTTAATAATAATAACAATAATAATAATTTGTTTTTTATTTTATTTATTTTATGTAGTATGTATTATACATGTACTATACATCATTAATGTATTTTCAGCTGTAGAATGTAGAATATTTTCAGCCTGTACAAGATTTTCAGCTGTAGAATGTAGAATATTTCAGCCTGTACAAGATTTTCAGCTGTAGAAGCCTGTACAAGATTTTCAGCTGTAGAATGTAGCATATTTTCAGCCTGTACAAGATTTTCAGCTGTAGAATGTAGAATATTTCAGCCTGTACAAGATTTTCAGCTGTAGAAGCCTGTACAAGATTTTTAGCTGTAGAATGTAGAATATTTTCAGCGTACCCATTAACGTACCCAATTCTATTGAGCTCTTATACGAGTTGTAAACAATCTTTGGCTTTCCAAAACGAAAACAATTTCAATCTTGGGCCTCCGCCTAATTGATTTCTAAGATGTACAATCTCAAGGGCTCTCGCCGCAATCCCAATCTTTGACACTCGCCTAAATGGAAAACCAATGTTTGCCCACACCCGGCTTCTCATAAACAATCTCACTCCCGGCTTTCTGCAGATCCTGCACTTTAGGCATTTTACAGTTCTCTCTTTGGATGACGAAATCCAATACTCGGGATGGCGAAATCAATTGAAATTTTTATAGAAAAACTATTCCCGAAAGGGATCAACGATGCAAAGATCAGAAAGTTCAAGTCAGTCTTGATCCAGAAGCGACACCGCAAAGTCGAGCTTAAAATTAAGATCGCGCAAACCCTTTGCCCGGAATCCTTTGTGACCCTCTACTTAAATCTATATCAGTGAAGTTAGAAGTAAAATAAAAACTTTTTAAAAACACAATCCGCTACCGCAGTTATTTAATTGGCGCCCAACGTGGGGCGATGTTGTATAAAAAGCACCGAATAATAAAAGTGTTGCGTCGTGCCGAAACCCGAAGGACAATTAATAAATGGAATAAATCCTTTAGATATAAAAACGCGGAGTGACTGTGAGATATAAGATAAGAAAAAGTGAGATAAAAAGGAAACAAACCGGAGCTTAGGGTGTGCAAAAATAAATACAATATACAATACAAATACAAATACAAATACAATACAAAATACAAATAAATACAAAAGCTAATCAAGACAATTCAAAAATACAAAAAAACAAAAAAAAACAAAATTTTTAAACAAAACCAACCAAACCAAAACACAAAGAAAGTGAAACTATCAGCTAAACTAAAGAAGGAAGACCCCCAGAAGACCCAGTTAAACAAAGAAATTTAAGAAGGAAGACCCGTTCGAAGACCTGTCAGCCAAATCAAGAAGGAAGACCCGTTCGAAGATCTGTCAGCCAAACTAAGAAGGACGACCACTACCGGATAGTTCGTGAGCAAAAGTTGTATTAATAAATATACAAGTTCAATTAGGTTATATTAGATTATAAAAACAAACATATAAGAAAAATTTAAGGTGGATCAACTAACTTTAGATTTTGAAAAACTAAAAATGATTAACTCACAAACAAGGACCGATCCTACTGCAGATCTGGTCTGCAACAGATTTTCGTTCTTTGTGGGGGCGGAAGGGGGTGTGGCGAAATTTTGACACAAAACGGTCAAGGTCCGATATCACAGGAGTGTGGATACCAAATTTGTTTGCTCTAGCTCTTTTGGGTTCTGAGATGCTTGAACTCATATTTGGCAATTGGCAAAACCGACCATGAAACCTGTGTGGTAGAGAGAGACAGAGCGAGAAAGAATGAAATTGTTTTCTTGATTCTGATTATACGATCTGGTTCAGATTTTGCACTCTAGAAGATATAGTCATCTTCTACGATTCTGCGTTTTTGGTTTTATCGTATCGTCGAAATTGTGGATCCCACAGATTTTCGCCCTTTGTGGGAGCGGAAGTGGGCGGGGAAAAGTTTTGAAATTTTCTTGTAGCAGTGACTTATCACAGAAGTCTGGATCCAAAACATCGTTGCTATAGCTCTTATAGTCTTTGAGCACTAGGCGCTGAAGGGGACGGACAGACGGACAGACGGACGGACGGACAGACAGACATGGCTCAATCGACTCGGCTATTGATGCTGATCAAGAATATATATACTTTATGGGGTCTGAAACGATTCCTTCTGGACGTTACACACATCCACTTTTACCAAAAATCTAATATACCCCAATACTCATTTTGAGTATCGGGTATAATAATGCCATAAATTGGATAAACAATCCAAGCACAGTTTGCCAAAAAACAGACTTTATGGACAAGCAATTTAGTTTAGTGTTTACTCTGCTCTCCTCCTCCCACGCAGCTAGAGGGTATCTCGATCTGATCACATCACGTATTCGGGAAGGGTATGGTTAAATATCATGTGAGAATGTTATAGCAGTGTAAGACAGTACGTATATAGTATAAATTATTGACAGACGATCGGAGAAACGCGGCTGATCCTGTGCAGCTGGACATATACATATTCAGTTTATCGCGTTAAAAACTTTACATTAATCACGTCTGTCCCCCTTCTACTTACTCTTTCCAAAGTGTTGTCATTTGCTGATTTCACTTTTGCAGCTGCACCAACACAAAGAACTTTAGTAGAGGATTCGGTGTGCAACTCAGAGCCAATTTTGTTGGGCAATTTCCTAGGCTCCAGCTCTCTCAGTCTCCAAATTCCAGATGTTCCCACAGACAGAAAGAAGAACAGGGCTGAAAGGCTTATAAATATAAATTCACTCAAAGAAAAAATGAGAAGTCGAAACAGTTTTCAAATCGCGAATGAAGATAATCTCATTATTATTTTTCTTTTAAAACTAGTAATAATGTCGTTGGACTCCCTTTCCTTTGTGACACACTTTATTCTCAAATTCCAGAGTGATACGAGTACTTTTTTTTTACCAGTGTTATAGTATATACATATGTGAGCTCCAAGAGAAGGGGGAATAAAATTCCACTCCAGACTCCATATACTCTGTGATTTCGACTGGTTTCCGTAGATGAAGCAAATGTTTAAGAGTTTAAGGGCAATTTGTGTTTTCCGAAGCTTTTCGCAATAAGTATAGATTACCTTGACTACATCAATATTTCTGAAAGTAGTGCTCTTAATTGCTAGGGTCAGATGCGACTGAGAGAGGAGTTGCTCACTTTTGAAATCGTTTGCTGTTAAGTTTTCTGTTAATTATTGTGATATTACGCCATTCTGTCAACCGATGTCTTAGTAAGACTTTGGGTCGAGCTTCAGCTTGGACAAACAATGAAGTTGTTTGTCAATTGCTTGGGCAAATACTCGTACTCAGCGGGAAAAACTGTTCAAAGTGACCGCCACGATAATTAGATATTGATCTCTAACAACACTGCGCATGTGCCCTGCTGCATATCGATGTTCTCATATCGATATTCTTCTTTCGGCGTCTGTCTCTTGCGTATGTTACTCGGAAGCACATATAATTCTGTATACTGATCTTCTGCTGTCTTACCAATAAAATAACTTTAACAGGTTATGGGCCCAGACACCAATTCACCCAGAAACAGTATAAAACAGAAACAGTGAGAAACAATAAACATTGTTTGGTGCTTAGTGAAAAGCAGTGCTAAAAAAATGGCATAGACTCATTAGTGTATGTGTGTACATAGAAAGGCAAAAGAACAAGTTGAACAAATTCAACGGAGATTCGCATTGTGTTTTTTTTATTAGAATTTTGCAGCGAATCGGACCGCTGCCGTGGTTTAAAGTCCAAAATAAAGCAGTCCCAACGGATCAAGAAACACAAAAGCGAACGGAGACTCAAGTGTGTATACCAAAAAGTGCGTATGCCAAGCCGCACAAAACCGCGAGTGTGTGTGTATACCCAAAAGTGTGTATACCAAGGCATAGAAAATCGCGAGTGTGTGTGTGTAAATAGCAACTCGGAGGGATACTTAAAAGAAAACGAAAAAAACAAAAGAAAGACACGGACAACAGTATTGTCGTCGTAGTTGCTTTGTGCATGAGACGATCGACAGTTACAAATTTTGCACTGTGGGACAATAAGTATAAAAAATGAGTGGAAATATGAATTTCAATATTGAGAAACTGGACGAAAACAATTATAGCACATGGGAAGTTTTGATGAGAAGTGCTCTCATACAAAATGATTTGTGGCCAATCGTCAGTGGTAAAATTGAGCTTAGTGAAAGTGCAACAAATGAGCAACGTGCAGCTTTTGAACTAAAGGATCAAAAGGCGTTGTCGTCAATTTTACTTTGTGTTAAATCGACCCAACTAAACAATATTAAAAATTGTGTATCGTCGTCACAGGCATGGCAAAAGCTAAATAAAATTCACAGGCCAAGCGGACCAGCAAGGGTAGTGCTTTTAATTAAACAATTGTTGACGTTAAAAATGTCGGATGGTATAAGTGCACAGGAATATTTGCGGAAATTCAAGGTGGTACACGAGGCTTTAGCAGAGGTCAACATAAAGGTTGATGAAAAGATCTTATCAGTTGTGTTGCTAAATGGTTTGCCTAAATCGTATGAAAGTTTTGTTGTTGCGATTGAGACGCGAGATGATTTGCCGAGCTTGAGCATGCTAAAAATAAAAATTTCTGAACAAGCGAATAGGCAGGAAGATAGCATTAGCAAGAAAATTACAAGTAGCGCGGAACTACACGTCAGTTATGACAACAACAATTTTAAGAAAAACTTTAAGAAGGGCAAAAAGTGTTTTAAGTGCGGAAAGGAAGGGCATTTTAAATCGGAATGCCGTGCTAAAAGCAGGCAGGAAGGAGCAAACAAGGGCGCAAACAGTAAAAGCGGGGAAAGATTGGGTACAATGCTTTGCGTAACCGAATATGCCAAAGTGGCACCAGAAAAATATGTACCAATCCTAAATTTAGCTAAGCCAAATGACCAGATGTTAAATGCATGGTGCATAGACAGTGGCGCAACGGCGCATCTATGTTGTGACAAGGAACGCTTTGTGTCGATAATCAAAAAGTATTTTTAGCCGGCGGTAAATCACTTATTGCTGAAGGGCATGGAACTGTTCAAGTAAAGTTCGGTGATAGATCCGTTACGCTGGAAAATGTTATCTTGGTACCAGATTTGCAGTACAATTTTATTTCAGTCACAAAACTATTAAAACATGGAAAAAAAATTGTGGATGAGAAAAATCAAGCGATGATTTTTGAAAACGGAAAAATAGTTATAAAGGCACATCTGGAAAATGGATTGTTTATGGTTCAGGACAATCAGGAAAAGTGTATGAACATTGTCAATGTTGAGGCATATGCATTCAAATGGCACAATAGGTTCGGCCATGTACATTTTGACGCATTAAAAGAAATGGTTAACAAGGAGATGGTAATAGGTCTCAAGGGCATATACAAGCCAAAACAAGTGTGTGCAACATGCGCAAAAAGTAAAATTTGCGTGCAACCATTTCAATCGAGCACAAACAGGTCAAAGGGCGTTCTAGACTTTATACATACTGATGTATCCGGTCCAATGCAAAAGCAGTCAATGGGAGGCAATCGATATTTCGCCACATTTATTGATGATTGTTCAAGATATGTATCAGTAAGTTTCCTAAAAACCAAAGATCAGGTTTTCGAGGCTTTTAAAGAATTTAAAAGTCAAGTTGAGTGCCAAACTGGGAGAAAAGTCAAGGTTTTACGAAGCGACAATGGCCGAGAATACATATCAAACGTTTTTGATAATTACCTAAACCAAAATGGAATAAAGCGAAACTTAACAGTGCCATATACACCTCAACAAAACGGAGTTGCAGAAAGGGCCAACAGAACATTGGTAGAAATGGCAAGAAGTATGCTGCTGCATGCTGAGTTAAGTGAATGCTATTGGGCAGAAGCGATTCGAACTGCCACGTATTTGCGAAATAGAGTGGCAAGCAGCTGCTTGAGCGGGGTGACACCTTTTTAAATATGGACAGGTAGAAAGCCAGTGGTATCGCATTTAAGAGTTTTTGGCTCAGTAGCGATAGCTCTAGATAAAACAAAGAAATCAAAGTTCGCACAGAAATGCTTAGAGTATATAATGGTGGGCTACTCGGATACGGCCAAAGCATACCGTTTGGTCAGTAAAGAAACCAGGAAACTCGTAGAGAGTAGGGATGTCATTTTTGTAGAACCTGAAGAGGGCAAACTAGATGCATCATGTTCCAATGACATGGCATCAATTGAGGTTCAACAAAACCAGGACTCTGAACCCGAAATGGATAGCGAGCAATTTAAAGATCCAGAAAATGAGCCAGAAAATCAGGAGGAGATTAGGTCTAGTAATGACATTCTTGTAATTCCAGAACCAATAAGAGGACCAGGACGCCCAACCATAGTACGGACGGGCAAACCAGGAACACCAAGGAAGCAGTATCATGTGCTCAATGCGATACTGGCAGCAGACGTACAAGTTCCACAAAACTACGCACAAGCTGAACGGTGTACTGAAGGCGAGATATGGAAAGCATCAATGAAGGACGAGTACGAATCTCTCGTGAAGAACGGCACGTGGTCGCTTACTAAATTGCCTAGCGGGAAAAAGTCCATTGGATGCAGATGGGTTTATGCAGTTAAGTCCAATCCGGATGGAAGCGTGAACAGGCTCAAATCACGTCTGGTGGCGAAAGGTTGTAGCCAACGCTACGGGATCGACTACAAGGAAACATTTGCACCAGTTGTACGCCACGCAACTATCAGGTTGATAATTGCACTTGCAGTCGAACATGGTCTCCACCTACATCAAATGGATGTTGTCACGGCGTATCTCAACGGCGAATTGGAAGATGAGGTTTTTATGAGACAACCTGAGGGCTTCATCAGCGAAGTTCACCCAAATCACGTTTTGAGGCTTCACAAAAGTATATATGGCCTAAAAAAATCAGGAAGAGTGTGGAACTCTACGTTGGATGCAACGCTGAGACGCATTGGTCTTATACCGACTGTCAACGAGACCTGTCTGTATTGTAAGCCAGGTAAAAATATGTGTCTAATAGCTGTCTACGTAGATGACATTATTTTGGCGTGTAAGGACCTAGATGATATATCTGATATCAAGATAAAGATCGCAGCAGAATTTGATGTGGTTGACATCGGGCCTATGCAATACTTTTTAGGTATTGAGGTGAAACGTGAAGGCAGTACGGGTGCGATTTCAATCAGCCAACGGAAGTATATTAGAGAGTTGCTCGAACAGTACAATTTGAAAGATTGTCGACAGACGTCCACGCCTCTTGAAGCTGGTTACCAGGTGGCATGCAACAAAGAGGACTGCCGCAGGGTCGACATCACATCGTTCCAAAAGCTAATTGGAGAGTTATCTTATCTTGCTGTTATGACTCGTCCGGACATTGCGCATTCGGTGAACAAATTAGCACAACGTAACAAGGATCCTCATTCCGAGCATGAAGCGGCAGCCAAGCACATCCTTCGATATTTGGCAAAAACTATCGACTGGGAGATATGCTACACAAAGCAAGGAAAGGCAATTGAGTGTTTTGTTGATGCAGATTGGGCAAGTGATATGACGAACCGAAAGTCATTCACTGGCTATGTATGCATGTTGGCAGGAGGAGCGGTTTCTTGGGAGTCAAGAAAGCAATCGACGGTTGCCCTTAGTTCCACGGAGGCAGAGTACATAGCCTTATCATCTGCAGCAAAAGAGGCGATATACTTTCGCAGCCTACTGATTGACTTGAAGCTGATGTCCAAGGAGTCAGCTATTCAGATGTACGATGACAACATTGGAGCACAGCAGCTTGCTAGAAACCCCATGTTTCATGCACGTACAAAGCACATTGACGTCAAGATACATCATATTCGAGCGGTTCTCAAGAGAGGTGAAGTCAACATTGCGTATCTGCCAACCGATAAGATGATAGCAGATGTCCTCACAAAGAACTTAGCCAAGGTTATGCACCATAAATTTGTATTCGCATTTGGTTTAAAAGTTAAGTATATTTAAAGTTTGTAAACATGCGTTGTGTTGAGGAGGAGTGTTCAAAGTGACCGCCACGATAATTAGATATTGATCTCTAACAACACTGCGCATGTGCCCTGCTGCATATCGATGTTCTCATATCGATGTTCTCATATCGATATTCTTCTTTCGGCGTCTGTCTCTTGCGTATGTTACTCGGAAGCACATATAATTCTGTATACTGATCTTCTGCTGTCTTACCAATAAAATAACTTTAACAAAAACAATTACAAGAATGGGGAAGAGGTTAAGATGGGAGACAAGAAAATATCAAATAAAGGCCCAATCAAGGAAGGTGATTGTGCGATTCTGTTTATCTTATCAACGACAAATTTTGACCACAGGGGCGTCATTTACAATCCTCAATTTGTTTGCATACTAAAGCAACATTAGCCGAAGAGCTAATTCCCAATTCGTAGGCTATTGATAAACAATCAGTGGGGAAATATTCAAATTAGCCAGGTCTCATGTGTGATTAGCCGATTTCTCACACATTTCAAGCATCAAAGCAGACAGCAGACAGAACGGAACAGAACAGAACAGAACACAACAGAGCGGAGAAGACGTTGAGCTGACGGCTGGAGGGATCAGATCCCACAGAAGAAGCCGCCTTGAAATTTACGAAAAGAGCCGCCTATAAATCGCAAGATTTCAGCACTGCCCAGGGCTTTATCTAAAGCTCCATTCGGAACAGTATTCAAAGCATAAAGCGTAACAAATTGATTGCTAATTGATATTGATGTGTACATTATTTTATGATTATTCTTTATGATCGTTAAATTTTGATATACCAAAAGGCGAGCGAGATCGAACACCAAACTTGATTCAAATTTGTAGATCACTTTGAACAATCAAGCCACTCATTGAGTACTTCTCAGGCCTTGTCTTACCTTGTCTTCAGTTGGATTGTTATAATTTAATAACTACACGGGAGGGCAAATTAAGTCTGTAGTTCGGGTACCACAAAAACTACTTAAAGACGCTTTCTTTAATTGCCCCCAAAACGAAGATTTGGTTTTTATTTTTCGAGAAACCTGTGGGGTAGCTTTCGGCTGCGGATGTGGCTGTGACTGTGGCTGTCACTGTGGCTCTGCCTCCAGCTGCTGGCCAGCTCCATGGACAGACAGTCATTTGTGTGAAAATCATCGTAGCATGAAGCGTTGTCAAATACCGTTTGTTGCGGGGGTCGGTCCACTCTCATGCTTTTGTTTCGGCCATTTCAAGGTCTGTACAGAAACCGTCTGTTGGGTCAGACCTCCCTCCATTGACCAGAGCAGAGCTCTAACAATGCGGGTTCTGGCATCATTTTCATAGAAACGGCATTAGAAGTTACTCATACGCAGCGTGGATTGGATAAGATTAACGAAATCCCACATAGACATAGCTCATCCTCCCCATTCTCACTTGACTCTTTGCAGACAGCAGAATGAGCTCTAACAACTGCGGTTTCATCGATCCGCAGGGCCAGTTGAGCGCAGCCCTCGCTAATCGGGACGAAGACGAGAACCAGTTCGAGCAACAGTTCGCGGAGTACCACCAGAACGACAGCGGAAACGCAGACAACCAATGCAATGCCAACCAGGAGGAGTATCAGTCCCTGCTGGCGGAGAGTATCAAGCGGGGCAAGCAGCGAGCCTTTGAGGCCATCCTCGAGACGGGCATCAACATTAATCCTTCAAAATTGAGCGACATCAGCCCCGTGGAGTTGGCCGTAATCTGGGGCAACCACAGGGCGCTAGAGAAGCTGTTGAAGCATCCGCAGCTGAGGCTGACATCGCATTCCAAGCTGCTGAACGCGGTTATCAGTCGCCTGGGTGAGCAGCCGCTGGACGACTTCTGTGACCACCAGCGCTGCTTCCAGCTGCTGCTCGAGAGCGATCGTGTGGACATGAGGCGGACAAGGCTGGCCTGGTGCCACTCTCCTATGCGGTCAAGTATCGCAACACAAAGGTGGCACAGGAGCTTCTACGGCAGGGAGCGTACATCGGGGCGAGAAGCGCGTTCGGAGATCTTCCCATACAGGAGATGGACCCGAAAGTGCTGGAGGAGCACTTCGATTCCTGCATCACCACCAACGGGGAGAAGCCCGGTGACCAGAGTTTCGAGATCATCATCAACTACAAGAATCTGATGAGACGCCAGCGAGAGCCCGGGCAGTCGGACAAGCGGAGCATTGGCCATCCTCACCAATTTGAGGACGAGATGACTCCAATCGCATACATCGCCGATTCCAAGGAGCTGCGTTACCTGCTGCAGCACCCGCTAATCTCGAGATTCCTCTTCCTCAAGTGGCACCGCCTCTCGGTGATCTTCTATCTGAACTTTCTACTTTACTCTCTCTTCACTGCCTCCATTATCACGCATACGCTCCTTAAGTTCCACGAAAGCGACCACACGGGCCTGACTGCCCTCTTCGGCCTGTTCTCTTGGATAGGGATTGTGTATCTCATGATCCGAGAGGTCATACAGCTTGCCATGTCGCCGCTGCTGTACTTCAGGTCCATCACGAACCTGATGGAGGTGGCTCTCATTGTCTTGTCGATCCTAACCTGCATGGAAGCCAGCTACGACAAGGAGACGCAGCGCATACTGGCCGTCTTCACCATTCTGCTGGTGTCCGTGGAGTTCTGCCTGCTGGTTGGCTCCCTGCCAGTACTCTCAATTTCGACGCACATGCTCATGCTGCGCGCCGTCTCCAGCAGCTTCGTCAAGAGCTTTGCTCTCTACTCGATCTTTGTGCTTACATTTAGTCTGTGCTTCTACATACTGTTTGGCAAGCCCCAGGTGGATTCCTCCTCTCCGAAGGACAGCACGCCAGAGCCAGCAAAGGAGGGAGAAGATGATGGTCACTTCAACACATTCTCCGTGCCCATCGAGGCGCTCATCAAGACGATTGTGATGCTCACGGGAGAATTTGATGCCGGTGACATTAAGTTTGACAGCGTCTACACTTACCTGATCTTCCTGCTCTTTGTGTTCTTCATGACCAATTCGCTGTTCAATCTCCTGAATGGTCTGGCTGTCAGCGATACTCAGGTGGGTTTATATTTCCTTTTCTTCCTCGGCTTTATCCAACTGTTTTCTCCCCTCTCTTTTCCCACAGGCCATCAAGGCCCAGGCGGAACTGAACGGCGCCATTGTCCGCACCAATCTGCTGACCCGCTACGAGCAAGTTCTCACTGGCCGAGATGGACACGCTCAGACCTCATCGTCCCAGTTGAACAAAGGCAGTCGGTTCGCTCGAGGAAGACCATGAGCTAGTCACCGGTTCAATCGTAATTTTCTTCATGCTTTTCTTGAGTTTCACGCCCTCGTGGCTTTTCCCACACTTGGGACCCCACTAGGCAGAAAAGCGAGGGGAGAGAAAATCTTCACTGATGAATCGCCTGATCGGATCGGATGGGCTGTTATATACTCACAACACATACTCATTGGCCGCATTTGCGAATCGCTGGGCTGTGAACAAGCTTGAATTGAAAGAGTGTCGGCACTTCGGTGTGCCAAAGATACATATCTTTACCCCTTGAATCAGCTCGTGTAGAGTTTTCTGCCGTGCATTGCACTTTTGAGCTCAGGTCCTAAACGAGAGTCACACACCACACACATGCACATTATTATCATTATCATCATCACTATGATAATGACTGTGAGCGAACGAATGCTGATGAAGCCTCATTGTCAATGTCGAAAGTTATGGGATTGGTTAAGGAAACCCAAGGTGGGATATGAAAAGTATTGCGTTCTGCTCTGGCATAGGATCCCAGCTTTAATATTAGGGGGATTCCCCTTCCAAGCAACGATGCGACAATCAACGGACATTTATTAACAACTGTATGTACATATGCATCTACAGTGGGTACACAGCAAGGCAGGCGCGATTAGATACAGGCCAGCGCCGAGCAGCGTAGACACCCAGTACCCTGCCACCCTCCGAGGGAAACAGAGAGCGATGAAGGGGGATGTGTGTGCGTATCCAATGAATTAATATTTCATTCTAGAACGAAATTGTCTGCGTTAGTTGGGCACACACACACATAGTACATATATGCTGGCAGCGTTCCCAAGGGAGAACAGCCAGGGCGTTGTCGACAGGGGAATACTACTAAGCAGAAAGAGAAGGCGAGTTCATATTATTGCCAATTGAATGCAAGAAAAATAAAGAGAGTGGAGTGGGCGATGCCAAAGGCAGAAGAAAGAAAGGCCGTAAACCAAAAGAAGAAGGCCTGTCTCGCTCTCTCTCGTGGGAATTGACTTTGAATTTCGAATATTTCGGTATCTATTTTCATTGCGGCCAAAAACGGAGAGACGATTCCGTGTATTGCGATGCCAGCATCAACGAAAATAGATGCCCAAATGGAAGTGCAAACATCTCTGTGGGGAGGGGTGGAGTGTCGGGCGTGTGGCCGTGTCTTCTGTCAGTGTGTGATTGGATACTGCTTGCTGCTTTCTGTTCGATGGCTGCCCCTAGAGCACGAGGTGCAGGCGTATCTGGAACACCAGCTGCTCGACGGTCTTCTTCAGGAGCGCCGCCAGGGACAGGATGAATCCCAGGAGGCTGAGGGAGAACAGCCAGGGCGTGGTCATGAGCACGGCAAAGAAGACGAGCGTCTCGTCGCCCCGGGCATTGGCCATGCGCCACAGCAACTGGCGCTGGATGGTGCGCAGCTTGAACTTGCTGTTCCACAATCGGTGGCGCTTCGAGCCGACGGTTTCGACCAGCCAGAACACCGCGCAGCACAGCAGCTGCAGCACCAGCATCTTGACCACACCTGTCTCCAAGACGAGGTGGTACAAGGCCACCATGCGCTGACGGTGCTCCGGCTGCATTGTGGAGAGCACGACTGCGCCGAGGGACTCCAGCGGGGAGACCCTGGGGAAAGGCCGTCGGAGAGCTCCTCCCACTCCGAGTCCGCCTCGGTGCGCTCTATCGAGCTGAACTCGCTCTGGCTCTGACAGGTCTGGCTCTGACAGGAGCACGACTCCTCCTTCTTGGTCCTCCTCGGTGGGCATCGAGTAGTCGCCCTCGTAGTCGCCCTCGTAGCGGCAGTCGGAGTACTCTTCGTGGGGGTCGTCGTAGTAGTCTCCGCGACTGTCCGGAGAAGCGCCGCCTGTCCAGAGGGAGCTCAACACGGGCTCAACATGGGACCACCCCATCGAAGCCATCTGTGGCACAGCATTGAATCTGCAGGGGAGCCGGGGGTAAGTTATGTCCTGGGGGTAAGGGGAGTCTGGGCTGCTGCCGCTCACCCATCTGAATCCCCCATCGGAGGGAAGGTGGGGGGGTGAGCGTGACCTATTGGACCCATTGGGCGGGACAGCAGAGGACTGGTGTGGATTTGGCCTAGGAAGGGCATCGCATTGAGTCCATTCTTGTCGGCGGAACCTTCGGGGGGGGACCTGCAGCCCCGGCTGCTGCTGCTGCTGCTGCTGCTGGTCGGTAAAGACGAAGGATCCCATGGATCCGAAAATACACCGCGAGCGGGCGAATGGGGAACGTGGATTGTTAATAGTTGGATTCATCTTAGTCCAGCACCTGTGAGGAAATATTCGTTCATGGGCTTTGTTTTGTATTTGTATTTTTATTTACTTTATGTTCCCTGTGCTTTCGATATTTGCTGCCGTTCTCTGTGTTGTGCCGCTCTCTCCAGATATTCGTACTGAATGATTTCCAGAGCCAGTTCTGAACGGCTCCAAGTGATAGTTCAGGGCCCACTTCGATGTTGTGTTTCGAATCACAGGTCAGGTGACGTACTTTCCCTGGGCAGAGCTGCGACTTGCAATAGTTGATCGGCTTTGTTGGTTTGGGATAGGACTTGCGATAAATACCATGCCACCATACTCCTTGGTGTGGCCGAAATGTTGGCTACCATTCTGGGATTAAGGAGTTAAGGGTTAAGGGTTAAGGGGAGTGGTGGAGGGGGGGTATATTTTTGCTTGGCTTTACATCTTCCTTAAGCTGCTGTTTTGTGTCACAGCCAACCTGTCATTTGTACATTGAATTGCTGCTCGAGAGGTCTCTTTGGAGTCCTCTGTTCCCCGTGTACAAATTTACATAAAATCACAGGAAGCACTTAGGATTAATAGGGGGCACTCATCCCCCTCTACTCCCTCTCCCCCTTTTGGTGGTGTCATGGGTTAAGCATTTGCTGTGTTCGGCATTCAATTTGTGGCTTGATTTCTTACCTTTTATGATGCGCTATACGGCTGTAATCCATGTAGGACATGCACTTTGTTTATCCATTCAAAGGCGCTAAAGAGGGTAGTCCTGTAATCCAAAAGGGCATCCAGTATATCCAGAGCGAAGGTTAATCCATTCGATGGAGCGCTCAAGCAGACCAGCCAGGCGGTTGACCAGAAGCTTAACGAGGCTTAAAATTTCCAAGAGGCCGCCAGCCGGCAAGTGTCATTGCAGTCCCTCCAGTCGACTCCACTCCAGTCCAGTTTTTTCCCAAACTGTGCGACGTGAATAACTTTGATGATTTCTTGGCCCAAAGGCGCCCACACAATATAAATACTCTTCCCTTTTTTGTCAATAAGTTTATTTTCAGTCGTTACATTTACGAATAACAGGCGAGTTTTTCTACTCAAATCAAATATTAAAATTAAAAAACGAAACAGTTATTGGTTGATGTCCTTCAGCTTCTCTGGATCAGTCTACTCAAGCCAAATCAAATATTAAAATTAAAAAACGAAACAGTTATTGGTTGATGTCCTTCAGCTTCTCTGCATCCGTCTTGGCGGCCCACAAGCTGCACCCAATTTTTTTATAGTCATCGCTGCACATGACTATCGCCCTCAAATACTCGGCCGGCACCCCAGTTTCCTCTGATAGTCTTAACATGGTCACTTTTTTTTTTTCCTTAAAAACGGCAGCAATTTTGCATTGTCTTCGAATTCCTTGAAACCATACCTCTTATTGCTGTGTAATGTTGGTTCATTACGTGGTTTCCCAAGGTGCTCAACCTTCCAATCATTTTGCCGCATAGTTTTCACTTGCTGCCATGCACGGGGGGCGAAGCCTTAGGGGAAATCGGTGTTTTCAAATTGTCCTTTCCTCTTTCAGTACTAAGAATGTCTTCAGTTAACATGTCTGGAGAATTAAGAAGTTATTATATTTATTTTTTTTAAATTTTACTTAGTCCAGATCCTCCCGAACCTCCTGCTCCTGCTTCTCCTCCACGTGGTGCACTGGCTCAGATGAATCATATATTTCATCAGAAATAGTACACTCCATATCATTGACTGTATAATCAGAAATATTCTGAATATTGTCAGAAATGTTTTCAATATTCTCCTCAATATCGTGAGTTGTGGCCGACTCCTCCGTATGACCGTGCATATTGTTGTCAATATCCTCAATATCCTGAGTTGTGGACGACTCATCCGTATCACCGTGCATATTGTCAATATCCTCAATATCGTGAGTTGTGGCCGACTCCTCCGTATGACCGTTCATATTGTTGTCAATATCCTCAATATCCTGAGTTGTGGCCGACTCCTCCGTATCACCGTGCATATTGTCAATATCCTCAATATCCTGAGTTGTGGCCGACTCCTCCGTATCACCGTTCATATTGTTGTCAATATCCTCAATATCCTGAGATATCATCAGAACAGAAATATTCTGCACCGGAGTAACATGCTCAGCATACTTCGCGTGCGTCGTCCCCGCTGAATGGAATACATTATTAGAAGAATATAATATAAATGTAACTAATTTACTTACCCTTACGTTGATGGTCCAGAAAAAAAAGTACAAATTAATCACTCCTGCTGCACTTATGTCGCAAACTTGGGCTCCACCGAACGACAACGTCATGGTAGAATGTAGAATATTTTCAGCCTGTACAAGATTTTCAGCTGTAGAATGTAGAATATTTCAGCCTGTACAAGATTTTCAGCTGTAGAAGCCTGTACAAGATTTTCAGCTGTAGAATGTAGAATATTTTCAGCCTGTACAAGATTTTCATCTGTAGAATGTAGAATATTTCAGGCTGTTCAAGATTTTCAGCTGTAGAAGGCTGTACAAGATTTTTGGCTGTAGTGTTCAATTTTTGTTTGTTGTTTGATTGATTTTTGAATTGATTGTTGTTGTTTGATTGATTTTGTTGTTCTGAAGGCTTGATCCACCGGTGACCAGGGACGCAGGATGGCTCTAAGCTATAGTATTTATTGTACGAGTAATAATCAACTAGCACAGCACTAGCATTTAACCCGTATTCAGAGCAGACTGTAAGTTTAAGTTAGTCTGAAATTGTTTTTATTAACATACGAATAATGAAATTGAACAAAACCCTTAATAATTTGTTGTCAGTAAGTAAGTAGTATATAATGGTTATATAGACAGTAAATATTGTATAAACGAATATCTTTACTGTATGTACCATTTTGTACCAGAGTAAATATTTTGTAATTGCAAATGTTAGATTTATGCATTCTTGAATTTTAATTTCTTTTTCTTTTCGTTATAATAGTTTTATTATCTTTAATTGGTTTTCTGTTTTCGTTTTGTTTTTTTTTTGCATTTGATATCATTCGGTTCAAAATGTGTGTGTTGTTTACGCACATATTATGGTTAATGGTTCTTAATCTTGTTCGTTACTCTTTTATTACCCTTTTTGTATATCTTTTGTTTTATAAATTAATCTTCAGCTAAGCTGAGGAGCGTAGCGTATCGGATCAAATCAATAAAAAGTTGATGGGTCTAAGGGGCTAGCTAACGAGGCAGTCAATGGCAATGGCAATGGAAATCCAAATGGAAATTTATGCAAACCATGCGGCAAAACTAAAAAAAAAACTAAACTAAAAACGCAGAATCATAGACGAGGGGGAACGTTGTGAGTTGCTGCGGACACCGCAACTCTACAGTTATACCCGATACTAAGTCAGTATGGCTCTCCTCCGGCAGACGCCTCTACAGAAAATCAGTCTGAGCGTGACGTCGGGCGCTGCGTAGCCACTGCAAATTGATTTGTTCCTTTTGGCTATAAAAATTATCTGATCTAAACCAGATTCAGCAATCTGATAGATATGGTCGTTATCTATGATTCTGCGTTTTTAGTTTTCTCGAATGTGCAATATTGTGGATGCAACAGATTTTCGTTCTTTGTGGCGGCGGAAGGGGGTGGGGCGAAGTTTTGAAATATTCTTGTAGCAGTGACATATCACAGAAGTCTGGATCCAGACCATCGTTGCTCTAGCTCCTATAGTCTATGAGCATTAGGCGCTGAAGGGGACGGACAGACGGACGGACGGACAGACAGACAGGGCTCAATCGACTCGGCTATTGATGCTGATCAAGAATATATATACTTTATATATATACACTCAAACTGTGACATCATCGCCAGAACGAACGAGAGTTTTTGAAAAACGATTTTCGAATGTGGGCCGGCAATGGTCACGATCACTTTTTTGATGCCCTAAAAGGAAACGCCGAAGGTGGCTCGTTTTCTCAAGTGTCTATTGTTTCTTTCAAGAAAAGAAAATATAAGAAATAAACGAAATAATCGTGCCTGACCGTCAGTCGATCCCCTCAGATAGTGTGCAACAGCAGAAAACGGAGTCCAGTTCCATGTTTACCCAATCGGGCTCGGGAGTAATCCAAGCCTCGCTTCATTTGCATGGTCTTTTGGCGTCGAGTGCTTCCGTCCTCACATACCACATTACACATGTACCGAGAGCTGAAATTGCATTTCTTATTACCAATTACAATTAAATAATCCATCGATTAGGCGATATGTGGAGAGTCGAGCGACCAGGTCTCAGTTTCCCTCCCTCCCCATATACGACTACTACCTAAATCGTTGGCTGGATTCATTCGTTTGCCGATCTGGCTCCGCCCACAAAGCTTTTGTTTATTCGTTTTCTACTTTTAGCGGGACTCAAGGGCGTAGGCCCAAAAGGGGTGCTAAATCAAAGTGATCTTTAATTAATTTTTTTTTGAAAATCTTGCCATTTTCAGGGCTTTTGGAAGTTCCGGGGAGAATCGTGAAAGTCCCAGTACTACCGCCTCGTCTGGGCTTAATTAAATTATTCGAAATTATCGAAACGTGCGGGGCACTGACTGACATCCCCCCCAATTCTCCCACTCCACACACACCCCCTCAAATCTTTTGTTGTGTGTTCTACGAGTACATGATGTAGGCCAGCCAATTGTTTATGAAGTGCACAGCGAGTACGAGTAGTACATATGTATATACCCAATATAGAGCATGTATATGCGATGCATGTGTGTGTATCCACTTTAGTTAAGTTAAGCATGTGTCCATGTGTTTGTGAGCTGTCTGTATTTCGGTGCCAGCTAAGCATTTCTTGTATACAACTATATTTTGTTGCTTTTTATCTGCGGATGCCACTCGGAGGCGGTTCAGCATGAAGTCATGCTTGGTCTCAGTTCCAGCTCCTTCTCCTCACGCATTCATCTTAATTACGAAGTTTTTATGATGAAAATTTCGGGGCTGCGTTTCACTACAAGTCAAGTATATATTTCACTGTAAAAAAACTTCATTTGTAGATCAAGATTGTAGTTTTTTTCTGCCACACCCGAGTACTTTTTTCTTCATACTAGAAGTTTTGGTTATTTCCCTTTGTTTTTCCAGTTTTAATGCCAAGTGTAAACAAAGCGTCTCGGGCCAGACCATCGCCTGTTGTTCATTAAGTGCAGTAAAACGCTGAGAATGAATAAAAAAACGAAGGGGAACGTTGTGAGTTGCTGCGGAGACCGCAACTCTACATTTATACCCGATACTGCAAATTGATTTCTTGCTTTTGGCTACAAAAATGATCCGATCTGATCCAGGTTCAGCAATCTGATAGATATGGTCATTATCTATGATTTTGCGTTTTTAGTTTTCTCAAATCTGCAATATTGTGGATGCAACAGATTTTCGTCCTTTGCGGGGGCGGAAGGGGGTGGGAAGGGGGTGAGATATACGTTTTATAGTCAGATCTAACAGGAGTGCGGATACTAAATTTGGTTACTCTAGCGTTAATAGTCTCTGAGATTTGTGGATGCCCCAGATTTTCGTCCTTTGCGGGGGCGGAAGGGGGTGTGGCGAAATTTTGACACAAAACGGTCAAGGTCCGATATCACAGGAGTGTGGATACCAAATTTGGTTGCTCTAGCTCTTATGGGTTCTGAGATCCTTGAACTCATATTTTGCAATTGGCAAAACCGACCATGAAACCTGTGTGTTAAAGAGAGACAGAGCGAGAAAGAATGAAATTGTTTGCTTGATTCTGGCTATAATAATTATACGATCTGGTTCAGAATTTGCCCTCTAGAAGATATAGTCATCTTCTACGATTCTGCGTTTTTGGTTTTCTCGTATCGTCGAAATTGTGGATGCCACAGATTTTCGCTCTTTGTGGGAGCGGAAGTGGGCGGGGCAAAGTTTTGAAATTTTTTTGTAGCAGTGACATATCACAGAAGTCTGGATCCGAAACATCGTTGCTCTAGCTCTTATAGTCTTTGAGCACTAGGCGCTAATAGGGACGGACAGACGGACAGACGGACGGACGGACAGACGGACAGACAGACATGGCTCAATCGACTCGGCTATTGATGCTGATCAAGAATATATATACTTTATGGGGTCGGAAACGATTCCTTCTGGACGTTACACACATCCACTTTTACCACAAATCTAATATACCCCAATACTCATTTTGAGTATCGGGTATAAAAACGAAACAGTTATTGGTTGATGTCCTTCAGCTTCTCTGCATCCGTCTTGGCGGCCCACAAGCGGCACCCAATTTTTTTATAGTCATCGCTGCACATGACTATCGCCCTCAAATACTCGGCCGGCACCCCAGTTTCCTCTCATAGTTTTAACATGGTCACTTTTTTTTTCCTTAAAAACGGCAGCAATTTTTTGCATTGTCTTCAAATTCCTTGAAAACATACCTCTTATTGCTGTGTAATGTTGGTTCATTACGTGGTTTCCCAAGGTGCTCAACCTTCCAATCATTTTGCCGCATAGTTTGCACTTGCAGCCATGCACGAGGGGCGAAGCCTTAGGGGAAATCGGTGTTTTCAAATTGTCCTTTCCACTTTCAGTACTAAGAATGTCTTCAGTAAACATGTCTGGAGAATTAAGAAGTTATTATACGTATTTTTTTAAAATTTTACTTATTTACTTACTTAAGTCCGGATCCTCCCGAACCACCTGCTCCTGCTTCTCCTCCACGTGGTGCACTGGCTCAGACGAATCATATATTTCATCAGAAATAGTACACTCCATATCATTGACTGTATAATCAGAAATATTCTGAATATTGTCAGAAATTTTGTCAATATTCTCCTCAATATCGTGAGTTGTGGCCGACTCCTCCGTATGACCGTGCATATTGTTTTCAATATCCTCAATATCCTGAGTTGTGGCCGACTCCTCCGTATCACCGTGCATATTGTCAATATCCTCAATATCGTGAGTTGTGGCCGACTCCTCCGTATGACCGTTCATATTGTTGTCAATATCCTCAATACCCTGAGTTGTGGCCGACTCCACCGTATCACCGTGCATATTGTCAATATCCTCAATATCCTGAGTTGTGGCCGACTCCTCCGTATCACCGTTCATATTGTTGTCAATATCCTCAATATCCTGAGATATCATCAGAACAGAAATATTCTGCACCGGAGTAACATGCTCAGCATACTTCGCGTGCGTCGTCCCCGCTGAATGGAATACATTATTAGAAGAATATAATATAAATGTAACTAATTTACTTACCCTTACGTTGATGGTCCAGTAAAAAAAGTACAAATTAATCACTTCTGCTGCACTTATGTCGCAAACTTGGGCTCCACCGAACGACAACGTCATGGCAGAATGTAGAATATTTTCAGCCTGTACAAGATTTTCAGCTGTAGAATGTAGAATATTTCAGCCTGTACAAGATTTTCAGCTATAGAAGCCTGTACAAGATTTTCAGCTGTAGAATGTAGAATATTTTCAGCCTGTACAAGATTTTCAGCTGTAGAATGTAGAATATTTCAGCCTGTACAAGATTTTCAGCTGTAGAAGCCTGTACAAGATTTTTAGCTGTAGTGTTCAATTTTTGTTTGTTGTTTGATTGATTTTTGCATTGATTGTTGTTGTTTGATTGATTTTGTTGTTCTGAAGGCTTGATCCACCGGTGACCAGGGACGCAGGATGGCTCTAAGCTATAGTATTTATTGTACGAGTAATAATCAACTAGCACAGCACTAGCATTTAGCCCGTATTCAGAGCAGACTGTAAGTTTAAGTTAGTCTGAAATTGTTTTTATTAACATACGAATAATGAAATTGAACAAAACCCTTAATAATTTGTTGTCAGTAAGTAAGTAGTATATAATGGTTATATAGACAGTAAATATTGTATAAACGAATATCTTTACTGTATGTACCATTTTGTACCAGAGTAAATATTTTGTAATTGCAAATGTTAGATTTATGCATTCTTGAATTTTCTAACGAAAAGATCGTTATAATAGTTTTATTATCTTTAATTGGTTTTCTGTTTTCTGTTTTCGTTTTGTTTTTTTTTGCATTTGATATGATTCGGTTCAAAATGTGTGTGTTGTTTACGCACATATTATGGTTAATGGTTCTTAATCTTTTTCGTTACTCTTTTATTACCCTTTTTGTATATCTTTTGTTTTATAAATTAATCTTTAGCTAAGCTGAGGAGCGTAGCGTATCGGATCAAATCAATAAAAAGTTGATGGGTCTAAGGGGCTAGCTAACGAGGCAGTCAATGGCAATGGCAATGGAAATCCAAATGGAAATTTATGCAAACCATGCGGCAAAACTAAAAAAAAAACTAAACTAAAAACGCAGAATCATAGACGAGGGGGAACGTTGTGAGTTGCTGCGGACACCGCAACTCTACAGTTATACCCGATACTAAGTCAGTATGGCTCTCCTCCGGCAGACGCCTCTACAGAAAATCAGTCTGAGCGTGACGTCGGGCGCTGCGTAGCCACTGCAAATTGATTAGTTTCTTTTGGCTATAAAAATTATCTGATCTAAACCAGATTCAGCAATCTGATAGATATGGTCGTTATCTATGATTCTGCGTTTTTAGTTTTCTCGAATGTGCAATATTGTGGATGCAACAGATTTTCGTTCTTATGGTGGCGGAAGGGGGTGGGGCGAAGTTTTGAAATATTCTTGTAGCAGTGACATATCACAGAAGTCTGGATCCAAACCATCGTTGCTCTAGCTCCTATAGTCTATGAGCATTAGGCGCTGAAGGGGACGGACAGACGGACGGACGGACAGACAGACAGGGCTCAATCGACTCGGCTATTGATGCTGATCAAGAATATATATACTTTATATATATACACTCAAACTGTGACATCATCGCCAGAACGAACGAGAGTTTTTGAAAAACGATTTTCGAATGTGGGCCGGCAATGGTCACGATCACTTTTTTGATGCCCTAAAAGGAAACGCCGAAGGTGGCTCGTTTTCTCAAGTGTCTATTGTTTCTTTCAAGAAAAGAAAATATAAGAAATAAACAAAATAATCGTGCCTGACCGTCAGTCGATCCCCTCAGATAGTGTGCAACAGCAGTAAACGGAGTCCAGTTCCATGTTTACCCAATCGGGTTCGGGAGTAATCCAAGCCTCGCTTCATTTGCATGGACTTTTGGCGTCGAGTGCTTCCGTCCTCACATACCACATTACACATGTACCGAGAGCTGAAATTGCATTTCTTATTACCAATTACAATTAAATAATCCATCGATTAGGCGATATGTGGAGAGTCGAGCGACCAGGTCTCAGTTTCCCTCCCTCCCAATTTACGACTACTACCTAAATCGTTGGCTGGATTGCCGATCTGGCTCCGCCCACAAAGCTTTTGTTTATTCGTTTTCTACTTTTAGCGGGACACAAGGGCGTAGGCCCAAAAGGGGTGCTAAATCAAAGTGATCTTTAATTAATTTTTTTTTGAAAATCTTGCCATTTTCAGGGCTTTTGGAAGTTCCGGGGAGAATCGTGAAAGTCCCAGTACTGCCGCCTCGTCTGGGCTTAATTAAATTATTCGAAATTATCGAAACGTGCGGGGCACTGACTGACATCCCCCCCAATTCTCCCACTCCACACACACCCCCTCAAATCTTTTGTTGTGTGTTGTACGAGTACATGATGTAGGCCAGCCAATTGTTTATGAAGTGCACAGCGAGTACGAGTAGTACATATGTATATACCCAATATAGAGCATGTATATGCGATGCATGTGTGTGTATCCACTTTAGTTAAGTTAAGCATGTGTCCATGTGTTTGTGAGCTGTCTGTATTTCGGTGCCAGCTAAACATTTCTTGTATACAACTATATTTTGTTGCTTTTTATCTGCGGATGCCACTCGGAGGCGGTTCAGCATGAAGTCATGCTTGGACTCCGCTCCAGCCCCATCTCCTCACTCATTCATCTTAATTACGAAGTTTTTATGATGACAATTTCGGGGCTGCGTTTCACTACAAGTCAAGTATATATTTCACTGTAAAAAAACTTCATTTGTAGATCAAGATTGTAGTTTTTTTCTGCCACACCCGAGTACTTTTTTCTTCATACTAGAATTTTTGGTTATTTCCCTTTGTTTTTCCAGTTTTAATGCCAAGTGTAAACAAAGTGTCTCGGGCCAGACCATCGCCTGTTGTTCATTAAGTGCAGCAAAACGCTGAGAATGCATAAAAAAAACGAGGGGGAACGTTGGGAGTTGCTGCGGAGACCGCAACTCTACATATATACCCGATACTGCAATTTGATTTCTTGCTTTTGGCTACAAAAATGATCCGATCTGATCCAGATTCAGCATTCTGATAGATATGGTCATTATCTATGAATCTGCAATATTGTGGATGCAACAGATTTTCGTTCCTTGTGGGGGCGGCAGGGGGTGGGGAGAAATTCTGAGATATACGTTTTATAGTGAGATCTAACAGAAGTGCGGACACCAAATTTGGTTACTCTAGCCTTAATAGTCTCTGAGATTTGTGGATGCCACAGATTTTCGTCCTTTGCGGGGGCGGAAGGGGGTGTGGCGAAGTTTTGAAATATACTTGTAGCAGTGACATATCACAGAAGTCTGGATCCAAACCATCGTTGCTCTAGCTCCTATAGTCTATGAGCATTAGGCGCTGAAGGGGACGGACAGACGGACGGACGGACAGACAGACAGGGCTCAATCGACTCGGCTATTGAATCTGATCAAGAATATATATACTTTATGGGGTCGGAAACGATTCCTTCTGACATAAATTGGATAAACAATCAAAGCACAGTTTGCCAAAAAACAGACTTTATGGACAAGCAATTTAGTTTAGTGTTTACTCTGCTCTCCTCCTCCCACGCAGCTAGAAGGTTTCTCGATCTGATCACATCACGTATTCGGGAAGGGTATGGTAAAATATCATGTGAGAATGTTATAGCAGTGTAAGACAGTACGTATATAGTATAAATTATTGACAGACGATCGGAGGAACGCGGCTGATCCTGTGCAGCTGGACATATACATATTCAGTTTATCGCGTTAAAAACTTTACATTAATCACGTCTGTCCCCCTTCTACTTACTCTTTCCAAAGTGTTGTCATTTGCTGATTTCACTTTTGCAGCTGCACCAACACAAAGAACTTTAGTAGAGGATTCGGTGTGCAACTCAGAGCCAATTTTGTTGGGCAATTTCCTAGGCTCCAGCTCTCTCAGTCTCCAAATTCCAGATGTTCCCACAGACAGAAAGAAGAACAGGGCTGAAAGGTTTATAAATATAAATTCACTCAAAGAAAAAATGAGAAGTCGAAACAGTTTTCGAATCGCGAATGAAGATAATCTCATTATTATTTTTCTTTTAAAACTAGTAATAATGTCGTTGGACTCCATTTCCTTTGTGACACAATTTATTCTCAAATTCAAGAGTGATACGATTACTTTTTTTTTTACCAGTGTTATAGTATATACATATGTGAGCTGCAAGAGAAGGGGGAATAAAATTCCACTCCAGACTCCATATACTCTGTGATTTCGACTGGTTTCCGTAGATGAAGCAAATGTTTAAGAGTTTATGGGCAATTTGTGTTTTCCGAAGCTTTTCGCAATAGTATAGATTACCTTGACTACATCAATATTTCTGAAAGTAGTGCTCTTAATTGCTAGGGTCAGATGCGACTGAGAGAGGAGTTGCTCATTTTTGAAATCGTTTGCTGTTAAGTTTTCTGTTAATTATTGTGATATTACGCCATTCTGTCAACCGATGTCTTAGTAAGACTTTGGGTCGAGCTTCAGCTTGGACAAAACAATGAAGTTGTTTGTCAATTGCTTGGGCAAATACTCGTACTCAGGTGGAAAAACAAATACCAGAATGGGGAAGAGGTTAAGATGGGAGACAAGAAAATATCAAATTAAGGGCCAATTAAGGAAGGTGATTGTGCGATTCTGTTTATCTTATCAACGACAAATTTTGACCCCAGGGGCGTCATTTATAATCCTCAATTTGTTTGCATACTAAAGCAACATTAGCCGAAGAGCTACCTACAAAAGAGAAGACGATGTTTCCTGATTCCCAATTCGTAGGCTATTGATAAACAATCAGTGGGGGAATATTCAAATTAGCCAGGTCTCATGTGTGATTAGCCGATTCCTCACACATTTCAAGCATCAAAGCAGACAGCAGACAGAACGGAACAGAACAGAACAGAACACAACAGAGCGGAGAAGACGTTGAGCTGACGGCTGGAGGGATCAGATCCCACAGAAGAAGCCGCCTTGAAATTTACGAAAAGAGCCGCCTATAAATCGCAAGATTTCAGCACTGCCCAGGGCTTTATCTAAAGCTCCATTCGGAACAGTATTCAAAGCATAAAGCGTAACCAATTGATTGCTAATTGATATTGATGTGTCGATTATTTTATGATTATTCTTTATGATCGTTAAATTTTGATATACCAAAAGGCGAGCGAGATCGAACACCAAACTTGATTCAAATTTGTAGATCACTTTGAACAATCAAGCCACTCCCTGAGTACTTCTCAGGCCTTGTCTTACCTTGTCTTCAGTTGGATTGTTATAATTTAATAACTACACGGGAGGGCAAATTAAGTCTGTAGTTCGGGTACCACAAAAACCACTTAAAGACGCTTTCTTTAATTGCACCCAAAACGAAGATTTGGTTTTTATTTTTCGAGAAACCTGTGGGGTTAGCTTTCGGCTGCGGATGTGGCTGTGACTGTGGCTCTGACTGTGGCTCTGCCTCCAGCTGCTGGCCAGCTCCATGGACAGACAGTCATTTGTGTGAAAATCATCGTAGCATGAAGCGTTGTCAAATACCGTTTGTTGCGGGGGTCGGTCCACTCTCATGCTTTTGTTTCGGCCATTTCAAGGTCTGTACAGAAACCGTCTGTTGTGTCAGACCTCCCTCCATTGACCAGAGCAGAGCTCTAACAATGCGGGTTCTGTCATAAGATTAACGAAAGCCCACATAGACATAGCTCATCCTCCCCATTCTCACTTGACTCTTTGCAGACAGCAGAATGAGCTCTAACAACTGCGGTTTCATCGATCCGCAGGGCCAGTTGAGCGCAGCCCTCGCTAATCGGGACGGAGACGAGAACCAGTTCGAGCAACAGTTCGCGGAGTACCACCAGAACGTCAGCGGAAACGCAGACAACCAATGCAATGCCAACCAGGAGGAGTATCAGTCCCTGCTGGCGCAGAGTATCAAGCGGGGCAAGCAGCGAGCCTTTGAGGCCATCCTCGAGACGGGCATCAACATTAATCCTTCAAAATTGAGCGACATCAGCCCCGTGGAGTTGGCCATAATCTGGGGCAACCACAGGGCGCTAGAGAAGCTGTTGAAGCATCCGCAGCTGAGGCTGACATCGCATTCCAAGCTGCTGAACGCGGTTATCAGTCGCCTGGGTGAGCAGCCGCTGGACGACTTCTGTGACCACCAGCGCTGCTTCCAGCTGCTGCTCGAGAGCGATCGTGTGGACATCAATGAGGCGGACAAGGCTGGCCTGGTGCCACTCTCCTATGCGGTCAAGTATCGCAACACAAAGGTGGCACAGGAGCTTCTACGGCAGGGAGCGTACATCGGGGCGAGAAGCGCGTTCGGAGATCTTCCCATACAGGAGATGGACCCGAAAGTGCTGGAGGAGCACTTCGATTCCTGCATCACCACCAACGGGGAGAAGCCCGGTGACCAGAGTTTCGAGATCATCATCAACTACAAGAATCTGATGAGACGCCAGCGAGAGCCCGGGCAGTCGGACAAGCGGAGCATTGGCCATCCTCACCAATTGGAGGACGAGATGACTCCAATCGCATACATCGCCGATTCCAAGGAGCTGCGTTACCTGCTGCAGCACCCGCTAATCTCGAGTTTCCTCTTCCTCAAGTGGCACCGCCTCTCGGTGATCTTCTATCTGAACTTTCTACTTTACTCTCTCTTCACTGCCTCCATTATCACGCATACGCTCCTTAAGTTCCACGAAAGCGACCACACGGGCCTGACTGCCCTCTTCGGCCTGTTCTCTTGGATAGGGATTGTGTATCTCATGATCCGAGAGGTCATACAGCTTGCCATGTCGCCGCTGCTGTACTTCAGGTCCATCACGAACCTGATGGAGGTGGCTCTCATTGTCTTGTCGATCCTAACCTGCATGGAAGCCAGCTACGACAAGGAGACGCAGCGCATACTGGCCGTCTTCACCATTCTGCTGGTGTCCGTGGAGTTCTGCCTGCTGGTTGGCTCCCTGCCAGTACTCTCAATTTCGACGCACATGCTCATGCTGCGCGCCGTCTCCAGCAGCTTCATCAAGAGCTTTGCTCTCTACTCGATCTTTGTGCTTACGTTTAGTCTGTGCTTCTACATACTGTTTGGCAAGCCCCAGGTGGATTCCTCCTCTCCGAAGGACAGCACGCCAGAGCCAGCAAAGGAGGGAGAAGATGATGGTCACTTCAACACATTCTCCGTGCCCATCGAGGCGCTCATCAAGACGATTGTGATGCTCACGGGAGAATTTGATGCCGGTGACATAAAGTTTGACAGCGTCTAAACTTACCTGATCTTCCTGCTCTTTGTGTTCTTCATGACCATTGTGCTGTTCAATCTCCTGAATGGTCTGGCTGTCAGCGATACTCAGATGGGTTTATATTTCCTTTTCTTCTTCGGCTTTATCCAACTGTTTTCTCCACTCTCTTTTCCCACAGGCCATCAAGGCCCAGGCGGAACTGAACGGCGCCATTGTCCGCACCAATCTGCTGACCCGCTACGAGCAAGTTCTCACTGGCCGAGATGGACACGCTCAGACCTCATCGTCCCAGTTGAACAAAGGCAGTCGGTTCGCTCGAGGAAGACCATGAGCTAGTCACCGGTTCAATCGTAATTTTCTTCATGCTTTTCTTGAGTTTCACGCCCTCGTGGCTTTTCCCACACTTGGGACCCCACTAGGCAGAAAAGCGAAAGGAGAGAAAATCTTCACTGATGAATCGCCTGATCGGATCGGATGGGCTGTTATATACTCACAACACATACTCATTGGCCGCATTTGCGAATCGCTGGGCTGTGAACAAGCTTGAATTGAAAGAGTGTCGGCACTTCGGTGTGCCAAAGATACATATCTTTACCCCTTGAATCAGCTCGTGTTGATTTTTCTGCCGTGCATTGCACTTTTGAGCTCAGGTCCTAAACGAGAGTCACACACCACACACATGCACATTATTATCATTCTCATCATCATTATGATAATGACTGTGAGCGAACGAATGCTGATGAAGCCCCATTGTCAATGTCGAAAGTTATGGGATTGGTTAAGGAAACCCAAGGTGGGATATAAAAAGTATTGCGCTCTGCTCTGGCATAGGATCCCAGCTTTAATATTAGGGGGACTCCCCTTCCAAGCAACGATGCGACAATCAACGGACATTGATTAACAACTGTATGTACATATGCATCTACAGTGGGTACACAGCAAGGCAGGCGCGATTAGATACAGGCCAGCGCCGAGCAGCGTAGACACCCAGTACCCTGCCACCCTCCGAGGGAAACAGAGAGCGATGAAGGGGGATCTGTGTGTGCGTATCCAATGAATTAATATTTCATTCTAGAACGCAATTGTCTGCGTTAGTTGGGCACACACACACATAGTACATATATGCTGGCAGCGTTCCCATTCAATCTACTCGACGGCTGATGCACGCCAGTAGCCCCCGCTGGAAACTTCCGCAGATTCTGGAACGCAGAGGATGCGGGCTATCGGCGACAGGGGAATACTACTAAGCAGAAAGAGAAGGCGTATTATTGCCAATTTAATGCAAGAAAAATAAAGAGAGTGGAGTGGGCGATGCCAAAGGCAGAAGAAAGAAAGGCCGTAAACCAAAAGAAGGCCTGTCTCGCTCTCTCTCGTGGGAATTGACTTTGAATTTCGAATATTTCGGTATCTATTTTCATTGCGGCCAAAAACGGAGAGACGATTCCGTGTATTGCGATGCCAGCATCAACGAAAATAGATGCCCAAATGGAAGTGCAAACATCTCTGTGGGGAGGGGTGGAGTGTCGGGCGTGTGGCCGTGTGTCTTCTGTCAGTATGTGATTGGATACTGCTTGCTGCTTTCTGCTCGATGGCTGCCCCTAGAGCACGAGGTGCAGGCGTATCTGGAACACCAGCTGCTCGACGGTCTTCTTCAGGAAGACTTCAGCGCCGCCAGGGACAGGACGAATCCCAGGAGGCTGGGATTGGGCATTGGCCATGCGCCACAGCAACTGGCGCTGGATGGTGCGCAGCTTGAACTTGCTGTTCCACAATCGGTGGCGCTTCGAGCCGACGGTTTCGTTGAAGCCCACGGTCTTCTCGACCAGCCAGAACACCGCGCAGCACAGCAGCTGCAGCACCAGCATCTTGACCACAGCGGTCTCCAAGACGAGGTGGTACAAGGCCACCATGCGCTGACGGTGCTCCGGCTGCATTGTGGAGAGCACGACTGCGCCGAGGGACTCCAGCGGGGAGACCCTGGGGGAAAGGCCGTCGGAGAGCTCCTCCCACTCCGAGTCCGCCTCGGTGCGCTCTATCGAGCGGAACTCGCTCTGGCTCTGACAGGTCTGGCTCTGACAGGAGCACGACTCCTCCTTCTTGGTCCTCCTCGGTGGGCATCGAGTAGTCGCCCTCGTAGTCGCCCTCGTAGCGGCAGTCGGAGTACTCTTCGTGGGGGTCGTCGTAGTAGTCTCCGCGGCTGTCCGCAGAAGCGCCGCCTGTCCAGAGGGAGCTCAACACGGGCGGTGGTCCCATCGAAGCCATCTGTGGCACAGCATTGAATCTGCAGGGGAGCCGGGGGTAAGTTATGTCCTGGGGGTAAGGGGAGTCTGGGCTGCTGCCGCTCACCCATCTGAATCCCCATCGGAGGGAAGGTGGGGGGGTGAGCGTGACCTATTGGACCCATTGGGCGGGACAGCAGAGGACTGGTGTGGATTTGGCCTAGGAAGGGCATCGCATTGAGTCCATTCTTGTCGGCGGAACCTTCGGGGGGGACCTGCAGCCCCGGCTGCTGCTGCTGCTGCTGGTCGGTAAAGACGAAGGATCCCATGGATCCGAAAATACCCCGCGAGCGGGTGAATGGGGAACGTGGATTGTTAATAGTTGGATTCATCTTATTCCAGCACCTGTGAGGAAATATTCGTTCATGGGCTTTGTTTTGTATTTGTATTTTTATTTACTTTATGTTCCCTGTGCTTTCGATATTTGCTGCCGTTCTCTGTGTTGTGCCGCTCTCTCCAGATATTCGTACTGAATGCTTTCCAGAGCCAGTTCTGAACGGCTCCAAGTGATAGTTCAGGGCCCACTTCGATGCTGTGTTTCGAATCACAGGTCAGGTGACGTACTTTCCCTGGGCAGAGCTGCGACTTGCAATAGTTGATCGGCTTTGTTGGTTTGGGATAGGACTTGCGATAAATACCATGCCACCATACTCCTTGGTGTGGCCGAAATGTTGGCTACCATTCTGGGATTAAGGAGTTAAGGGTTATGGGTTATGGGGAGTGGTGGAGGGGGGGGGGTATATTTTTGCTTGGCTTTACATCTTCCTTAAGCTGCTGTTTTGTGTCACAGCCAACCTGTCATTTGTACATTGAATTGCTGCTCGAGAGGTCTCTTTGGAGTCCTCTGTTCCCCGTGTACAAATTTACATAAAATCACAGGAAGCACTTAGGATTAATAGGGGGCACTCATCCCCCTCTACTCCCTCTCCCCCTTTTGGTGGTGTCATGGGTTAAGCATTTGCTGTGTTCGGCATTCAATTTGTGGCTTGATTTCTTACCTTTTATGATGCGCTATACGGCTGTAATCCATGTAGGACATGCACCTTGTTTATCCATTCAAAGGCGCTAAAGAGGGTAGTCCTGTAATCCAAAAGGGCATCCAGTATATCCAGAGCGAAGGTTAATCCATTCGATGGAGCGCTCAAGCAGACCAGCCAGGCGGTTGACCAGAAGCTTAACGAGGCTTAAAATTTCCAAGAGGCCGCCAGCCGGCAAGTGTCATTGCAGTCCCTCCAGTCGACTCCACTCCAGTCCAGTTTTTTCCCAAACTGTGCGACGTGAATAACTTTGATGTTTTCTTGGCCCAAAGGCGCCCACACAATATAAATTCTCCTCCCTTTTTTGTCAATAAGTTTATTTTCAGTCGTTACATTTACGAATAACAGGCGAGTTTTTCTACTCAAATCAAATATTAAAATTAAAAAACGAAACAGTTATTGGTTGATGTCCTTCAGCTTCTCTGGATCAGTCTACTCAAGCCAAATCAAATATTAAAATTAAAAAACGAAACAGTTATTGGTTGATGTCCTTCAGCTTCTCTGCATCCGTCTTGGCGGCCCACAAGCTGCACCCAATTTTTTTATAGTCATCGCTGCACATGACTATCGCCCTCAAATACTCGGCCGGCACCCCAGTTTCCTCTGATAGTCTTAACATGGTCACTTTTTTTTTCCTTAAAAACGGCAGCAATTTTGCATTGTCTTCGAATTCCTTGAAACCATACCTCTTATTGCTGTGTAATGTTGGTTCATTACGTGGTTTCCCAAGGTGCTCAACCTTCCAATCATTTTGCCGCATAGTTTTCACTTGCTGCCATGCACTGGGGGCGAAGCCTTAGGAGAAATCGGTGTTTTCAAATTGTCCTTTCCACTTTCAGTACTAAGAATGTCTTCAGTAAACATGTCTGGAGAATTAAGAAGTTATTATATGTATTTTTTTTAAATTTTACTTAGTCCAGATCCTCCCGAACCTCCTGCTCCTGCTTCTCCTCCACGTGGTGCACTGGCTCAGACGAATCATATATTTCATCAGAAATAGTACACTCCATATCATTGACTGTATAATCAGAAATATTCTGAATATTGTCAGAAATGTTTTCAATATTCTCCTCAATATCGTGAGTTGGGCCGACTCCTCCGTATGAACGTGCATATTGTTGTCAATATCCTCAATATCCTGAGTTGTGGACGACTCCTCCGTATCACCGTGCATATTGTCAATATCCTCAATATCGTGAGTTGTGGCCGACTCCTCCGTATGACCGTTCATATTGTTGTCAATATCCTCAATATCCTGAGTTGTGGCCGACTCCTCCGTATCACCGTGCATATTGTCAATATCCTCAATATCCTGAGTTGTGGCCGACTCCTCCGTATCACCGTTCATATTGTTGTCTATATCCTCAATATCCTGAGATATCATCAGAACAGAAATATTCTGCACCGGAGTAACAGGCTCAGCATACTTCGCGTGCGTCGTCCCCGCTGAATGGAATACATTATTAGAAGAATATAATATAAATGTAACTAATTTACTTACCCTTACGTTGATGGTCCAGAAAAAAAAAGTACAAATTAATCACTCCTGCTGCACTTATGTCGCAAACTTGGGCTCCACCGAACGACAACGTCATGTTGTCAATTTCCTGTGCTTTCGGGCTTTGCACTTTCCGGCCTTGCAGATGGTCCCAGTATATCCCGCATAATACATTAACAAGGGCACTGTCCCCGTCAATTCTTACACCTGCCAAATTAATGTACATCTTTGTCTTATTTTGTGTTCTTTATTTATGTTTTAAATAACGGGGCATGTATGGTTTTGGTATTTACTCATCGATAGTATTATAAGAAATACCAATGTACTCGATATGCCAACACACATTTATTCGAATACGACGATCAAGAAGGAAGAACGTTTACAGATATTTTGTTGCTATACGATACGGACCGATAAATATCACATAATTCCGCGTCGAGTTTCCTGATTTCAACATGTATAAAAATAAAAAAATAAAATAATTGTAAGGCAACATATATTAACCCTAACCGATCGAGATATTATACTGCAATTAGTTTTATGCGATATTATACTGCGATATGATACTGCGATAGGTTTTATGCGATATTATACTGCGATAAGTCTGAGGCGAGTTATTCGACGATCGACAAAAATAGAGAAAAGAGTGAAATAAGTTAATAAGAGTAACCCAAGAACCGCGCCAAGATGGATAAAAAGATAGATTCAGAAATGCATAAATTGTCGTGTTTCGATGAGGACATAAAGGAACTCAATCTGTTCGAGCCGTATCAGGACATAGAGGAAGATATGTTCGAGCCGTCGCAATTGTCGTGTTTCGATGAGGACATAAATGAACTCAATCTGTTGGAGCCGTCGCAATTGTCGTGTTTCGATGAGGACATAAATGAACTCAATCTGTTCGAGCCGTATCAGGACAAAGAGGCAGAGGAACATCTGCCGTGTGGACCGCTGGACCGGCTTAGTACATTAGTACATTGCCTATGGATGTGGACGACGACGACACTGAAGGTGAGTAGATTGTGGCAATTACATTGGAGCAGGTGAATCAGACTTTTCTTCCTCCAGGTATCGTCGGTAACGATGATCTGGTCAACGATATTGGTCGCCTTCAAGCGAGCAATGAATTGCACAAAGGTACAGGCCCCCGAAAATCTGGTACCGGACGCATTGGAAGAACTGAAAATGCAAGGAAACACAATGAATGGACGCATTAACATGACTGTAAATTTACAGAAACTAAGCGACTCCGAATTTTCCATTTACATGGATGAGTATCACATGCCGTGGTACCAATATGCAAAAAAAGGACCGGTACATAAATGGAAAATTCTTGCAGTCGCTGCAATCCCAATTAACGGGAATGAAATTCATTATTTTTATTTCCACATTTGTCCCGTTTCCAAAACATCTGCACTAGGCAGGAATGCGGTCAAGGAAGGACTCGATTTAGTATTGAGGGAGGTTGAGAGTGGGGGCTTGTCAAGTCAACTGTTGGCAGTTGGATCCGACCACTGCTTGGCAAATTTCATGCCGTGCAAAAGTGGGATCCCCCATATTGTGGGATCTGCCCCACCTCAAAGAGGTTATCCTAAAAAATGATATACATGAGGATGTGTTGTTGTCAACTATGTATGTCAAGGAATACAGGAAAGAAAATTACAGGAGTATCTTTGAGGCTACGAAGTCGGTAGACAACTTGACCTAATGTCTGATAAAGTTAAAGAAATCATTAAAAATGAAATAATGAACTTATTACGCGCTGTTGAAAAACATTTCGAATTTAGAAACGAACCAATATGTTTTAACAACATGAACAGCAATACCTTCGAGGAACGTGGCAAGCATTTATCAACAATTTTTATAAATATAATGAGAGTATCGTTTAAAGAAGATTTCAACAGAAACCCAGTATATTATGCTACAACTGTAGTGTTCATGGCTCTCCAAATAATGTACCAAAAAATTAAATTATTAAATAAGACGTTAGAAAATATTTTGTAGTATGTAGTATAATTATATTAATTTTAATAATAATAACAATAATAATAATTTGTTTTTTATTTTATTTATTTTATGTAGTATGTATTATACATGTACTATACATAATTAATGTATTTTCAGCTGTAGAATGTAGAATATTTTCAGCCTGTACAAGATTTTCAGCTGTAGAATGTAGAATATTTCAGCCTGTACAAGATTTTCAGCTGTAGAAGCCTGTACAAGATTTTCAGCTGTAGAATGTAGCATATTTTCAGCCTGTACAAGATTTTCAGCTGTAGAATGTAGAATATTTCAGCCTGTACAAGATTTTCAGCTGTAGAAGCCTGTACAAGATTTTTAGCTGTAGAATGTAGAATATTTTCAGCCTGTAAGTTAACGTACCCAATTCTATTGAGCTCTTATACGAGTTGTAAACAATCTTTGGCTTTCCAAAACGAAAACAATTTCAATCTTGGGCCTCCGCCTAATTGATTTCTAAGATGTACAATCTCAAGGGCTCCCGCCGCAATCCCAATCTTTGACACTCGCCTAAATGGAAAACCAATGTTTGCCCACACCCGGCTTCTCATAAACAATCTCACTCCCGGCTTTCTGCAGATCCTGCACTTTAGGCATTTTACAGTTCTCTCTTTGGATGACGAAATCCAATACTCGGGATGGCGAAATCAATTGAAATGTTTATAGAAAAACTATTCCCGAACGGGATCAACGATGCAAAGATCAGAAAGTTCAAGTCAGTCTTGATCCAGAAGCGACACCGCAAAGTCGAGCTAAAAATTAAGATCGCGCAAACCCTTTGCCCGCAATCCTTTGTGACCCTCTACTTAAATCTATATCAGTGAAGTTAGAAGTAAAATAATAACTTTTTAAAAACACAATCCGCTACCGCAGTTATTTAATTTGTAAAAGATTTTCAGCTGTTGAATGTAGAATATTTCAGCCTGTACAAGATTTTCAGCTGTAGAAGCCTGTACAAGATTTTTAGCTGTAGTGTTCAATTTTTGTTTGTTGTTTGATTGATTTTTGAATTGATTGTTGTTGTTTGATTGATTTTGTTGTTCTGAAGGCTTGATCCACCGGTGACCAGGGACGCAGGATGGCTCTAAGCTATAGTATTTATTGTACGAGTAATAATCAACTAGCACAGTACTAGCATTTAACCCGTATTCAGAGCAGACTGTAAGTTTAAGTTAGTCTGAAATTGGTTTTATTAACATACGAATAAGGAAATTGAACAAAACCCTTAATAATTTGTTGTCAGTAAGTAAGTTGTATATAATGGTTATAAAGACAGTTAATATTGTATAAACGAATATCGTTACTGTATGTACCATTTTGTACCAGAGTAAATATTTTGTAATTGCAAATGTTAGATTTATGCATTCTTGAATTTTCATTTCTTTTTCTTTTCGTTATAATAGTTTTATTATCTTTAATTGGTTTTCTGTTTTCTGTTTTCAATTTGTTTTTTTTTTCATTTGATATGATTCGGTTAAAAATGTGTGTGTTGTTTACGCACATATTATGGTTAATGGTTCTTAATCTTGTTCGTTACTCTTTTATTACCCTTTTTGTATATTTTTTGTTTTATAAATTAATCTTTAGCTAAGCTGAGGAGCGTAGCGTATCAGATCAAATCAATCAAAAGTTGATGGGTCTAAGGGGCTAGCTAACGAGGCAGTCAATGGCAATGGCAATGGAAATCCAAATGGAAATTTATGCAAACCATGCGGCAAAACTAAAAAAAAAACTAAACTAAAAACGCAGAATCATGGACGAGACGTTGTGAGTTGCTGCGGACACCGCAACTCTACAGTTATACCCGATACTAAGTCAGTATGGCTCTCCTCCGGCAGACGCCTCTACAGAAAATCAGTCTGAGCGTGACGTCGGGCGCTGCGTAGCCACTGCAAATTGATTTGTTCCTTTTGGCTATAAAAATTATCTGATCTAAACCAGATTCAGCAATCTGATAGATATGGTCGTTATCTTTATTCTGCGATTTTAGTTTTCTCGAATGTGCAATATTGTGGATGCAACAGATTTTCGTCCTTTGTGGGGGCGGAAGGGGGTGTGGCGAAATTTTGACACAAAACGGTCAAGGTCCGATATCACAGGAGTGTGGATACAAAATTTTTTGCTCTAGCTCTTATGGGTTCTGAGATCCTTGAACTCATATTTTGCAATTGGCAAAACCGACCATGAAACCTGTGTGTTAGAGAGAGACAGAGCGAGAAAGAATGAAATTGTTTTCTCGATTCTGGCTATAATAATTATACGATCTGGGTCAGAATTTGCACTCTAGAAGATATAGTCATCTTCTACGATTCTGCGTTTTTGGTTTTCTCGTATCGTCGAAATTGTGGATGACACAGATTTTCGCCCTTTGTGGGAGCGGAAGTGGGCGGGGCAAAGTTTTGAAATTTTCTTGTAGCAGTGACATATCACAGAAGTCTGGATCCAAAACATCGTTGCTATAGCTCTTATAGTCTTTGAGCACTAGGCGCTGAAGGGGACGGACAGACGGACAGACGGACGGACGGACAGACGGACGGACGGACAGACGGACAGACAGACATGGCTCAACGACTCGGCTATTGATGCTGATCAAGAATATATATACTTTATGGGGTGGGAAACGATTCCTTCTGGACGTTACACACATCCACTTTTACCACAAATCTAATATACCCCAATACTCATTTTGAGTATCGGGTATAATAATGCCATAAATTGGATAAACAATCCAAGCACAGTTTGCCAAAAACCAGACTTTATGGACAAGCAATTTAGTTTAGTGTTTACTCTGCTCTCCTCCTCCCACGCAGCTAGAGGGTCTCTCGATCTGATCACATCACGTATTCGGGAAGGGTATGGTAAAATATCATGTGAGAATGTTATAGCAGTGTAAGACAGTACGTATATAGTATAAATTATTGACAGACGATCGGAGAAACGCGGCTGATCCTGTGCAGCTGGACATATACATATTCAGTTTATCGCGTTAAAAACTTTACATTAATCACGTCTGTCCCCATTCTACTTACTCTTTCCCAAGTGTTGTCATATGCTGATTTCACTTTTGCAGCTGCACCAACACAAAGAACTTTAGTAGAGGATTCGGTGTGCAACTCAGAGCCAATTTTGTTGGGCAATTTTATATGCTCCAGCTCTCTCAGACTCCAAATTCCAGATGTTCCCACAGACAGAAAGAAGAACAGGCTGAAAGGCTTATAAATATAAATTCACTCAAAGAAAAAATGAGAAGTCGAAACAGTTTTCAAATCGCGAATGAAGATAATCTCATTATTATTTTTCTTTTAAAACTAGTAATAATGTCGTTGGACTCCCTTTTCTTTGTGACACAATTTATTCTCAAATTCCAGAGTGATACGAGTACTTTTTTTTACCAGTGTTATAGTATATACATATGTGAGCTCTAAGAGAAGGGGGAATAAAATTCCACTCCAGACTCCATATACTCTGTGATTTCGACTGGTTTCCGTAGATGAAGCAAATGTTTAAGAGTTTAAGGGCAATTTGTGTTTTCCGAAGCTTTTCGCAATAAGTATAGATTACCTTGACTACATCAATATTTCTGAAAGTAGTGCTCTTAATTGCTAGGGTCAGATGCGACTGAGAGAGGAGTTGCTCACTTTTGAAATCGTTTGCTGTTAAGTTTTCTGTTAATTATTGTGATATTACGCCATTCTGTCAACCGATGTCTTAGTAAGACTTTGGGTCGAGCTTCAGCTTGGACAAACAATGAAGTTTTTTGTCAATTGCTTGGGCAAATACTCGTACTCAGGTGGAAAAACAAATACCAGAATGGGGAAGAGGTTAAGATGGGAGACAAGAAAATATCAAATAAAGGGCCAATTAAGGAAGGTGATTGTGCGGTTCTATTTATCTTATCAACGACAAATTTTGACCCCAGGGGCGTCATTTATAATCCTCAATTTGTTTGCATACTAAAGCAACATTAGCCGAAGAGCTACCTGCAAAAGAGAAGACGATGTTTCCTGATTCCCAATTCGTAGGCTATTGATAAACAATCAGTGGGGGAATATTCAAATTAGCCAGGTCTCATGTGTGATTAGCCGATTTCTCACACATTTCAAGCATCAAAGCAGACAGCAGACAGACGGAACAGAACAGAACAGAGCACAACAGAGCGGAGAAGACGTTGAGCTGACGGCTGGAGGGATCAGATCCCACAGAAGAAGCCGCCTTGAAATTTACGAAAAGAGCCGCCTATAAATCGCAAGATTTCAGCACTGCCCAGGGCTTTATCTAAAGCTCCATTCGGAACAGTATTCAAAGCATAAAGCGTAACCAATTGATTGCTAATTGATATTGATGTGTCGATTATTTTATGATTATTCTTTATGATCGTTAAATTTTGATATACCAAAAGGCGAGCGAGATCGAACACCAAACTTGATTCAAATTTGTAGATCACTTTGAACAATCAAGCCACTCCCTGAGTATTTCTCAGGCCTTGTCTTACCTTGTCTTCAGTTGGATTGCTATAATTTAATAACTACACGGGAGGGCAAATTAAGTCTGTAGTTCGGGTACCACAAAAACCACTTAAAGACGCTTTCTTTAATTGCACTTAAAACGAAGATTTGGTTTTTATTTTTCGAGAAACCTGTGGGTTAGCTTTCGGCTGCGGATGTGGCTGTGACTGTGGCTCTGACTGTGGCTCTGCTTCCAGCTGCTGGCCAGCTCCATGGACAGACAGTCATTTGTGTGAAAATCATCGTAGCATGAAGCGTTGTCAAATACCGTTTGTTGCGGGGGTCGGTCCACTCTCATGCTTTTGTTTCGGCCATTTCAGTACAGAAACCGTCTGTTGGGTCAGACCTCCCTCCATTGACCAGAGCAGAGCTCTAACAATGCGGGTTCTGGCATCATTTTCATAGAAACGGCATTAGAAGTTACTCATACGCAGCGTGGATTGGATAAGATTAACGAAATCCCACATAGACATAGCTCATCCTCCCCATTCTCACTTGACTCTTTGCAGACAGCAGAATGAGCTCTAACAACTGCGGTTTCATCGATCCGCAGGGCCAGTTGAGCGCAGCCCTCGCTAATCGGGACGGAGACGAGAACCAGTTCGAGCAACAGTTCGCGGAGTACCACCAGAACGACAGCGGAAACGCAGACAACCAATGCAATGCCAACCAGGAGGAGTATCAGTCCCTGCTGGCGGAGAGTATCAAGCGGGGCAAGCAGCGAGCCTTTGAGGCCATCCTCGAGACGGGCATCAACATTAATCCTTCAAAATTGAGCGACATCAGCCCCGTGGAGTTGGCCGTAATCTGGGGCAACCACAGGGCGCTAGAGAAGCTGTTGAAGCATCCGCAGCTGAGGCTGACATCGCATTCTAAGCTGCTGAACGCGGTTATCAGTCGCCTGGGTGAGCAGCCGCTGGACGACTTGTGACCACCAGCGCTGCTTCCAGCTGCTGCTCGAGAGCGATCGTGTGGACATGAGGCGGACAAGGCTGGCCTGGTGCCACTCTCCTATGCGGTCAAGTATCGCAACACAAAGGTGGCACAGGAGCTTCTACGGCAGGGAGCGTACATCGGGGCGAGAAGCGGAGATCTTCCCATACAGGAGATGGACCCGAAAGTGCTGGAGGAGCACTTCGATTCCTGCATCACCACCAACGGGGAGAAGCCCGGTGACCAGAGTTTCGAGATCATCATCAACTACAAGAATCTGATGAGACGCCAGCGAGAGCCCGGGCAGTCGGACAAGCGGAGCATTGGCCATCCTCACCAATTGGAGGACGAGATGACTCCAATCGCATACATCGCCGATTCCAAGGAGCTGCGTTACCTGCTGCAGCACCCGCTAATCTCGAGATTCCTCTTCCTCAAGTGGCACCGCCTCTCGGTGATCTTCTATCTGAACTTTCTACTTTACTCTCTCTTCACTGCCTCCATTATCATGCATACGCTCCTTAAGTTCCACAAAAGCGACCACACGGGCCTGACTGCCCTCTTCGGCCTGTTCTCTTGGATAGGGATTGTGTATCTCATGATCCGAGAGGTCATACAGCTTGCCATATCGCCGCTGCTGTACTTCAGGTCCATCACGAACCTGATGGAGGTGGCTCTCATTGTCTTGTCGATCCTAACCTGCATGGAAGCCAGCTACGACAAGGAGACGCAGCGCATACTGGCCGTCTTCACCATTCTGCTGGTGTCCGTGGAGTTCTGCATGCTGGTTGGCTCCCTTCCAGTACTCTCAATTTCGACGCACATGCTCATGCTGCGCGCCGTCTCCAGCAGCTTCATCAAGAGCTTTGCTCTCTACTCGATCTTTGTGCTTACATTTAGTCTGTGCTTCTACATACTGTTTGGCAAGCCCCAGGTGGATTCCTCCTCTCCGAAAGACAGCACGCCAGAGCCAGCAAAGGAGGGAGAAGATGATGGTCACTTCAACACATTCTCCGTGCCCATCGAGGCGCTCATCAAGACGATTGTGATGCTCACGGGAGAATTTGATGCCGGTGACATAAAGTTTGACAGCGTCTACACTTACCTGATCTTCCTGCTCTTTGTGTTCTTCATGACAATTGTGCTGTTCAATCTCCTGAATGGTCTGGCTGTCAGCGATACTCAGGTGGGTTTATATTTCCTTTTCTTCCTCGGCTTTATCCAACTGTTTTCTCCCCTCTCTTTTCCCACAGGCCATCAAGGCCCAGGCGGAACTGAACGGCGCCATTGTCCGCACCAATCTGCTGACCCGCTACGAGCAAGTTCTCACTGGCCGAGATGGACACGCTCAGACCTCATCGTCCCAGTTGAACAAAGGCAGTCGGTTCGCTCGAGGAAGACCATGAGCTAGTCACCGGTTCAATCGTAATTTTCTTCATGCTTTTCTTGAGTTTCACGCCCTCGTGGCTTTTCCCACACTTGGGACCCCACTAGGCAGAAAAGCGAAAGGAGAGAAAATCTTCACTGATGAATCGCCTGATCGGATCGGATGGGCTGTTATATACTCACAACACATACTCATTGGCCGCATTTGCGAATCGCTGGGCTGTGAACAAGCTTGAATTGAAAGAGTGTCGGCACTTCGGTGTGCCAAAGATACATATCTTTACCCCTTGAATCAGCTCGTGTAGAGTTTTCTGCCGTGCATTGCACTTTTGAGCTCAGGTCCTAAACGAGAGTCACACACCACACACATGCACATTATTATCATTATCATCATCACTATGATAATGACTGTGAGCGAACGAATGCTGATGAAGCCTCATTGTCAATGTCGAAAGTTATGGGATTGGTTAAGGAAACCCAAGGTGGGATATGAAAAGTATTGCGTTCTGCTCTGGCATAGGATCCCAGCTTTAATATTAGGGGGATTCCCCTTCCAAGCAACGATGCGACAATCAACGGACATTGATTAACAACTGTATGTACATATGCATCTACAGTGGGTACACAGCAAGGCAGGCGCGATTAGATACAGGCCAGCGCCGAGCAGCGTAGACACCCAGTACCCTGCCACCCTCCGAGGGAAACAGAGAGCGATGAAGGGGGATCTGTGTGTGCGTATCCAATGAATTAATATTTCATTCTAGAACGCAATTGTCTGAGTTAGTTGGGCACACACACACATAGTACATATATGCTGGCAGCGTTCCCAAGGGAGAACAGCCAGGGCGTGGGCGACAGGGGAATACTACTAAGCAGAAAGAGAAGGCGGGTTCATATTATTGCCAATTTAATGCAAGAAAAATCACGAGAGTGGAGTGGGCGATGCCAAAGGCAGAAGAAAGAAAGGCCGTAAACCAAAAGAAGGCCTGTCTCGCTCTCTCTCGTGGGAATTGACTTTGAATTTCGAATATTTCGGTATCTATTTTCATTGCGGCCAAAAACGGAGAGACGATTCCGTGTATTGCGATGACAGCATCAACGAAAATAGATGCCCAAATGGAAGTGCAAACATCTCTGTGGGGAGGGGTGGAGTGTCGGGCGTGTGGCCGTGTCTTCTGTCAGTGTGTGATTGGATACTGCTTGCTGCTTTCTGTTCGATGGCTGCCCCTAGAGCACGAGGTGCAGGCCTATCTGGAACACCAGCTGCTCGACGGTCTTCTTCAGGAGCGCCGCCAGGGACAGGATGAATCCCAGGAGGCTGAGGGAGAACAGCCAGGGCGTGGTCATGAGCACGGCAAAGAAGACGAGCGTCTCGTCGCCCCGGTCATTGGCCATGCGCCACAGCAACTGGCGCTGGATGGTGCGCAGCTTGAACTTGCTGTTCCACAATCGGTGGCGCTTCGAGCCGACGGTTTCGTTGAAGCCCACGGTCTTCTCGACCAGCCAGAACACCGCGCAGCACAGCAGCTGCAGCACCAGCAGCACGACCTTGACCACAGCGGTCTCCAAGACGAGGTGCTACAAGGCCACCATGCGCTGACGGTGCTCCGGCTGCATTGTGGAGAGCACGACTGCGCCGAGGGACTCCAGCGGGGAGACCCTGGGGGAAAGGCCGTCGGAGAGCTCCTCCCACTCCGAGTCCGACTCGGTGCGCTCTATCGAGCTGAACTCGCTCTGGCTCTGACAGGTCTGGCTCTGACAGGAGCACGACTCCTCCTCTTGGTCCTCCTCGGTGGGCATCGAGTAGTCGCCCTCGTAGTCGCCCTCGTAGCGGCAGTCGGAGTACTCTTCGTGAGGGTCGTCGTAGTAGTCTCCGCGGCTGTCCGGAGAAGCGCCGCCTGTCCAGAGGGAGCTCAACACGGGCGGTGGTCCCATCGAAGCCATCTGTGGCACAGCATTGAATCTGCAGGGGAGCCGGGGGTAAGTTATGTCCTGGGGGGAAGGGGAGTCTGGGCTGCTGCCGCTCACCCATCTGAATACCCCATCGGAGGGAAGGTGGGGGGTGAGCGTGACCTATTGGACCCATTGGGTGGGACAGCAGAGGACTGGTGTGGATTTGGCCTAGAAAGGGCATCGCATTGAGTCCATTCTTGTAGGCGGAACCTTCGGGGGGACCTGCAGCCCCGGCTGCTGCTGCTGCTGCTGCTGCTGGTCGGTAAAGACGAAGGATCCCATGGATCCGAAAATACCCCGCGAGCGGGTGAATGGGGAACGTGGATTGTTAATAGTTGGATTCATCTTATTCCGGCACCTGAGAGGAAATATTCGTTCATGGGCTTTGTTTTGTATTTGTATTTTTATTTACTTTATGTTCCCTGTGCTTTCGATATTTGCTGCCGTTCTCTGTGTTGTGCCGCTCTCTCCAGATATTCGTACTGAATGATTTCCAGAGCCAGTTCTGAACGGCTCCAAGTGATAGTTCAGGGCCCACTTCGATGTTGTGTTTCGAATCACAGGTCAGGTGACGTACTTTCCCTGGGCAGAGCTGCGACTTGCAATAGTTGATCGGCTTTGTTGGTTTGGGATAGGACTTGCGATAAATACCATGCCACCATACTCCTTGGTGTGGCCGAAATGTTGGCTACCATTGTGGGATTAAGGAGTTAAGGGTTAAGGGTTAAGGGGAGTGGGGGAAGGGGGGATATATTTTTGCTTGGCTTTACATCTTCCTTAAGCTGCTGTTTTGTGTCACAGCCAACCTGTCATTTGTACATTGAATTGCTGCTCGAGAGGTTTCTTTGGAGTCCTCTGTTCCCCGTGTACAAATTTACATAAAATCACAGGAAGCACTTAGGATTAATAGGGGGCACTCATCCCCCTCTACTCCCTCTCCCCCTTTTGGTGGTGTCATGGGTTAAGCATTTGCTGTGTTCGGCGTTCAATTTGTGGCTTGATTTCTTACCTTTTATGATGCGCTATACGGCTGTAATCCATGTAGGACATGCACTTTGTTTATCCATTCAAAGGCGCTAAAGAGGGTAGTCCTGTAATCCAAAAGTGCATCCAGTATATCCAGAGCGAAGGTTAATCCATTCGATGGAGCGCTCAAGCAGACCAGCCAGGCGGTTGACCAGAAGCTTAACGAGGCTTAACATTTCCAAGAGGCCGCCAGCCGGCAAGTGTCATTGCAGTCCCTCCCGTCGACTCCACTCCAGTCCAGTTTTTTCCCAAACTGTGCGACGTGAATAACTTTGATGATTTCTTGGCCCAAAGGCGCCCACACAATATAAATACTCCTCCCTTTTTTGTCAATAAGTTTATTTTCAGTCGTTACATTTACGAATAACAGGCGAGTTTTTCTACTCAAATCAAATATTAAAATTAAAAAACGAAACAGTTATTGGTTGATGTCCTTCAGCTTCTCTGGATCAGTCTCTAAAATTAAAAAACGAAACAGTTATTGGTTAATGTCCTTCAGCTTCTCTGCATCCGTCTTGGCGGCCCACAAGCTGCACCCAATTTTTTTATAGTCATCGCTGCACATGACTATCGCCTTCAAATACTCGGCCGGCACCCCAGTTTCCTCTGATAGTCTTTACACGGTCACTTTTTTTTCCTTAAAAACGGCAGCAATTTTTTGCATTGTCTTCGAATTCCTTGAAACCATATTGCTGTGTAATGTTGTTTCATTACGTGGTTTCGCAAGGTGCTCAACCTTCCAATCATTTTGCCGCATAGTTTGCACTTGCAGCCATGCACGGGGGGCGAAGCCTTAGGGGAAATCGGTGTTTTCAAATTGTCCTTTCCACTTTCAGTACTAAGAATGTCTTCAGTAAACATGTCTGGAGAATTAAGAAGTTATTATATGTATTTTTTTAAAATTTTACTTATTTACTTACTTAAGTCCGGATCCTCCCGAACCTCCTGCTCATGCTACTCCTCCACGTGGTGCACTGGCTCAGACGAATCATATATTTCATCAGAAATCCATATCATTGACTGTATAATCAGAAATATTCTGAATATTGTCAGAAATGTTTTCAATATTCTCCTCAATATCGTGAGTTGTGGCCGGCTCCTCCGTATGACCGTGCATATTGTTGTCAATATCCTCAATATCCTGAGTTGTGGCCGACTCCTCCGTATCACCGTGCATATTGTCAATATCCTCAATATCGTGAGTTGTGGCCGACTCCTCCGTATGACCGTTCATATTGTTGTCAATATCCTCAATATCCTGAGTTGTGGCCGACTCCTCCGTATCACCGTGCATATTGTCAATATCCTCAATATCCTGAGTTGTGGCCGACTCCTCCGTATCACCGTTCATATTGTTGTCAATATCCTCAATATCCTGAGATATCATCAGAACAGAAATATTCTGCACCGGAATAACAGGCTCAGCATACTTCGCGTGCGTCGTCCCCGCTGAATGGAATACATTATTAGAAGAATATAATATAAATGTAACTAATTTACTTCCCTTACGTTGATGGTCCAGAAAAAAAAAGTACAAATTAATCACTCCTGCACTTATGTCGCAAACTTGGGCTCCACCGAACGACAACGTCATGTTGTCAATTTCCTGTGCTTTCGGGCTTTGCACTTTCCGGCCTTGCAGATGGTCCCAGTATATCCCGCATAATACATTAACAAGGGCACTGTCCACCTCGTCAATTCTTACACCTCCCAAATTAATGTACATCTTTGTCTTATTTTGTGTTCTTTATTTATTAGTTTTTAAATAACGGGGCATGTATGGTTTTGGTATTTACTCATCGATAGTATTATAAGAAATGCCAATGTACTCGATATGCCAACACACATTTATTCGAATACGACGATCAAGAAGGAAGAACGTTTACAGATATTTTGTTGCTATACGATACGGACCGATAAATATCACATAATTCCGCGTCGATTTTCCTGATTTCAACATGTATAAAAATAAAACGAGGGGGAACGTTGTGAGTTGCTGCGGAGACCGCAACTCTACATTTATACCCGATACTGCAAATTGATTTCTTGCTTTTGGCTACAAAAATGATCCGATCTGATCCAGATTCAGCAATCTGATAGACATGGTCATTATCTATGATTTTGCGTCTTAAGTTTTCTCGAATCTGCAATATTGTGGATGCCCCAGATTTTCGTCCTTTGCGGGGGCGGAAGGGGGTGTGGCGGAATTTTGACACAAAACGGTCAAGGTCCGATATCACAGGAGTGTGGATACCAAATTTGGTTGCTCTAGCTCTTATGGGTTCTGAGATCCTTGAACTCATATTTTGCAATTGGCAAAACCGACCATGAAACCTGTGTGTTAGAGAGAGACAGAGCGAGAAAGAATGAAATTGTTTTCTTGATTCTGTCTATAATAATTATACGATCTGGTTCAGAATTTGCCCTCTAGAAGATATAGTCATCTTCTACGATTCTGCGTTTTTGGTTTTTTCGTATCGTCGAAATTGTGGATCCCACAGATTTTCGCCCTTTGTGGGAGCGGAAGTGGGCGGGGAAAAGTTTTGAAATTTTCTTGTAGCAGTGACATATCACAGAAGTCTGGATCCAAAACATCGTTGCTATAGCTCTTATAGTCTTTGAGCACTAGGCGCTGAAGGGGACGGACAGACGGACAGACGGACGGACGAACAGACGGACAGACAGACATGGCTCAATCGACTCGGCTATTGATGCTGATCAAGAATATATATACTTTATGGGGTCTGAAACGATTCCTTCTGGACGTTACACACATCCACTTTTACCACAAATCTAATATACCCCAATACTCATTTTGAGTATCGGGTATAAGAATGCCATAAATTGGATAAACAATCCAAGCACAGCTTGCCAAAAAACAGACTTTATGGACAAGCAATTTAGTTTAGTGTTTACTCTGCTCTCCTCCTCCCACGCAGCTAGAGGGTCTCTCGATCTGATCACATCGTATTCGGGAAGGGTATGGTAAAATATCATGTAAGAATGTTATAGCAGTGTAAGACAGTACGTATATAGTATAAATTATTGACAGACGATCGGAGAAACGCGGCTGATCCTGTGCAGCTGGACATATACATATTCAGTTTATCGCGTTAAAAACTTTACATTAATCACGTCTGTCCCCATTCTACTTACTCTTTCCGAAGTGTTGTCATTTGCTGATTTCACTTTTGCAGCTGCACCACACAAAGAACTTTAGTAGAGGATTCGGTGTGCAACTCAGAGCAAATTTTGTTGGGCAATTTCCTAGGCTCCAGCTCTCTCAGTCTCCAAATTCCAGATGTTCCCACAGACAGAAAGAAGAACAGGGCTGAAAGGTTTATAAATATAAATTCACTCAAAGAAAAAAATGAGAAGTCGAAACAGTTTTCGAATCGCGAATGAAGATAATCTCATTATTATTTTTCTTTTAAAACTAGTAATAATGTCGTTGGACTCCCTTTCCTCTGTGACACACTTTATTCTCAAATTCCAGAGTGATACGAGTACTTTTTTTTTACCAGTGTTATAGTATATACATATGTGAGCTCCAAGAGAAGGGGGAATAAAATTCCACTCCAGACTCCATATACTCTGTGATTTCGACTGGTTTCCGTAGATGAAGCAAATGTTTAAGAGTTTAAGGGCAATTTGTGTTTTCCGAAGCTTTTCGCAATAAGTATAGATTACCTTGACTACATCAATATTTCTGAAAGTAGTGCTCTTAATTGCTAGGGTCAGATGCGACTGAGAGAGGAGTTGCTCACTTTTGAAATCGTTTGCTGTTAAGTTTTCTGTTAATTATTGTGATATTACGCCATTCTGTCAACCGATGTCTTAGTAAGACTTTGGGTCGAGCTTCAGCTTGGACAAACAATGAAGTTGTTTGTCAATTGCTTGGGCAAATACTCGTACTCAGGTGGAAAAACAAATACCAGAATGGGGAAGAGGTTAAGATGGGAGACAAGAAAATATCAAATAAAGGGCCAATTAAGGAAGGTGATTGTGCGATTCTGTTTATCTTATCAACGACAAATTTTGGCCCCAGGGGCGTCATTTACAATCCTCAATTTCTTTGCATACTAAAGCAACATTAGCCGAAGAGCTACCTACAAAAGAGAAGACGATGTTTCCTGATTCCCAATTCGTAGGCTATTGATAAACAATCAGTGGGGGAATATTCAAATTGCCAGGTCTCATGTGTGATTAGCCGATTTCTCACACATTTCAAGATTCAAAGCAGACAGCAGACAGAGCGGAACAGAACAGAACAGAACACAACAGAGCGGAGAAGACGTTGAGCTGACGGCTGAAGGGATCAGATCCCACAGAAGAAGCCGCCTAGAAATTTACGAAAAGAGCCGCCTATAAATCGCAAGATTTCAGCACTGCCCAGGGCTTTATCTAAAGCTCCATTCGGAACAGTATTCAAAGCATAAAGCGTAACCAATTGATTGCTAATTGATATTGATGTGTCGATTATTTTATGATTATTCTTTATGATCGTTAAATTTTGATATACCAAAAGGCGAGCGAGATCGAACACCAAACTTGATTCAAATTTGTAGATCACTTTGAACAATCAAGCCACTCCCTGAGTACTTCTCAGGCCTTGTCTTACCTTGTCTTCAGTTGGATTGTTATAATTTAATAACTACACGGGAGGGCAAATTAAGTCTGTAGTTCGGGTACCACAAAAACCACTTAAAGACGCTTTCTTTAATTGCCCCCAAAACGAAGATTTGGTTTTTATTTTTCGAGAAACCTGTGGGGTAGCTTTCGGCTGCGGATGTGGCTGTGACTGTGGCTCTGACTGTGGCTCTGCCTCAAGCTGCTGGCCAGCTCCATGGACAGACAGTCATTTGTGTGAAAATCATCGTAGCATGAAGCGTTGTCAAATACCGTTTGTTGCGGGGGTCGGTCCACTCTTATGCTTTTGTTTCGGCCATTTCAAGGTCTGTACAGAAACCGTCTGTTGGGTCAGACCTCCCTCCATTGACCAGAGCAGAGCTCTAACAATGCGGGTTCTGGCATCATTTTCATAGAAACGGCATTAGAAGTTACTCATACGCAGCGTGGGTTGGATAAGATTAACGAAAGCCCACATAGACATAGCTCATCCTCCCCATTCTCACTTGACTCTTTGACTCGGGACATACGGGAATTCCACACTGCCCTGGACAGCGGTGCCCAGGCCAATCGCCAGGACGATCGAATGCCTCTCAGGTGGGCTCCTGCATTCAGCTGCTGCTCGAGTACGGAGCCTCTCCGAATTTGGTGGATCAGGGCGAGTTCAAGCCGCTCCACCATGTGCTGAAGAATAGAAAGATTTAGGGAGGCACTAAGCTGGAGCTGATCCGACTTTTCCTGAAACAACCACAGTTGGACATTGACAGCTATCGGACGCCAGATGCTAAGGGATCAGTATACGGAACTGCCGTTGCCGGAGCTGCGCGAGGCCGGAGCAGAGATCGACTGGGAGCGAGTCCTCCACACGCTGCGGGAGAGAGCAACAGACGAGAACCAGTTCGAGCAACAGTTCGCGGAGTACCTCCAGAACGTCAGCGGAAACGCAGACAACCAATGCAATGCCAACCAGGAGGAGTATCAGTCCCTGCTGGCGGAGAGTATCAAGCGGGGCAAGCAGCGAGCCTTTGAGGCCATCCTCGAGACGGGCATCAACATTAATCCTTCAAAATTGAGCGACATCAGCCCCGTGGAGTTGGCCGTAATCTGGGGCAACCACAGGGCTCTAGAGAAGCTGTTGAAGCATCCGCAGCTGAGGCTGACATCGCATTCCAAGCTGCTGAACGCGGTTATCAGTCGCCTGGGTGAGCAGCCGCTGGACGACTTCTGTGACCACCAGCGCTGCTTCCAGCTGCTGCTCGAGAGCGATCGTGTGGACATCAATGAGGCGGACAAGGCTGGCCTGGTGCCACTCTCCTATGCGGTCAAGTATCGCAACACAAAGGGGGCACAGGAGCTTCTACGGCAGGGAGCGTACATCGGGGCGAGAAGCGCGTTCGGAGATCTTCCCATACAGGAGATGGACCCGAAAGTGCTGGAGGAGCACTTCGATTCCTGCATCACCACCAACGGGGAGAAGCCCGGTGACCAGAGTTTCGAGATCATCATCAACTACAAGAATCTGATGAGACGCCAGCGAGAGCCCGGGCAGTCGGACAAGCGGAGCATTGGCCATCCTCACCAATTGGAGGACGAGATGACTCCAATCGCATACATCGCCGATTCCAAGGAGCTGCGTTACCTGCTGCAGCACCCGCTAATCTCGTGTTTCCTCTTGCTCAAGTGGCACCGCCTCTCGGTGATCTTCTATCTGAAAGTAGAACTTTACTCTCTCTTCACTGCCTCCATTATCACGCATACGCTCCTTAAGTTCCACGAAAGCGACCACACGGGCCTGACTGCCCTCTTCGGCCTGTTCTCTTGGATAGGGATTGTGTATCTCATGATCCGAGAGGTCATACAGCTTGCCATGTCGCCGCTGCTGTACTTCAGGTCCATCCCGAACCTGATGGAGGTGGCTCTCATTGTCTTGTCGATCCTAACCTGCATGGAAGCCAGCTACGACAAGGAGACGCAGCGCTTACTGGCCGTCTTCACCATTCTGCTGGTGTCCGTGGAGTACTGCCTGCTGGTTGGCTCCCTTCCAGTACTCTCAACTTCGACGCACATGCTCATGCTGCGCGCCGTCTCCAGCAGCTTCATCAAGAGCTTTGCTCTCTACTCGATCTTTGTGCTTACGTTTAGTCTGTGCTTCTACATACTGTTTGGCAAGCCCCAGGTGGATTCCTCCTCTCCGAAGGACAGCACGCCAGAGCCAGCAAAGGAGGGAGAAGATGATGGTCACTTCAACACATTCTCCGTGCCCATCGAGGCGCTCATCAAGACGATTGTGATGCTCACGGGAGAATTTGATGCCGGTGACATAAAGTTTGACAGCGTCTACACTTACCTGATCTTCCTGCTCTTTGTGTTCTTCATGACCATTGTGCTGTTCAATCTCCTGAATGGTCTGGCTGTCAGCGATACTCAGGTGGGTTTATATTTCCTTTTCTTCCTCGGCTTTATCCAACTGTTTTCTCCCCTCTCTTTTCCCACAGGCCATCAAGGCCCAGGCGGAACTGAACGGCGCCATTGTCCGCACCAATCTGCTGACCCGCTACGAGCAAGTTCTCACTGGCCGAGATGGACACGCTCAGACCTCATCGTCCCAGTTGAACAAAGGCAGTCGGTTCGCTCGAGGAAGACCATGAGCTAGTCACCGGTTCAATCGTAATTTTCTTCATGCTTTTCTTGAGTTTCACGCCCTCGTGACTTTTCCCACACTTTGGACCCCACTAGGCAGAAAAGCGAAAGGAGAGAAAATCTTCACTGATGAATCGCCTGATCGGATCGGATGGGCTGTTATATACTCACAACACATACTCATTGGCCGCATTTGCGAATCGCTGGGCTGTGAACAAGCTTGAATTGAAAGAGTGTCGGCACTTCGGTGTGCCAAAGATACATATCTTTACCCCTTGAATCAGCTCGTGTTGATTTTTCTGCCGTGAATTGCACTTTTGAGCTCAGGTCCAAAACGAGAGTCACACACCACACACATGCACATTTTTATCATTATCATCATCATTATGATAATGACTGTGAGCGAACGAATGCTGATGAAGCCCCATTGTCAATGTCGAAAGTTATGGGATTGGTTAAGGAAACCCAAGGTGGGATATGAAAAGTATTGCGTTCTGCTCTGGCATAGGATCCCAGCTTTAATATTAGGGGGATTCCCCTTCCAAGCAACGATGCGACAATCAACGGACATTGATTAACAACTGTATGTACATATGCATCTACAGTGGGTACACAGCAAGGCAGGCGCGATTAGATACAGGCCAGCGCCGAGCAGCGTAGACACCCAGTACCCTGCCACCCTCCGAGGGAAACAGAGAGCGATGAAGGGGGATCTGTGTGTGCGTATCCAATGAATTAATATTTCATTCTAGAACGCAGTTGTCTGCGTTAGTTGGGCACACACACACATAATACATATATGCTGGCAGAGTTCCCATTCAATCTACTCGACGGCTGATGCACGCCAGAAGCCCCCGCTAGAAACTTCCGCAGATTCTGGAACGAAGAGGATGCGGGCTATCGGCGACAGGGGAATACTACCAAGCAGAAAGAGAAGGCGAGTTCATATTATTGCCAATTTAATGCAAGAAAAATAAAGAGAGTGGAGTGGGCGATGCCAAAGGCAGAAGAAAGAAAGGCCGTAAACCAAAAGAAGAAGGCCTGTCCCGCTCTCTCTCGTGGGAATTGACTTTGAATTTCGAATATTTCGGTATCTATTTTCATTGCGGCCAAAAACGGAGAGACGATTCCGTGTATTGCGATGCCAGCATCAACGAAAATAGATGCCCAAATGGAAGTGCAAACATCTCTGAGGGGAGGGGTGGAGTGTCGGGCGTGTGGCCGTGTGTCTTCTGTCAGTGTGTGATTGGATACTGCTTGCTGCTTTCTGCTCGATGGCTGCCCCTAGAGCACGAGGTGCAGGCGTATCTGGAACACCAGCTGCTCGACGGTCTTCTTCAGGAGCGCCGCCAGGGACAGGATGAATCCCAGGAGGCTGAGGGAGAACAGCCAGGGCGTGGTCATGAGCACGGCAAAGAAGACGAGCGTCTCGTCGCCCCGGGCATTGGCCATGCGCCACAGCAACTGGCGCTGGATGGTGCGCAGCTTGAACTTGCTGTTCCACAATCGGTGGCGCTTCGAGCCGACGGTTTCGTTGAAGCCCACGGTCTTCTCGACCAGCCAGAACACCGCGCAGCACAGCAGTTGCAGCACCAGCAGCACGACCTTGACCACAGCGGTCTCTAAGACGAGGTGGTACAAGGCCACCATGCGCTGACGGTGCTCCGGCTGCATTGTGGAGAGCACGACTGCGCCGAGGGACTCCAGCGGGGAGACCCTGGGGGAAGGTGCACTCTATCGAGCTGAACTCGCTCTGGCTCTGACAGGTCTGGCTCTGACAGGAGCACGACTCCTCCTCTTGGTCCTCCTCGGTGGGCATCGAGTAGTCGCCCTCGTAGTCGCCCTCGTAGCGGCAGTCGGAGTACTCTTCGTGGGGGTCGTCGTAGTAGTCTCCGCGGGTGTCCGGAGAAGCGCCGCCTGTCCAGAGGGAGCTCAACACGGGCGGTGGTCCCATCGAAGCCATCTGTGGCACAGCATTGAATCTGCAGGGGAGCCGGGGGTAAGTTATGTCCTGGGGGGGGTAGCGACATATCTCCGACGACATATCTCCGCCGATCCACAAACGACATATCTCCGCGTGAAATTATGTCGTTTTAAAGCGAGATACCTCCGCGCGGAGATATGTCGTCTCAAAACGTCATAACTCCGCGCGGAGATATGTCGTTTGTGGAACGGCGGAGATATGTCGTTTCAAAACGTCATATCTCCGCGCGGAGATATGTCGTTTATGACACGGCGGAGATATGTCGTTTCGAAACGACTTAAGTCCGCCAGAAAATAATTAACTAATTTCGCATGTAAAATACACTTATATTTTTTTGACAGCAATTCATTTTATAACATGATTTTATTGAAATTAAAAAATGTGCAATAGTCCAAATACACTGAAATCATAATAGAAGTTTTCTTAAATTTTGTCGTTCTTAACTTACACAAGTTAATTGTAAATAAAAACTTCGACTTCTCGGTTGCAACTTGGACATTTTGGCTTTATATTTTCATTTTCTTCCAACTCTTTTTTTGCTTGGTTGTGGGCCACAATTTGATCCCAACATGTACCACAAATGTTTACGTGATTGCACGGGCGCAACAACACAGACTTTGTGTTACATAGGCACACATTGCATGGATTCATTTGAACCAATGATTTATCAGATGACTGACTTGAATGAGAAGCATTCGATGAAAGTGACGATGTGGAAGATTTCATATCAGAAGACATTCCAGTTAAATTGCTTTCATTGTCCACCCCTTCAAAGAAGTCCTGCTTTGAAAAGCGGTCAGCTAAGGAAACAGTGCATGTCAGAAATCCCTGTATATCTATTTCACCTCTTTCAAAAAGATCCATTGCGTCCATTATTTTTTTTGAGCGATCCTGAGAACAAAAATAATTAAGCTAACATATTATTTTTAACGATTAACTTAAAATGTATTCAACTTACACGTAATTTCTTCTTCTGTGTCTGATTTCCATTACCACCATTTTGAAAGAGTAAAGCAAACTCGCGACTTTTTTCATATTCTGCATCAATAAGACATTGAACAAATTTAAAAAAGTGCCCATTTGCTCGAATTTTATTTCCCAAATTCAAATTATAAGCTTCTACTGAGCTCGTGGTTCTAGTTGACCTCTTAAACACGGATATGCTTTTTGGTCCCTCCAATAAAATTAGGGTTAAAAATTAATAAGTAAAATACAACTCAATTATTAAACAATAAATAAAATATACCTTTTTAAGCCACTGTCTATTAAAATATTTTAAAAATGGAGAAAACAGCTTCTTATTTAAGTTTATTGCTTCGCCTTTTAGAAGGTTAAATGCTTCGACAATTTTGCTTTCTGGTAAAAGCGGCAAGTGCAAAAATTTCATAAATAGCATGTAAGCTTTCTTATTGCATTTCAGCGTATTTTCAAAACCACTCGATTGCTTGGCATTTTTCTTGCATGCTTGAGTAAAATGAAACCAACAGGCGTACAAATTCATGTTGGGATGCAGACCTTTTAACGCGTTACGCATTGCCTTTTCGTAATCTTATATAAAGGATGCTCCTTTAAGGCAGCAAATGTTCGAGTCTATATATGTGAATAAGTGCTGTTAACACAGCTCCGTTTTGCGAGTCATCAAAACAAAAACAAAAGGGGTTATCTAATTACAAAAAATTTTTGATTAGAGTTAGTAAATAAAGTGTAGCATAAGAAGAAATTTACCTTCTGCAAATATTTAATATAAATTATTAAAAGTTGCAGAAGATGGAGGCTTTGGCAAGAAAGGCTGTCTTTTTCTTTGCAAAGTGCGTTTGACAGAGTCATAATTTATTTCAATCTCCGCTTCACCTTTTGTTTTCCTAGTTAATTGAATAGAAAAACGAGGGGGAACGTTGTGAGTTGCTGCGTACACCGCAACTCTACAGTTATACCCGATACTAAGTCAGTATGGCTCTCCTGCGGCAGACGCCGCTAATATTGAACCACACGACAAAGAGTGCGTGCGAGAGAGACAGAAAATCAGTCTGAGCGTGACGTCGGGCGCTGCGTGGCCACTGCAAATTGATTTCTTGCTTTTGGCTACAAAAATGATCCGATCTGATCCAGATTCAGCAATCTGATAGATATAGTCATTATCTATGATTCTGCGTTTTTAGTTTTCTCGAATGTGCAATATTGTGGACGTAACAGATTTTCGTTCTTTGTGGAGGCGGAAGGGGTGGGGCGAAATTCTGAGATATACGTTTTATAGTGAGATCTAACAGAAGTGCGGATACCAAATTTGGTTACTCTAGCCTTAATAATCTCTGAGATTTGTGGATGCCCCAGATTTTCGTCCTTTGCGGGGGCGGAAGGGGGTGTGGCGAAATTTGGACACAAAACGGTCAAGGTCAGATATCACAGGAGTGTGGATACCAAATTTGGTTGCTCTGGCTCTTATAGGTTCTGAGATCCTTGAACTCATATTTTGCAATTGACAAAACCGACCATGAAACCTGTGTGTTAGAGAGAGACAGAGCGAGAAAGAATGAAATTGTTTTCTTGATTCTGGCCATAATAATTATACGATCTGGGTCAGAATTTGCACTCTAGAAGATATAGTCATCTTCTACGATTCTGCGTTTTTGGTTTTCTCGTATCGTCGAAATTGTGGATGCCACAGATTTTCGTCTTTTGTGGGGGCGGAAGTGGGCGGGGCAAAGTTTTGAAATATTTTTGTAGCAGTGACATATCACAGATGTCTGGATCCAAAACATCGTTGCTCTAGCTCTTATAGTCTTTGAGCACTAGGCGCTGAAGGGGACGGACGGACGGACGGACGGACGGACGGACGGACGGACGGACAGACGGACAGACAGACATGGCTCAATCGACTCGGCTATTGATGCTGATCAAGAATATATATACTTTATGGGGTCGGAAACGATTCCTTCTGGACGTTACACACATCCACTTTTACCACAAATCTAATATACCCCAATACTCATTTTGAGTATCGGGTATAATAATACATCAGTCTGTGTGCATTTCTTGTCTGCTCGCATGCACATATGTACATACATGTACATGTACATATGTATGTACATCAGGGGACGGCACGGCCAATGCGCGCAGACGGACTTCGAAACGAGCATTTACCGGTCAAAAACCGAGCGACGACCAAAGTCTCGCAAACGGACTTAAAGGGGCATGATTCGCAAGAAACACCGGATCGCGTAATAGAACATGAACGATCATGTCAAACTGCGACCCGGCACAACGCGTTTGTAACAGTGGTCGGCAGCAACACAATAATACTTTTTGTTTTAGTTTGACTTCTGTCAACGCACACAAACGCAATGTAATGTGTGCGTGCCGACCGCTGAAGTATATATGTACATATGTATGTGCCTCACAGCTTAAATGAACCAGAGCACTTTTCAAACTTCAAACCCCTGTAAAAATCAATTGAGCAGTCCTATAAAAAAAATTGTAATACCATTCTGTTAAGATTTTACCAAAGACTATACAATACCAAGATGTTGCATGAGCGACCAAAAAGCTGTTCTATTGCGGGTCCTAACATTAGAACCCAAAAGGCACGAGGGAGCGCGCGGGTTTCAATTCCCTTTTCGACTGTACTTCGTCTCTACCGCGACCCCGCTGCCCATCGGTTTCGTCTGTTCGGCAATTCTAGTCGCTCGAGCCTCAGCACCGTCGAAGCGGTGGTCGCGGATCGCCGATGTCTTTGGAGCGGCACAGTGGGACCTATGGCCGTCTCAGCTTGCTAAATTAGTTAGTGAATATGAGTTCAATAAATATTTGCACACTGAAAAAATGTTAAACTTTAAACTAAAACAATCTTGAAAATTCGATTGGAAAATTCTCTATTAGATGCGTACATTAAATTTATCTAAAGCACTCATACAATTTTTTTTACTATTTCGGCTGAGTCCCCACTGTGCCGCGCCAAAGACATCAGCGATCACGCTGCCCTACGGTTTCGGCACGCAGACGATTCATATTTTGTTTTTGTATTCTTTCTCTCGAGACACACCGACTCGACGCTGACCGAAGCATTGACGAAGCCGAGTAGCGTAAAAGAGAATTGAAGTAATAGCCCCGCGCGCCCGTACCATGAAGCGTCAAACAAAAATTGAAAAAGAATTTGTTCCTCATGCAACATCTTGGTATTGTATAGTCTTTAATTTTACTTATCTTACCAACCAAAAAAAAAAAGTTCGATATTCTTCTCCGTTACCCCGCAAAAAGGAAAAAAACAAAATGCGCACTAGAAAACACCCCCACAGCCTATTTGGTTCAAATTCTCTTTGAACAAAATAAGCTGTGGGGTGGAAAAAGGCAGTATTTTTGTTATTTATTATTTAAAACGTCTTAGAAAAATGTTAAAAAATATAAGAAGTTCGTTTTGTTTGTCATTTGATTTTCATTGGTAAGTTTAATGGTTTAGAAGTTATGAAAATTTTAAATTTTTAACGTGCTTTGGTTCATTTAAGCTGTGAGCCACTGTACAAACATACATACATATGTAGCAAGGCAGTATGTATTATTAAAATTTTAATTAATATATTAACTTACTCAGCAAGAACATCATTGAATACTTTTTTGGTGTCGAAATTGCTATTATTTTCGCACTTCAGTTTTATTTCACTAAGAGCACTGATTTTTTCCATTTCATCACTCTGAGGGCCATGGCTATGCACAACATATTCAGGATTTGAGTAAACTCTAGATTTGTCTGCACTTAAATAAACTCTAGCTTTACAGAGTTTAACCCGGCATATGTATGTGGTTTCGCCTAGTTTTAATTGTTTGTTTTTTACATAAACTTGTTGCTCGCATAATGAAAACAACAGTAACGAGCAGCTCGGCTTCCTTCTCTGAATTCAAATTTAATATTTTCGTAGTCCATGTTCTTACTGTCTGAGCAACCGAATCGGAATGAATGCAGCAGAATAATGCGGCATATTTTTGGCGCGCGCCTCGCACGCTTTGCCTATTGCACAGAAAAAAATATTCTATAACATTCTATTCTATGCACATGTTTAAAAACAATAAATTATCTACATATTATATATTAAATAATACGTTTATATTACATTAAATACAACACGGCATTCTTTAACAATTTTTGTTTAATGAAATTAACTTCCTAATAAAAACGCTGTTCATAAATTATGCGGTAGCTATATTTGCTCAATTAAGACAATATTTTTCACGGTGCATTTACAGTTAGGTAACCAGCTGAAGAGAAAGAGTATGTGCGAGACGGACAGAAAATCAGTCAGAACATGACGTCGGGCGCTGCGTAGCCACTGCAAATATATTTGTTCCTTTTGTTTTGTTTTTTTGTTTTTTTGTTTTTTTTTGTATTTTTTGATGGTGTATCGGCATAATTTGCTTGACCTATTGGACCCATTGGGCGGGACAGCAGAGGACTGGTGTGGATTTGGCCTAGGAAGGGCATCGCATTGAGTCCATTCTTGTCGGCGGAACCTTCGGGGGGACCTGCAGCCCCGGCTGCTGCTGCTGCTGCTGGTCGGTAAAGACGAAGGATCCCATGGATCCGAAAATACACCGCGAGCGGGCGAATGGGGAATTGTTAATAGTTGGATTCATCTTAGTCCAGCACCTGTGAGGAAATATTCGTTCATGGGCTTTGTTTTGTATTTGTATTTTTATTTACTTTATGTTCCCTGTGCTTTCGATATTTGCTGCCGTTCTCTGTGTTGTGCCGCTCTCTCCAGATATTCGTTCTGAATGATTTCCAGAGCCAGTTCTGAACGGCTCCAAGTGATAGTTCAGGGCCCACTTCGATGTTGTGTTTCGAATCACAGGTCAGGTGACGTACTTTCCCTGGGCAGAGCTGCGACTTGCAATAGTTGATCGGCTTTGTTGGTTTGGGATAGGACTTGCGATAAATACCATGCCACCATACTCCTTGGTGTGGCCGAAATGTTGGCTACCATTCTGGGATTAAGGAGTTAAGGGTTAAGGAGAGTGGGGGAGGGGGGTATATTTTTGCATGGCTTTACATCTTCCTTAAGCTGCTGTTTTGTGTCACAGCCAACCTGTCATTTGTACATTGAATTGCTGCTCGAGAGGTCTCTTTGGAGTCCTCTGTTCCCCGTGTACAAATGTACATAAAATCACAGGAAGCACTTAGGATTAATAGGGGGCACTCATCCCCCTCTACTCCCTCACCCCCTTTTGGTGGTGTCATGGGTTAAGCATTTGCTGTGTTCGGCATTCAATTTGTGGCTTTATTTTTTACCTTTTATGATGCGCTATACGGCTGTAATCCATGTAGGACATGCACTTTGTTTATCCATTCAAAGGCGCTAAAGAGGGTAGTCCTGTAATCCAAAAGGGCATCCAGTATATCCAGAGCGAAGGTTAATCCATTCGATGGAGCGCTCAAGCAGACCAGCCAGGCGGTTGACCAGAAGCTTAACGAGGCTTAAAATTTCCAAGAGGCCGCCAGCCGGCAAGTGTCATTGCAGTCCCTCCAGTCGACTCCACTCCAGTCCAGTTTTTTCCCAAACTGTGCGACGTGAATAACTTTGATGATTTCTTGGCCCAAAGGCGCACACACAATATAAATACTCCTCCCTTTTTTGTCAATAAGTTTATTTTCAGTCGTTACGTTTACGCATTACAGGCGAGTTTTTCTACTCAAATCAAATATTAAAATTAAAAAACGAAACAGTTATTGGTTGATGTCCTTCAGCTTCTCTGGATCAGTCTACTCAAGCCAAATCAAATATTAAAATTGAAAAACGAAACAGTTATTGGTTAATGTCCTTCAGCTTCTCTGCATCCGTCTTGGCGGCCCACAAGCTGCACCCAATTTTTTTATAGTCATCGCTGCACATGACTATCGCCCTCAAATACTCGGCCGGCACCCCAGTTTCCTCTGATAGTCTTAACATGGTCACTTTTTTTCCTTAAAAACGGCAGCAATTTTTTGCATTGTCTTCGAATTCCTTGAAACCATACCTCTTATTGCTGTGTAATGTTGGTTCATTACGTGGTTTCCCAAGGTGCTCAACCTTCCAATCATTTTGCCGCATAGTTTGCACTTGCAGCCATGCACGGGGGGCGAAGCCTTAGGGGAAATCGGTGTTTTCAAATTGTCCTTTCCACTTTCAGTACTAAGAATGTCTTCAGTAAACATGTCTGGAGAATTAAGAAGTTATTATATGTATTTTTTTTAAATTTTACTTATTTACTTACTTAAGTCCGGATCCTCCCGAACCTCCTGCTCCTGCTTCTCCTCCACGTGGTGCACTGGCTCAGACGAATCATATATTTCATCAGAAATAGTACACTCCATATCATTGACTGTATAATCAGAAATATTCTGAATATTGTCAGAAATGTTGTCAATATTCTCCTCAATATCGTGAGTTGTGGCCGGCTCCTCCGTATGACCGTGCATATTGTTTTCAATATCCTCAATATCCTGAGTTGTGGCCGACTCCTCCGTATCACCGTGCATATTGTCAATATCCTCAATATCGTGAGTTGTGGCCGACTCCTCCGTATGACCGTTCATATTGTTGTCAATATCCTCAATATCCTGAGTTGTGGCCGACTCCTCCGTATCACCGTGCATATTGTCAATATCCTCAATATCCTGAGTTGTGGCCGACTCCTCCGTATCACCGTTCATATTGTTGTCAATATCCTCAATATCCTGAGATATCATCAGAACAGAAATATTCTGCACCGGAGTAACAGGCTCAGCATACTTCGCGTGCGTCGTCCCCGCTGAATGGAATACATTATTAGAAGAATATAATATAAATGTAACTAATTTACTTACCCTTACGTTGATGGTCCAGAAAAAAAAGTACAAATTAATCACTCCTGCTGCACTTATGTCGCAAACTTGTGCTCCACCGAACGACAACGTCATGTTGGCAATTTCCTGTGCTTTCGGGCTTTGCACTTTCCGGCCTTGCAGATGGTCCCAGTATATCCCGCATAATACATTAACAAGGGCACTGTCCACCCCGTCAATTCTTACACCTCCCAAATTAATGTACATCTTTGTCTTATTTTGTGTTCTTTATTTATGTTTTAAATAACGGGGCATGTATGGTTTTGGTATTTACTCATCGATAGTATTATAAGAAATACCAATGTACTCGATATGCCAACACACATTTATTCGAATACGACGATCAAGAAGGAAGAACGTTTACAGATATTTTGTTGCTATACGATACGGACCGATAAATATCACATAATTCCGCGTCGAGTTTCCTGATTTCAACATGTATAAAAATAAAAAAATAAAATAATTGTAAGGCAACATATATTAACCCTAACCGATCGAGATATTATATTGCAATTAGTTTTATGCGATATTATACTGCGATATGATACTGCGATAGGTTTTATGCGATATTATACTGCGAGTTATTCGACGATCGACAAAAATAGAGAAAAGAGTGAAATAAGTTAATAAGAGTAACCCAAGAACCGCGCCAAGATGGATAAAAAGATAGATTCAGAAATGCATAAATTGTCGTGTTTCGATGAGGACATAAAGGAACTCAATCTGTTCGAGCCGTATCAGGACATAGAGGAATATATGTTCGAGCCGTCGCAATTGTCGTGTTTCGATGAGGACATAAATGAACTCAATCTGTTGGAGCCGTCGCAATTGTCGTGTTTCGATGAGGACATAAATGAGCTCAATCTGTTCGAGCCGTATCAGGACAAAGAGGCAGAGGAACATCTGCCGTGTGGACCGCTGGACCGGCTGGTTAGTACATTGCCTATGGATGTTGACGACGACGACACTGAAGGTGAGTAGATTGTGGCAATTACATTGGAGCAGGTGAATCAGACTTTTCTTCCTCCAGGTATCGTCGGTAACGATGATCTGGTCAACGATATTGGTCGCCTTCAAGCGAGCAATGAATTGCACAAAGGTACAGGCCCCCGAAAATCTGGTACCGGACGCATTGGAAGAACTGAAAATGCAAGGAAACATAATGAATGGACGCATTAACATGACTGTAAATTTACAGAAACTAAGCGACTCAGAATTTTCCATTTACATGGATGAGTATCACATGCCGTGGTACCAATATGCAAAAAAAGGACCGGTACATAAATGGAAAATTCTTGCAGTCGCTGCAATCCCAATTAACGGGAATGAAATTCATTATTTGTATTTCCACATTTGTCCCGTTTCCAAAACATCTGCTCTAGGCAGGAATGCGGTCAAGGAAGGACTCGATTTAGTATTGAGGGAGGTTGAGAGTGGGGGTTGTCAAGTCAACTGTTGGCAGTGGGATCCGACCACTGCTTGGCAAATTTCATGCCGTTCAAAAGTGTAAGGGGAAAATTCCCCATATTGTGGGATCTGCCCCACCTCAAAAAGGTTATCCTAAAAAATGATATACATGAGTATGTGTTGTTGTCAAATATGTATGTCAAGGAATACAGGAAAGAAAATTACAAGAGTATCTTTGAGGCTACGAAGTCGGTAGACAACTTGCCCGACTACCTAATGTCTGATAAAGTTAAAGAAATCATTAAAAATGAAATAATGAACTTATTACGCGCTGTTGAAAAACATTTCGAATTTAGAAACGAACCAATATGTTTTAACAACATGAACAGCAATACCTTCGAGGAACGTGGCAAGCATTTATCAACAATTTTTATAAACATAATGAAAGTATCGTTTAAAGAAGATTTCAACAGAAACCCAGTATATTATGCTACAACTGAAGTGTTCATGGCTCTCCAAATAATGGACCAAAAAATTAAAATATTAAATAAGACGTTAGAAAATATTTTGTAGTATGTAGTATAATTATATTAATTTTAATAATAATAACAATAATAATAGTTTGTTTTTTATTTTAGTTATTTTATGTAGTATGTATTATACATGTACTATACATAATTAATGTATTTTCAGCTGTAGAATGTAGAATATTTCAGCCTGTACAAGATTTTCAGCTGTAGAAGCCTGTACAAGATTTTCAGCTGTAGAATGTAGCATATTTTCAGCCTGTACAAGATTTTCAGCTGTAGAATGTAGAATATTTCAGCCTGTACAAGATTTTCAGCTGTAGAAGCCTGTACAAGATTTTTAGCTGTAGAATGTAGAATATTTTCAGCCTGTAAGTTAACGTACCCAATTCTATTGAGCTCTTATACGAGTTGTAAACAATCTTTGGCTTTCCAAAACGAAAACAATTTCAATCTTGGGCCTCTGCCTAATTGATTTCTAAGATGTACAATCTCAAGGGCTCCCGCCGCAATCCCAATCTTTGACACTCGCCTAAATGGAAAACCAATGTTTGCCCACACCCGGCTTCTCATAAACAATCTCACTCCCGGCTTTCTGCAGATCCTGCACTTTAGGCATTTTACAGTTCTCTCTTTGGATGACGAAATCCAATACTCGGGATGGCGAAATCAATTGAAATGTTTATAGAAAAACTATTCCCGAAAGGGATCAACGTTGAATTATCCGACACTAAAAGTTCGAATAGTTTGGGATTAAAGAATCCTGAACACGCCGTCGTTGAATTATCCGACAATGAACAATTTAAAAGTTTGGGATGCAAAAATCCTGAACGCGCCGTCGTAGAAATATCCGACATTCAAAATTATGCAAATTCTGAATTGAAAAAATGAAATTGTATAACACAATAACCTACAAAGAGGACAATTTAGAAAATCTCAGAGAGAAAATGGTATCTATCATCGAAGAAGACCATGCCAATATAAATTTACAGTTACCGTTCAGAACGGATATAAAAGGAGAGATTAACACTGAACATGATAGACCGGTATATGGCAAGCAGTATCCATACGCTTATTCGGTTAACGATTTCGTTAATAACGAAATAAGTAAAATGATAGATGAAGGTATAATCAGACCTAGTAATAGCCCATATAATTCACCGGTAATAGTAGTACCAAAGAAGGGAGTAAATGAGGACGGAACTCCTAAACGTAGATTAGTAATAGACTTTAAGAAACTTAATGAAAACACCATACCGGATAGATACCCTATGCAAGATCCTTCAGTAATCCTTGCCAATTTAGGTAAAGCAAAGTATTTCTCGGCCATTGATTTAGAGTCAGGTTTCTATCAGATTTTAATGAGGGAATCAGATATTGAAAAAACATATTTTTCCATAAATAACGGCAAATATGAATTTCTAAGAATGCCTATGGGATTGACGAACGCTCCTAGAATTTTCCAAAGGGCAATGGACGATATACTTAGAGAAAAAGTTGGGAAAACTTGTCACGTCTATATGGACGATATAATAATATTTTCAAAAACTATAGAACAACATTATAAAGATCTAATTCATATAATACAGATATTGCAAAACGCTAACATGAAAATTTCCCTAGAAAAGTCTAAATTCTTTCAAGTGGAAACCAAATTTCTGGGATACATTGTTTCCCAAAATATCATTAAAACAGATCCAGACAAAATCTCCACAATACAAAACTATCCAATTCCTAAAAATATCAGAGAGCTACGTAGCTTCTTAGGACTAACAGGGTATTACAGAAAATTTGTCCGAAATTATGCTACAATTGCCAAACCATTAACAAAATATCTGAGTGGAGTAAATGGGAAAGTTTCACGAAGGGCATCCAAGAAAACATTAATACAGCTGGATGAACCAGCAATGGGAGCATTTAATAATTTAAATGACAGTTTAATAGCACATATTGAATTAGTACAACCAGATTACAATAAAAAATTCACATTAACCACAGATGCATCGGACATAGCAATAGGTGCAGTTTTGTCGCAAGATGGGAATCCCATAACATTTATTTCTAAAACTTTAAGTAAAACCGAGCAATTATATGCTACTAATAAAAAGGAATTATTAGCTATTGTATGGGCATTAAAAAATTTGCGAAATTATTTATACGGAGTGAGTGGAATTGAAATACATACAGATCACCAACCTTTGTCCTTTGCAATGTCGAAAAAAAATCCAAATGTTGAAATGAAACGTTGGTATTACTTCATAGAAAGTTTCACACCAAAAATCATTTATAAGCCATGCTCAACTAACGTAGTAGCGGACGCTTTATCTCGGATTAAAATAAATCATATGACAGATAGTGATGTCGACCAGACAGATTCAGAATCAGACATAAATACTCAGCATTCAGCAGAGAGTAGTTTTGAAAACGTCATTCAAGAGACTAGCAAGCCTCTAAACCAATTTAAACAGCAGCTACTATTAGCGCAAGGGAGATTCACAGTTCATGAGTTAGTAAGAGTTTATGAAAATACCCGACATATTATTGAATTTGATACGGTAGACAATCTGCTAATCATTTTAAAAGAATTTATTCAGCCTCACTTAACCACAGGAATACACTGCACTTTAGAAGATTTATACCTTATCCAAAATAAGAATGTAGAATATTTCAGCCTGTACAAGATTTTCAGCTGTAGAAGCCTGTACAAGATTTTTAGCTGTAGAATGTAGAATATTTTCAGCCTGTAAGTTAACGTACCCAATTCTATTGAGCTCTTATACGAGTTGTAAACAATCTTTGGCTTTCCAAAACGAAAACAATTTCAATCTTGGGCCTCCGCCTAATTGATTTCTAAGATGTACAATCTCAAGGGCTCCCGCCGCAATCCCAATCTTTGACACTCGCCTAAATGGAAAACCAATGTTTGCCCACACCCGGCTTCTCATAAACAATCTCACTCCCGGCTTTCTGCAGATCCTGCACTTTAGGCATTTTACAGTTCTCTCTTTGGATGACGAGATCCAATACTCGGGATGGCGAAATCAATTGAAATGTTTATAGAAAAACTATTCCCGAAAGGGATCAACGATGCAAAGATCAGAAAGTTCAAGTCAGTCTTGATACAGAAGCGACACCGCAAAGTCGAGCTAAAAATTAAGATCGCGCAAACCCTTTGCCCGGAATCCTTTGTGACCCTCTACTTAAATCTATATCAGTGAAGTTAGAAGTAAAATAAAAACTTTTTAAAAACACAATCCGCTACCGCAGTTATTTAATTGGCGCCCAACGTGGGGCGATGTTGTATAAAAAGCACCGAATAATAAAAGTGTTGCGTCGTGCCGAAACCCAAAGGACAATTAATTAATGGAATAAATCCTTCAGATATAAAAACGCGGAGTGACTGTGAGATATAAGATAAGAAAAAGTGAGATAAAAAGGAAACAAACCGGAGCTTAGGGTGTGCAAAAATAAATACAATATACAATACAAATACAAATACAAATACAATACAAAATACAAATAAATACAAAAGCTAATCAAGACAATTCAAAAATACAAAAAAACCAAAAAAACCAAATTTTTAAACAAAACCAACCAAACCAAAACACAAAGAAAGTGTAACTATCAGCTAAACCAAAGAAGGAAGACCCCCAGAAGACCCAGTTAAACAAAGAAATTTAAGAAGGAAGACCCGTTCGAAGACCTGTCAGCCAAATCAAGAAGGAAGACCCGTTCGAAGATCTGTCAGCCAAACTAAGAAGGACGACCCCTACCGGATAGTTCGTGAGCAAAAGTTGTATTAATAAATATATAAGTTCAATTAGGTTATATTAGATTATAAAAACAAACATATAAGAAAAATTTAAGGTGGATCAACTAACTTTAGATTTTGAAAAACTAAAAATGATTAACTCACAAACAAGGGCCGATCTTACTGCAGATCTGGTCAAACAATTGATTTCACAAGTACAGGAGCAAATTGTAAATTTAAAACAACAAATAGAAACTAAATCCGATCAGGTATCAGATTATCAGGCAGAAGCAATAGACGAGACAATAAAAGATGACACCACATTAAAGGTAATAGAATCCATACCAATTTTCAATGGTGGATTAAACCAATACGTAGGATGGAGGGAAGCTGCAGAAACTGCAGTGAAGTTATATAAGAAAGGAAGTAAGCAATATTATATTGCCTTAACAATTTTGAGAAACAAAATAACAGGACCAGCACATGACGCACTGACCAACCACGGGACAGTTTTAAATTTTGATGCCATACTTTCACGACTTGACTTTGTTTACAGTGACAAGAGACCAATTTACATAATAGAACAGGAGTTAAGCGTTCTCCGACAAGGGAACCTTTCAATAATAGATTTCTATAACGAGGTTAACAAGAAAATGACCTTGTTAATAAATAAGACAATAATGACTCACGGAAAGGACAGTGAAATCACGAAAGAATCAAATAAGAAAATTAGAGACAATGCCTTACGCATTTTTGTCCCTGGCCTAAACGGCGGCATTGCAGAAATCCTATTTTCATTGAATCCCCCAGATTTACCGAATGCCTTGGCAAAGGTACAGGAATTGCAATCAAATAACATTCGGGCCCAATTTGCCTACCAATTCAGTGGCCCCAGAAATTCAGGGAATAATAACTACAATACATTAAGATTCAACCAACGACAACCAAGGACTAATAGTTCACCATTCGACCAAAAAGGGGATCTTCAGAGGAATAACATGTCATGGGGACAACCCTATTTCTTGGGTAATAGACAACAAAATCAGGCCCCAGAACCAATGGATGTAGACGAATCGATACAAATCAAGAACCGACAGAACAGCAATCAATTCAGGGGAAATAATAATAATATAAATTATCGGGAGAATACTAACGGTTATTATAGGATAAATAGTAACAATTATAACCAAGCTCAGCATTTTAGGGCAAACGTAGTACCGAATAATCAGTCTAACGAAAATCAGGCGCAGAAACGAAAGCCAAACGAAATGTCGGAACAACCGGCTAATAAAGCAATGCGGATAAATAACATTGAGGAGGACCATTTTTTAGATCAGCCCCCGAAGTAGGTCTGCCCTACTTAAAAAGAGTAGATACAAAAATAAACAGAGAATTAAAAGTTTTGATAGATACGGGAGCAACTTCCTGTTATATAAAAAAGGGAATTTACGAAAATAAAAAAGAATTATCAATTTATAAGAAAGTGGCTACAGTGAATGGGTTTTCAATAATTAAATATTTCCATAATATAACTATTTTCAACACAAAACAAGTGTTTTATGAAATAGATGGAATGGAGGCAGATTTACTAATAGGATTTAACCTATTAAAGAAAATCGGAGCTGTTATTGATACAGGAAAGGGGACTTTAAGTTATAAAGACAATGAGGAGAAACAAATTAACCTTTATAGAAGGAAAAACCATCCTTCCGTTGAAGGAATATATAATAAAAAAATATTTTGAAGAAGAAAAAGAAATGAAAAGTGATTCAGTAAAGGTAGAAGGAAGTTTATATAGCTTGGGATTAAAATATCCTGAGCACGCCGTCGTTGAATTATCCGACACTAAAAGTTCGAATAGTTTGGGATTAAAGAATCCTGAACACGCCGTCGTTGAATTATCCGACAATGAACAATTTAAAAGTTTGGGATGCAAAAATCCTGAACGCGCCGTCGTAGAAATATCCGACATTCAAAATTATGCAAATTCTGAATTGAAAAAATGAAATTGTATAACACAATAACCTACAAAGAGGACAATTTAGAAAATCTCAGAGAGAAAATGGTATCTATCATCGAAGAAGACCATGCCAATATAAATTTACAGTTACCGTTCAGAACGGATATAAAAGGAGAGATTAACACTGAACATGATAGACCGGTATATGGCAAGCAGTATCCATACGCTTATTCGGTTAACGATTTCGTTAATAACGAAATAAGTAAAATGATAGATGAAGGTATAATCAGACCTAGTAATAGCCCATATAATTCACCGGTAATAGTAGTACCAAAGAAGGGAGTAAATGAGGACGGAACTCCTAAACGTAGATTAGTAATAGACTTTAAGAAACTTAATGAAAACACCATACCGGATAGATACCCTATGCAAGATCCTTCAGTAATCCTTGCCAATTTAGGTAAGGCAAAGTATTTCTCGGCCATTGATTTAGAGTCAGGTTTCTATCAGATTTTAATGAGGGAATCAGATATTGAAAAAACATATTTTTCCATAAATAACGGCAAATATGAATTTCTAAGAATGCCTATGGGATTGACGAACGCTCCTAGAATTTTCCAAAGGGCAATGGACGATATACTTAGAGAACAAGTTGGGAAAACTTGTCACGTCTATATGGACGATATAATAATATTTTCAAAAACTATAGAACAACATTATAAAGATCTAATTCATATAATACAGATATTGCAAAACGCTAACATGAAAACTTCCCTAGAAAAGTCTAAATTCTTTCAAGTGGAAACCAAATTTCTGGGATACATTGTTTCCCAAAATATCATTAAAACAGATCCAGACAAAATCTCCACAATACAAAACTATCCAATTCCTAAAAATATCAGAGAGCTACGTAGCTTCTTAGGACTAACAGGGTATTACAGAAAATTTGTCCGAAATTATGCTACAATTGCCAAACCATTAACAAAATATCTGAGTGGAGTAAATGGGAAAGTTTCACGAAGGGCATCCAAGAAAACATTAATACAGCTGGATGAACCAGCAATGGGAGCATTTAATAATTTAAATGACAGTTTAATAGCACATATTGAATTAGTACAACCAGATTACAATAAAAAATTCACATTAACCACAGATGCATCGGACATAGCAATAGGTGCAGTTTTGTCGCCAGATGGGAATCCCATAACATTTATTTCTAAAACTTTAAAAAACATACGCTGAACTTTTCCATATTACTAATTTGAGTTTTTATAGAGAGATAATTGATAAAGAATCCAAATATGTCAACAAAGCAATTAATTCAGACGATGAGTGGGAAATATCAATGGACGTAAGTCTATTAAAATTAATGATTTCAGAATTAGTTCCAAAACGGAATGAAAGGGGAATAAATGAATTAGGTACCATTTGGAAATGGATAGCAGGCAGCCCTGATCATGACGACTTTTTGAAAATACAAAATAAAGTAAATGAATTAACTGAAAATAATAATAAACAATTTGTAATAAATTCCAAATTTTTCAAAGAAATTGAATTGCTATCAAATTCATTAAAAAATGTCATCTTCAATGAAGAAACGATACGGAGAAAGCATCGTTTAAAATGAATAACTTGTGACCTACTAAATTTAGTTGATACCATAACCCTCTTAAAAGTAAACATTTGCAATACAAAAATTTTAAATTAAAACGAAATAGAGGACATTTATAAGCATGAAAAACATCCTGTTGAACTGTCTGATCTGCTGGACATTGCAACGGTTAAAATAATTCGAAATGCTGATTTAATAATCATTTACATAAAATATCCTCAAATTAAAGATATTTGCAAGTTTTACCATGCAAGAGCCATCTCACAAAATGATGGAATGTTAGTTATAAGTGAAAAAGTTTGTGAATGTAAGGAGAAATACTATTTAATGAATAATTTTAAAAGTGAAACTTTTAACAATTACGCACAAATAAATTTAAAGAAGACCTGTTTCACCAATTTACTTAATGGCTTTAAAGCCAACTGCACTAAAAAAAGGGAAAAAAACAAAGAAATAGACATCATTCAGGATGGTGCCATATTAGTTTCAGGCAAAAATATCGTAGACAATACTACTTTGTTAGGATCGTATCTCCTTATATTCAACAACACAATTGTAATAAATAATATAACCCACATAAATGATAAGGGTACAATTCTAAGATAAATATCGCATCATAGATATAGCGATTTTGAATTAGTTGATTATATACAATCGAATGATAAGCAATTTTCTTTTGATAATGTTAATATTTTAATTCCCCTATAACATTAGGTAATACGGCCTTACCATTAACAACATTATTCTTAATCATTTTGATATTGATAATGTTATTTTACTTCGGCTATAAATTAACCAAATTTGTACTTATTAAATCAATAAGAATACCGTCAGAAGAAATAGTGGAAAGCAACATTCAAATACTGTCAGAAGAAATTAGAGCTCTATCAGAACTTCAAAATGTATCGGGACGAAACATTTAAGAATGGGGGGAGTTAACGTACCCAATTCTATTGAGCTCTTATACGAGTTGTAAACAATCTTTGGCTTTCCAAAACGAAAACAATTTCAATCTTGGGCCTCCGCCTAATTGATTTCTAAGATGTACAATCTCAAGGGCTCCCGCCGCAATCCCAATCTTTGACACTCGCCTAAATGGAAAACCAATGTTTGCCCACACCCGGCTTCTCATAAACAATCTCACTCCCGGCTTTCTGCAGATCCTGCACCTTAGGCATTTTACAGTTCTCTCTTTGGATGACGAAATCCAATACTCGGGATGGCGAAATCAATTGAAATGTTTATAGAAAAACTATTCCCGAAAGGGATCAACGATGCAAAGATCAGAAATTTCAAGACAGTCTTGATCCAGAAGCGACACCGCAAAGTCGAGCTAAAAATTAACATCGCGCAAACCCTTTGCCCGGAATCCTTTGTGACCCTCTACTTAAATCTATATCAGTGAAGTTAGAAGTAAAATAAAAACTTTTTAAAAACACAATCCGCTACCGCAGTTATTTAATTTGGTGCCCAACGTGGGGCGACGTTGTATAAAAAGCACGAATAATAAAAGTGTTGCGTCGTGCCGAAACCCGAAGGACAATTGATTAATGGAATAAATCCTTCAGATATAAAAACGCGGAGTGACTGTGAGATATAAGATAAGAAAAAGTGAGATAAAAAGGAAACAAACCGGAGCTTAGGGTGTGCAAAAATAAATACAATATACAATACAAATACAAATACAAATACAATACAAAATACAAATTAATACAAAAGCTAATCAAGACAATTCAAAAATACAAAAAAACCAAAAAAACCAAAGTTTATAAACAAAACCAACCAAACCAAAACACAAAGAAAGTGAAACTATCAGCTAAACCAAAGAAGGAAGACTCCCAGAAGACCCAGTTAAACAAAGAAATTTAAGAAGGAAGACCCGTTCGAAGACCTGTCAGCCAAATCAAGAAGGAAGACCCGTTCGAAGATCTGTCAGCATAACTAAGAAGGACGACCCTACCGGATAGTTCGTGAGCAAACAAAATGTATGCGAATATACTAATACTGACTTTTGTTATATTGACGACTTCGGAAGTAATTGACTATACGCATAGTGACTATCTATTGCTCAAAGACGACAGAGACGTTTACACTTATGAAACATACGCTGAACTTTTCCATATTACTAATTTGAGTTTTTATAGAGAGATAATTGATAAAGAATCCAAATATGTCAACAAAGCAATTAATTCAGACGATGAGTGGGAAATATCAATGGACGTAAGTCTATTAAAATTAATGATTTCAGAATTAGTTCCAAAACGGAATGAAAGGGAATAAATGAATTAGGTACCATTTGGAAATGGATAGCAGGCAGCCCTGATCATGACGACTTTTTGAAAATACAAAATAAAGTAAATGAATTAACTGAAAATAATAATAAACAATTTGTAATAAATTCCAAATTTTTCAAAGAAATTGAATTGCTATCAAATTCATTAAAAAATGTCATCTTCAATGAAGAAACGATACTGAGAAAGCATCGTTTAAAATTAATAACTTTTGACCTACTAAATTTAGTTGATACCATAACCTCTTAAAAGTAAACATTTTCAATAAAAAATTTTAAATAATAACGAAGTAGAGGACATTTATAAGCATGAAAAACATCCTGTTGAACTGTCTGATCTGCTGGACATTGCAACGGTTAAAATAATTCGAAATGCTGATTTAATAATCATTTATATAAAATATCCTCAAATTAAAGATATTTTCAAGTTTTACCATGCAAGAGCCATCTCACAAAATGATGGAATGTTAGTTATAAGTGAAAAAGTTTGTGAATGTAAGGAGAAATACTATTTAATGAATAATTTTAAAAGTGAAACTTTTAACAATTACGCACAAATAAATTTAAAGAAGACCTGTTTCACCAATTTACTTAATGGCTTTAAAGCCAACTGCACTAAAAAAAGGGAAAAAAACAAAGAAATAGACATCATTCAGGATGGTGCCATATTAGTTTCAGGCAAAAATATCGTAGACAATACTACTTTGTTAGGATCGTATCTCCTTATATTCAACAACACAATTGTAATAAATAATATAACCCACATAAATGATAAGTGTTAAATTCTAAGATAAATATCGCATCATAGATATAGCGATTTTGAATTAGTTGATTATATACAATCGAATGATAAGCAATTTTCTTTTGATAATGTTAATATTTTAATCCCCTTATAACATTAGGTTAATACGGCCTTACCATTAACAACATTATTCTTAATCATTTTGATATTGATAATGTTATTTTACTTCGGCTATAAATTAACCAAATTTGTACTTATTAAATCAATAAGAATACCTCAGAAGAAATATGGAAAGCAACATTCAAATACTGTCAGAAGAAATTAGAGCTCTATCAGAACTTCAAAATGTATCGGGACGAAACATTTAAGAATGGGGGAGTTAACGTACCCAATTCTATTGAGCTCTTATACGAGTTGTAAACAATCTTTGGCTTTCCAAAACGAAAACAATTTCAATCTTGGGCCTCCGCCTAATTGATTTCTAAGATGTACAATCTCAAGGGCTCCCGCCGCAATCCCAATCTTTGACACTCGCCTAAATGGAAAACCAATGTTTGCCCACACCCGGCTTCTCATAAACAATCTCACTCCCGGCTTTCTGCAGATCCTGCACCTTAGGCATTTTACAGTTCTCTCTTTGGATGACGAAATCCAATACTCGGGATGGCGAAATCAATTGAAATGTTTATAGAAAAACTATTCCCGAAAGGATCAACGATGCAAAGATCAGAAAGTTCAAGTCAGTCTTGATCCAGAAGCGACACCGCAAAGTCGAGCTAAAAATTAACATCGCGCAAACCCTTTGCCCGGAATCCTTTGTGACCCTCTACTTAAATCTATATCAGTGAAGTTAGAAGTAAAATAAAAACTTTTTAAAAACACAATCCGCTACCGCAGTTATTTAATTGGTGCCCAACGTGGGGCGACGTTGTATAAAAAGCACCGAATAATAAAAGTGTTGCGTCGTGCCGAAACCCGAAGGACAATTGATTAATGGAATAAATCCTTCAGATATAAAAACGCGGAGTGACTGTGAGATATAAGATAAGAAAAAGTGAGATAAAAAGGAAACAAACCGGAGCTTAGGGTGTGCAAAAATAAATAAAATATACAATACAAATACAAATACAAATACAATACAAAATACAAATTAATACAAAAGCTAATCAAGACAATTCAAAAATACAAAAAAACCAAAAAAACCAAAGTTTATAAACAAAACCAACCAAACCAAAACACAAAGAAAGTGAAACTATCAGCTAAACCAAAGAAGGAAGACTCCCAGAAGACCCAGTTAAACAAAGAAATTTAAGAAGGAAGACCCGTTCGAAGACCTGTCAGCCAAATCAAGAAGGAAGACCCGTTCGAAGATCTGTCAGCATAACTAAGAAGGACGACCCCTACCGGATAGTTCGTGAGCAAACAAAATGTATGCGAATATACTAATACTGACTTTTGTTATATTGACGACTTCGGAAGTAATTGACTATACGCATAGTGACTATCTATTGCTCAAAGACGACAGAGACGTTTACACTTATGAAACATACGCTGAACTTTTCCATATTACTAATTTGAGTTTTTATAGAGAGATAATTGATAAAGAATCCAAATATGTCAACAAAGCAATTAATTCAGACGATGAGTGGGAAATATCAATGGACGTAAGTCTATTAAAATTAATGATTTCAGAATTAGTTCCAAAACGGAATGAAAGGGGAATAAATGAATTAGGTACCATTTGGAAATGGATAGCAGGCAGCCCTGATCATGACGACTTTTTGAAAATACAAAATAAAGTAAATGAATTAACTGAAAATAATAATAAACAATTTGTAATAAATTCCAAATTTTTCAAAGAAATTGAATTGCTATCAAATTCATTAAAAAATGTCATCTTCAATGAAGAAACGATACTGAGAAAGCATCGTTTAAAATTAATAACTTTTGACCTACTAAATTTAGTTGATACCATAACCCTCTTAAAAGTAAACATTTTCAATAAAAAAATTTTAAATAATAACGAAGTAGAGGACATTTATAAGCATGAAAAACATCCTGTTGAACTGTCTGATCTGCTGGACATTGCAACGGTTAAAATAATTCGAAATGCTGATTTAATAATCATTTATATAAAATATCCTCAAATTAAAGATATTTTCAAGTTTTACCATGCAAGAGCCATCACACAAAATGATGGAATGTTAGTTATAAGTGAAAAAGTTTGTGAATGTAAGGAGAAATACTATTTAATGAATAATTTTAAAAGTGAAACTTTTAACAATTACGCACAAATAAATTTAAAGAAGACCTGTTTCACCAATTTACTTAATGGCTTTAAAGCCAACTGCACTAAAAAAAGGGAAAAAAACAAAGAAATAGACATCATTCAGGATGGTGCCATATTAGTTTCAGGCAAAAATATCGTAGACAATACTACTTTGTTAGGATCGTATCTCCTTATATTCAACAACACAATTGTAATAAATAATATAACCCACATAAATGATAAGTGTTAAATTCTAAGATATATATCGCATCATAGATATAGCGATTTTGAATTAGTTGATTATATACAATCGAATGATAAGCAATTTTCTTTTGATAATGTTAATATTTTAAATCCCCTTATAACATTAGGTTATACGGCCTTACCATTAACAACATTATTCTTAATCATTTTGATATTGATAATGTTATTTTACTTCGGCTATAAATTAACCAAATTTGTACTTATTAAATCAATAAGAATACCATCAGAAGAAATAATGGAAAGCAACATTCAAATACTGTCAGAAGAAATTAGAGCTCTATCAGAACTTCAAAATGTATCGGGACGAAACATTTAAGAATGGGGGGAGTTACCGTACCCAATTCTATTGAGCTCTTATACGAGTTGTAAACAATCTTTGGCTTTCCAAAACGAAAACAATTTCAATCTTGGGCCTCCGCCTAATTGATTTCTAAGATGTACAATCTCAAGGGCTCTCGCCGCAATCCCAATCTTTGACACTCGCCTAAATGGAAAACCAATGTTTGCCCACACCCGGCTTCTCATAAACAATCTCACTCCCGGCTTTCTGCAGATCCTGCACCTTAGGCATTTTACAGTTCTCTCTTTGGATGACGAAATCCAATACTCGGGATGGCGAAATCAATTGAAATGTTTATAGAAAAACTATTCCCGAAAGGGATCAACGATGCAAAGATCAGAAAGTTCAAGTCAGTCTTGATCCAGAAGCGACACCGCAAAGTCGAGCTAAAAATTAACATCGCGCAAACCCTTTGCCCGGAATCCTTTGTGACCCTCTACTTAAATCTATATCAGTGAAGTTAGAAGTAAAATAAAAACTTTTTAAAAACACAATCCGCTACCGCAGTTATTTAATTTGGTGCCGAAACCCGGGAGTGAGATTGTTTATGAGAAGCCGGGTGTGGGCAAACATTGGTTTTCCATTTAGGCGAGTGTCAAAGATTGGGATTGCGGCGAGAGCCCTTGAGATTGTACATCTTAGAAATCAATTAGGCGGAGGCCCAAGATTGAAATTGTTTTCGTTTTGGAAAGCCAAAGATTGTTTACAACTCGTATAAGAGCTCAATAGAATTGGGTACGTTAACTTGCACACAGCTTTTGGGACGCCACTGTCAGTTTCTCCATTCGTCTGGAAACTCGGCTGCTACTTCGTCACAACGAAAGGCTGAATCCAATAAGTCAAATCGTCATTCTAATTACCAAATAAACTCGTCGTTTGCTATCACTAATCCGTCTTGTACACTTTGTTCTAGTTCTGGCCATAAGATCTCTAATTGCGCTCAGTTCAAGGCTATGAACAGCAACCAACGGTACGACAATGCAAAACGCCTCGGTCTATGCATCAATTGTCTTGGAAACGGTCACAGAGTGGCGCAATGTTCATCGACTCATCGTTGCCGATCCTGTAATCGGAATCATCATTCGTCCTTGCATCACTCTCAGCCTCAACAGCCACCCCAATCATCAGCAGGACAATCGTCAACTACTGAACCGGTACTCCAACCAGCGCAACCCTCCTGGCAAACGGCTCATCAAGCTGCTTCACACTCTCATATGGAGATCGCAGCAGATGATCAAATTTTGTTGGCAACAGCTATGGTTTTGGTAAAGGATGCCACAGGTGAATACAAACTCGGTAGAGCGTTGCTTGATTCATGTTCTCAGGTTAATTTTGTAACCGAAACCTTTGCACAAAAGCTTCGCCTTCGTCGTGAAAAACACCACATTGGAATTCGCAGTATAGGAGACTCCCTTACTAGTTTGAAGGCTCGTACGACTACCTCTATTAAGTCACGTACTTCCGGCTATCAGCTCACTCTCCAGTTTGGAATCACATCCCATATTGCCTACCAGCCAGAGACTGAGATCGACATATCGAATTGGAACCTACCAGCTAACACTCCATTGGCTGACGAATCGTTCTATAGGACTAAACGTATTGATTTGTTACTGGGGACCGAAGCCTTCTATGGAGCTCTAGCTGTTGGCCAGATTCGCATTGGTCCAAATCTTCCCACTTTGCAGAAGACTCTTTTTGGTTGGGTTGTTGCTGGGAGGTACCAGCGGCAATATAACAGACAGCCATTGTGCTTGGCGACTGTAGAAGAGTCGATCGACAAGAATTTGCAGCAATTATGGAAAGTGGACTCATTTGTCGATCCAAGCGCTAGAATGCTCCCAAATCATCGTCGCTGTGAGGACCATTTCAGGGACACAACACATCAGGATGCCAGTGAGCGGATTATCGTTCGCTTGCCATTTCAAGAAGATCCAAGTTGTCTTGGAAGTTCCTTCGATACAGCTCGAACTCGATTTTTTGCCATTGAGAGACGTCTCGCTCGTCTACCGGAAATTCGCTCGCAGTATATCTCGTTCATGCAGGAATATGAAAGTCTCGGCCATATGTCCCTCGTACTGAATCCTAACTTGGAAGAACCGCATTATTATATACCCCACCATTTCGTTCTGAAACCAAGCAGTACCTCGACGAAGCTCAGAGTTGTCTTTGACGCCTCTTGCCGTACAACATCTCAAAGGTCACTTAACGATCTACTTTTAGTTGGCCCTACCATTCAGGATGAGTTGTACTTGCAATTGCTGCGGTTCCGCATGAATAGGTTCGGCATCACAGCCGACGTCACAAAAATGTACAGGCAGGTACTTGTGAGTGAGAAGGATAGAAAATTCCAGTACATTTTGTGGCGAGCATCTCCAAATACGGATCTTCAAACCTACCAACTCAATACAGTGACATATGGGACTGCGTCTGACCCATTTCTCGCAACTCGTAGTTTGCATTACTTGGCTGAGGATTGTAAGGATGCATGGCCATTAGGGGCTGCTGCTGTTAAAACTGCATTTTATGTTGATGACCTGTTGTGTGGGGCTGATGATATAGATACACTCTTCAAACTAAAAACTGATATCACATCAACTCTCGCTCGTGGTCAGTTTCCATTATGCAAGTGGCATTCAAATCATCCAGGCGTGATGGAAGACGAATCTACCAAGGAATTAAACATTTCAGAAAACTCAGTTAGCAGCACACTCGGCGTAACTTGGAATCAACGAAGTGATGCATTTAGTTTCACATTTAATCCAAAGGAAGTCTATCCCACTACCACAAAACGAACAATTTTCTCTACTGCGTCGTCGCTATTCAATCCAATCGGTCTGCTATCACCGTTAGTCATTGTCTCTAAGATCATTCTTCAGGAGTTGTGGCTTTTGAAACTCGACTGGGACGAGTCTGTCCCCCAGAATTTAAGCCACGCATGGAGCAAGTGTTTGGAATCGCTGAATTCACTGTCGTCACTAGCGGTACCTCGTTTTTGTTTGCAGCCTGATACTAGGAGCATTCAAATACATGGATTTTGCGACGCATCGATTCGGGCATACGGCTGCTGTGTTTATGTGCGCACGGAGAATTCGCTTGGACAGGTCACAGTGAAATTGTTCACTTCTAAGTCTAGAGTAGCACCACTCTCTTTATTTTTCTTGCATTAAATTGGAAATAATATGAACTCGCCTTCTCTTTCTTCTTAGTAGTATTCCCCTGTCGCCGATAGCCCGCATCCTCTGCGTTCCAGAATCTGCGGAAGTTTCCAGCGGGGCTACTGGCGTGCATCAGCCGTCGAGTAGATTGAATGGAAACGCTGCCAGCATATATGTACTATGTGTGTGTGTGCCCAACTAACGCAGACAACTGCGTGCTAGAATGAAATATTAATTCATTGGATACGCACACACAGATCCCCTTTCATGGCTCTCTGTTTCCCTCGGAGGGTGGCAGGGTACTGGGTGTCTACGCTGCTCGGCGCTGGCCTGTATCTAATCGCGCCTGCCTTGCTGTGTACCCACTGTAGATGCATATGTACATACAGTTGTTAATCAATGTCCGTTGATTGTCGCATCGTTGCTTGAAATGGGAATCCCCCTAATATTAAAGCTGGGATCCTATGCCAGAGCAGAATGCAATACTTTTCATATCCCACCTTGGGTTTCCTTAACCAATCCGCCCATAACTTTCGACATTGACAATGAGGCTTCATCAGCATTCGTTCGCTCACAGTCATTATCATAATGATGATGATAATGATAATAATGTGCATGTGTGTGGTGTGTGACTCTCGTTTAGGACCTGAGCTCAAAAGTGCAATGCACGGCAGAAAAATCAACACGATCTGATTCAAGGGGTAAAGATATGTATCTTTGGCACACCGAAGTGCCGACACTCTTTCAATTCAAGCTTGTTCACAGCCCAGCGATTCGCAAATGCGGCCAATGAGTATGTGTTGTGAGTATATAATATGATCCGATCCGATCAGGCGATTCATCAGTGAAGATTTTCTCTCCTTTCGCTTTTCTGCCTAGTGGGGTCCCAAGTGTGGGAAAAGCCACGAGGGCGTGAAACTCAAGAAAAGCATGAAGAAAATTACTATTGAACCGGTGACTAGCTCATGGTCTTCCTCGAGCGAACCGACTGCCTTTGTTTGGCCAGAATTCCACTCGATGTTCTCGACAATGGTGCACAAAGACCATCGTATACCAATCATCGAAAAATTCCAATATCTTCGTGGATGTCTAGATGGTGCTGCGCTGGATACGATTCGTTCCTTGGAACTTTCTGAGGAGAATTACGACAAGGCGTTGAATTTACTAATGTTGCGATTCGATAATAAACTGTTACATTTTCAGGCACACGTCAAGGCTATTTTCGGGCTGCAAGGGGTGGAGAAGGGCTCGGCTATCGGCTTGCGCGCGCTCAGCGATAAAATCAATTCGCACTTGCGTGCACTTCAGACCTTGGCGACCCCGCAGGAGATTTCCGATGGGTTGCTGATCTTCATCATAGGCACGAAATTGGACCACAAGACCAAGGAGTAATGGGAAGAGAACTTGCCGACGTCAGGATTGCCTCGGTGGTCAAGCATGGCCTCATTCTTGGAAGCAAGATGTCGGATGCTGGAAAATTTGGGATCGGCTATGGTAACAATTCCTAGCCAGCAGGTGGGAGAAAGTAAACCTAGCACCCTAATCACCTCCATTAACGATCATAATAGCTCAACATGCAAGTATTGCAAATCCTCCGATCACTACATATCCCGATGCCAGGCATTTCTAGATCTCCCTGTTTTTTCTCGATACAAGGAGGTGAAGAAGCGCCATTTATGTCAAAACTGCCTCAACAAAGGCCATTCATTGCAACGCTGCAAGTCAGGGGCATGTAGAAATTGCCAAGCCAAGCATCACACACTGCTCCACATGCAGTCGGGCGCTGTGCCGTCGCCGAGCACGGAATCGACCCAGCATGATCCTGCAAGTGCCCTAGTAGCAAGCAAATATACTAGCCCTCCCCCTCGAGTCAAAAATCTCTGCCTAGCCAAAACGTGCTGCTAGCTACCGCAATCGTATATGTCAGGGGCCGTTTTGGATCGCTTATTCCATGTCGTGCCATTTTAGATTCCGCTTCTCAGGTTAACTTTATAACATCGAGACTCGCCAATCAGCTGCAGTTAGATCCTCACCCGTCTCACGTTCAAATCGCCGGTATTGGAGAGTCAATTCTACCATCCAGCAAGGCTGTAGACATCGTCCTGCAATCTCAAGACGAAAGCTATCACTGTTTCCTCTCTGCAATTATCACTGCCTCAATCACAGGAATGCAGCCTAACTTCGGCCTAGATGCAAAGGATTGGCCAATGCCAAATAATCTAAAACTGGCTGATCCTAATTTCGCCAAGCCCCAGCGTGTCGATCTGTTGATAGGTGCTGGTTTGTTCTTCGAATTAATGTGCGTTGGACAGATTCGACTGTCAGACCAATTGCCAACATTGCAGAAAACGAAACTTGGCTGGATAGTGTCAGGAAGTATTAAAAACTCTGAGAAAGCCCGTGCGGCGCTAGCAGCCGTTGAAGATCCCCCTGTCATCTCCGCTTGCGAGACTAATTTGTGCGATATTGTAAGGCGGTTTTGGGAAGTCGATGGAGATTATTCGCCCTCATCAATTTCGGAGGAAGATGTTCATTGCGAACAGCATTTCGTCACAAACTGCATTCGCCTAGATTCCGGAGCTTACTCCGTGCGTTTGCCAACCAAATTCAGTCTAGAGGAATTAGGAGAATCGTATCAGCAGGCGCTACGTAGATTTCTCAATTTGGAGAGTAAGCTAGCAAAAATGCACAGCTTAAGGCAGGCTCCAGGAGTATCGTGATTTAGGACACATGTCGCCAGCTTCGCGGCAGTCAGACCTCCCGCAGTACTTCTTGCCTCACCATTGCGTCCACAAGCAGGATAGTACAACCACCAAATTACGCGTAGTGTTCGATGGATCTGCCAAAACAGCGTCTGGAGTATTACTGAATGATGCGCTAATGGCTGGACCCACCATCCAACCTAAAATTCTGATAACTCTGCTTCGTTTCCGCTTTTTTAAAGTCGCCTTGTGTGGCGATATCTGCAAAATGTACCGCTGTGTACGCGTTTCCCATCCCGATACGCACGTGCAGTGCATCCTATGGCGCAATGACCCGAAGGAGGAGATTCAGGTGTTCAAGTTGGAGACTGTTACTTACGGAACCAAACCTGCCGCTTTCTTAGCAATTCGTGCTATGCATCAATTGGCAAATGATGAAGAGTTGCGTTTTCCGCTTGGCGCTGATGTTGTTCGAAGAGATTTCTATGTCGATGATCTCATATCTGGAGACAGCATTGATTCTGTCATCAAGATTCGTCAGCAGGTAAAGGAGCTACTTTCGAAAGGATGTTTTCCCATACGTAAATGGTGTTCCAATGAACCCGCTGCTTTGGAAGGCGTATCGGAGGCGGATCGCGAAAAGTTCCTTACCTTTCATGACGGGACTGAAGTAACCAAGGCGCTTGGTCTAGTTTGGGATCCCACCACGGACAATCTTCTGTTTAGCTTCACTCACGTTGGAACCGCTGCAGGCCCAATATCGAAGCGTTCGGTCCTGTCTACACTAGCTAGGTTCTACGATCCTCTAGGGCTCATCTCTCCCATCATCACAAAAGCTAAAATATTTATGCAGTCGCTATGGAACGAAAGCCTAAAGTTGAAATGGGACGAAAGCCTGCCCCAGGATCTACATACGACTTGGATTGAGCTGACTTCGCAGTTGTCGATGGTTAAAAACTTTAAGTTTCCACGTTACGTGCTTCGGCAGCAAGCCAGATTAGAAATGCACGCGTTTTGTGATGCGAGCCAAGCAGCATAAAGCGCCTGTGTATACATGCGTTCGGAAGCTCTTGGCATTGTGCAAAGTCATCTCTTATGCTCTAAATCCAGAGTCGCGCCCTTGAAAAGTATGACTATCCCCAAGCTTGAGCTATCCGCTGCCCTCGTATTAGCCGAACTAGTGTCCACCATAGTTAAGGGATTATCAGCTCCATGCTAAATACATTGCTGGTCGGATTCGTCCATAGCCCTTGCCTGGATTCGAGAATCACCATTGAATTTCAATATATTTGTTTCTAATCGAGTTCAGCGGATTCAGGAGCTCACCGCTGGAATGACTTGGCATCACGTGCCCACAAAGTTGAATCCTGCCGACATCATATCACGTGGATCCACGCCCGCTGAACTAATGGATAGTAGCCTTTGGATCTCTGGACCACCATTCTTGCGTCTTGAGAGCTCAGAGTGGCCTGCAGGCTTGCAATTGCCGACCGATGTACCAGAACGTCGTCATGCAGCATTGGTTGTTTCAAACGAAAGGGATGTATCGTACGATTGAAAATTTCAAAACTCATTCGGATCCATGCAGCGCGTCTTTGCTTTCATATATCGATTCTGCATTCTCAAGGACAAAGGCATAGCGCGGTCGAAGGGTCAACTTACCGTAATCGACTCAATCGACCCTTTGCTCATAAGGGCAATACAGCAGCAACAATTTTCGGAAGAGATAAGGGCCCTCGCCAGCAAACAGGCCCTACCCCCAAAAAGCACGATGGCCTCACTGAATCCATTTCTGGATAGCTTTGGATTGCTGCGTGTTGGAGGCCGCCTCCAAAATGCCGAATTGGACTACGACGCGAAGCACCCGATCCTGCTTCCTAAGGGACATCCTGTCACTGTCTCTATTATTATCTTCTTTCACGAAAGGTTTCTCCACGCAGGAGCTCAAGGATTGCTCGGACTGCTTCGGCAAAAATTCTGGCCTATTGGTGGACGCAAATATGTTGCGGGAATCATTCGCAAATGTGTTAGATGCTTTCGTTTGAAGCCAGTGCTGAGGGAACATACCATGGGAAACTTGCCTGGGACTAATCCAGCATTCCACACAACGGGTGTTGATTTTTGCGGACCCTTTTATCACAAGTCGGAAGTCAGAAGCAGGCCTCCTATCAAATGTTACATCGCTGTCTTCGTATGCTTTATCACCAAAGCAACTCATTTGGAAGTCGTTCGGGATCTATCTACAGAATCCTTTCTGGCAGCATTAAGGCGTTTTACAAGTCTACGTCCCAAACCTCGAATCATCTGGTCAGACAACGCTACAAATTTTGTAAGAGCAAAAAATGAGCTTTTGGAGCTTCGGCAAATGTTCCTCAGCGATCCTCATACGTCGGCTGTGTCACATCTCTGCGTTTCTAGTGGAATCGAGTGGAAATTCATCCCCCCTCGCTCACCTCATTTTGGGGGTTTGTGGGAGGCGGCTGTTAAAGCAGCTAAATATCATTTTCTTCGCATCGTCGGGACCTACATTTTTACTCTTGATGAAATTCAGACCTTGGCTTGTGAAATCTCAGCTTTGTTAAGTCCCGTCCGATTTATGCAATTACAGAAAGTCCCGATGATCTAGATGTGCTCACGCCAAACCACTTTCTCAATGGAGCCCCGAAAGCTGCATTCGACGAGCCAGATGTGGCGCATCTCCGGGTCAACCTACTTAGTCGATGGCAGCGGCTGTGTCAAATGAAGCAGGCGTTTTGGAGAAAATGGAGCACGGCGTATCTTTCGATTCTTCAGGAGCGGAGCAAGTGGCGGTCATCGTCTCCAAACATCAAGCTAGGAGCGCTCGTCATGATCAAGGAGGAAACGCTGCCACCATTAAGGTGGCCGCTTGGCCGCATTGAGAGCGTCATCCCAGGAAAAGATGGAACCATCAGAGTAGCCGTCATCCGCACTCAAAAAGGCCTTTTCAAGAGGGCCGTTGGAAAAATAGCGGTTCTGCCCCTTCAGGATGGATCTGTTGAAAGCCTTTGCCTTCCAACGGGGGGTGAATGTTCGGAGCAGAACCCAGCCGATTAGCTGCTTGCCAAATAGCACCTAATTCTTGGCCCTCAGCCGCTTATTTTGTTTGTTACTTATGTCTATGTCACTCATTTGTTTGTTAAAGCTCTGCGCTTGCTTGCCCTGCTAAACGCTCTCTGCCAGCTCGCTCTTCGCTATCTCCGCTTTGCGTCTGCCTACCGACGTCGGCCGAGCGAAGCTGCGCTTAGCGATCGGAGCGGCAATGTAAAGGGCAGGCAAGCCACACTTGCAATTTGGATGTCACGCATTAAAAAACATATCGTAATTTTATTTCTGCGCCGAGTTTTATTTAATTCGAAATAATTAGTCGGCCGATTGGGGATAAAAAACATTATCTCCACAGTCTTATTTAATAATTTAATTTTTTGGTCCATTATTTGGAGAGCCATGAACACTACAGTTGTAGCATAATATACTGGGTTTCTGATGAAATCTTCTTTAAACGATACTTTCATTATGTTTATAAAAATTGTTGATAAATGCTTGCCACGTTCCTCGAAGGTATTGCTGTTCATGTTGTTAAAACATATTGGTTCGTTTCTAAATTCGAAATGTTTTTCAACAGCGCGTAATAAGTTCATTATTTCATTTTTAATGATTTCTTTAACTTTATCAGACATTAGGTAGTCGGGCAAGTTGTCTACCGACTTCGTAGCCTCAAAGATACTCTTGTAATTTTCTTTCCTGTATTCCTTGACATACATATTTGACAACAACACATCCTCATGTATATCATTTTTTAGGATAACCTTTTTGAGGTGGGGCAGATCCCACAAAATGGGGAAAATTCTGAGTCGCTTAGTTTCTGTAAATTTACAGTCATGTTAATGCGTCCATTCATTATGTTTCCTTGCATTTTCAGTTCTTCCAATGCGTCCGTTACCAGATTTTCGGGGGCCTGTACCTTTGTGCAATTCATTGCTCGCTTGAAGGTGACCAATATCGTTGACCAGATCATCGTTACCGACGATACCTGGAGGAAGAAAAGTCTGATTCACCTGCTCCAATGTAATTGCCACAATCTACTCACCTTCAGTGTCGTCGTCGTCAACATCCATAGGCAATGTACTAACCAGCCGGTCCAGCGGTCCACACGGCAGATGTTCCTCTGCCTCTTTGTCCTGATACGGCTCGAACAGATTGAGTTCATTTATGTCCTCATCGAAACACGACAATTGCGACGGCTCCAACAGATTGAGTTCATTTATGTCCTCATCGAAACACGACAATTGCGACGGCTCGAACATATCTTCCTCTATGTCCTGATACGGCTCGAACAGATTGGGTTCCTTTATGTCCTCATCGAAACACGACAATTTATTCATTTCTGAATCTATCTTTTTATCCATCTTGGCGCGGTTCTTGGGTTACTCTTATTAACTTATTTCACTCTTTTCTCTATTTTTTGTCGATCGTCGAATAACTCGCCTCAGACTTATAGCAGTATAATATCGCATAAAACCTATCGCAGTATCATATCGCAGTATAATATCGCATAAAACTAATTTCAGTATAATATCTCGGTTAGGGTTAATATATGTTGCCTTACAATTATTTTATTTTTATTTTTATACATGTTGAAATCAGGAAACTAGACGCGGAATTATGTGATATTTATCGGTCCGTATCGTATAGCAACAAAATATCTGTAAACGTTCTTCCTTCTTGATCGTCGTATTCGAATAAATGTGTTGGCATATCGAGTACATTGGTATTTCTTATAATACTATCGATGCGTAAATACCAAAACTATACATGCCCCGTTATTTAAAACATAAATAAAGAACACAAAATAAGACAAAGATGTACATTAATTTGGGAGGTGTAAGAATTGACGGGGTGGACAGTGCCCTTGTTAATTATTATGCGGGATATACTGGGACCATCTGCAAGGCCGGAAAGTGCAAAGCCCGAAAGCACAGGAAATTGCCAACATGACGTTGTCGTTCGGTGGAGCCCAAGTTTGCGACATAAGTGCAGCAGGAGTGATTAATTTTTCTGGACCATCAACGTAAGGGTACGTAAATTAGTTACATTTATATTATATTCTTCTAATAATGTATTCCATTCAGCGGGGACGACGCACGCGAAGTATGCTGAGCCTGTCACTCCGGTGCAGAATATTTCTGTTCTGATGATATCTCAGGATATTGAGGATATTGACAACAATATGAACGGTGATACGGAGGAGTCGGCCACAACTCAGGATATTGAGGATATTGACAATATGCACGGTGATACGGAGGAGTCGGCCACAACTCAGGATATTGAGGATATTGACAACAATATGAACGGTCATACGGAGGAGTCGGCCACAACTCACGATATTGAGGATATTGACAATAAGCACGGTGATACGGAGGAGTCGGCCACAACTCAGGATATTGAGGATATTGACAACAATATGCACGGTCATACGGAGGAGTCGGCCACAACTCACGATATTGAGGAGAATATTGACAACATTTCTGACAATATTCAGAATATTTCTGATTATACAGTCAATGATATGGAGTGTACTATTTCTGATGAAATATATGATTCGTCTGAGCCAGTGCACCACGTGGAGGAGAAGCAGGAGCAGGAGGTTCGGGAGGATCCGGACTTAAGTAAGTAAATAAGTAAAATTTAAAAAAAATACATATAATAACTTCTTAATTCTCCAGACATGTTTACTGAAGACATTCTTAGTACTGAAAGTGGAAAGGACAATTTGAAAACACCGATTTCCCCTAAGGCTTCGCCCCCCGTGCATGGCTGCAAGTGCAAACTATGCGGCAAAATGATTGGAATGTTGAGCACCTTGGGAAACCACGTAATGAACCAACATTACACAGCAATAAGAGGTATGGTTTCAAGGAATTCGAAGACAATGCAAAAAATTGCTGCCATTTTTACGGAAAAAAAAAGTGACCATGTTAAGACTATCAGAGAGAACTGGGGTGCCGGCCGAGTATTTGAGGGCGATAGTCAAGTGCAGCGATGACTATAAAAAAATTGGGTGCCGCTTGTGGGCCGCCAAGACGGCTGCAGAGAAGCTGAAGGACATCAACCAATAACTGTTTCGTTTTTTCATTTTAATATTTGATTTGGCTTGAGTAGACTGATCCAGAGAAGCTGAAGGACATCAACAAATAACTGTTTCGTTTTTTAATTTTAATATTTGATTTGAGTAGAAAAACTCGCCTGTTATTCGTAAATGTAACGACTGAAAATAAACTTATTGACAAAAAAGGGAGGAGTATTTATATTGTGTGGGCGCCTTTGGGCCAAGAAATCATCAAAGTTATTCACGTCGCACAGTTTGGGAAAAAACTGGACTGGAGTGGAGTCGACTGGAGGGACTGCAATGACACTTGCCGGCTGGCGGCCTCTTGGAAATTTTAAGCCTCGTTAAGCTTCTGGTCAACCGCCTGGCTGGTCTGCTTGAGCGCTCCATCGAATGGATTAACCTTCGCTCTGGATATACTGGATGCCCTTTTGGATTACAGGACTACCCTCTTTAGCGCCTTTGAATGGATAAACAAAGTGCATGTCCTACATGGATTACAGCCGTATAGCGCATCATAAAAGGTAAGAAATTAAGCCACAAATTGAATGCCGAACACAGCAAATGCTTAACCCATGACACCACCAAAAGGGGGAGAGGGAGTAGAGGGGGATGAGTGCCCCCTATTAATCCTTAAGTGCTTCCTGTGATTTTATGTTAATTTGTACACGGGGAACAGAGGACTCCAAAGAGACCTCTCGAGCAAGTCGCTGCTCTGCCCAGGGAAAGTACGTCACCTGACCTGTGATTCGAAACACAACATCGAAGTGGGCCCTGAACTATCACTTGGAGCCGTTCAGAACTGGCTCTGGAAATCATTCAGTACGAATATCTGGAGAGAGCGGCACAACACAGAGAACGGCAGCAAATATCGAAAGCACAGGGAACATAAAGTAAATAAAAATACAAATACAAAACAAAGCCCATGAACGAATATTTCCTCACAGGTGCTGGAATAAGATGAATCCAACTATTAACAATCCACGTTCCCCATTCACCCGCTCGCGGGGTATTTTCGGATCCATGGGATCCTTCGTCTTTACCGACCAGCAGCAGCAGCAGCAGCCGGGGCTGCAGGTCCCCCCCGAAGGTTCCGCCGACAAGAATGGACTCAATGCGATGCCCTTCCTAGGCCAAATCCACACCAGTCCTCTGCTGTCCCGCTCAATGGGTCCAATAGGTCACGCTCACCCCCCCACCTTCCCTCCGATGGGGGATTCAGATGGGTGAGCGGCAGCAGCCCAGACTCCCCTTCCCCCCAGGACATAACTTACCCCCGGCTCCACTGCAGATTCAATGCTGTGCCACAGATGGCTTCGATGGGACCACCGACCGTGTTGAGCTCCCTCTGGACAGGCGGCGCTTCTCCGGACAGCCGCGGAGACTACTACGACGACCCCCACGAAGAGTATTCCGACTGCCGCTACGAGGGCGACTACGAGATCGACTACTCGATGCCCACCGAGGAGGACCAAGCGGAGCAGTCGTGCTCCTGTCAGAGCCAGAGCGAGTTCAGCTCGATAGAGCGCACCGAGTCGGACTCGGAGTGGGAGGAGCTCTCCGACGGCCCTTCCCCCAGGGTCTCCCCGCTGGAGTCCCTCGGCGCAGTCGTGCTCTCCACAATGCAGCCGGAGCACCGTCAGCGCATGGTGGCCTTGTACCACCTCGTCTTGGAGACCGCTGTGGTCAAGGTCGTGCTGCTGGTGCTGCAACTGCTGTGCTGCGCGGTGTTCTGGCTGGTCGAGAAGACCGTGGGCTTCAACGAAACCGTCGGCTCGAAGCGCCACCGATTGTGGAACAGCAAGTTCAAGCTGCGCACCATCCAGCGCCAGTTGCTGTGGCTCATGGCCAATGCCCGGGGCGTCGAGACGCTCGTCTTCTTTGCCGTGCTCATGACCACGCCCTGGCTGTTCTCCCTCAGCCTCCTGGGATTCATCCTGTCCCTGGCGGCGCTCCTGAAGAAGACCGTCGAGCAGCTGGTGTTCCAGATACGCCTGCACCTCGTGCTCTAGGGGCAGCCATCGAGCAGAAAGCAGCAAGCAGTATCCAATCACACACTGACAGAAGACACACGGCCACACGCCCGACACTCCACCCCTCCCCTCAGAGATGTTTGCACTTCCATTTGGGCATCTATTTTCGTTGATGCTGGCATCGCAATACACGGAATCGTCTCTCCGTTTTTGGCCGCAATGAAAATAGATACCGAGATATTCGAAATTCAAAGTCAATTCCCACGAGAGAGAGCGAGACAGGCCTTCTTCTTTTGGTTTACGGCCTTTCTTTCTTCTGCCTTTGGCATCGCCCACTCCACACTCTTTATTTTTCTTGCATTAAATTGGAAATATGAACTCGCCTTCTCTTTCTGCTTAGTAGTATTCCCCTGTCGCCGATAGCCCGCATCCTCTGCGTTCCAGAATCTGCGGAAGTTTCCAGCGGGGGCTACTGGCGTGCATCAGCCGTCGAGTAGATTGAATGGGAACGCTGCCAGCATATATGTACTATGTGTGTGTGTGCCCAACTAACGCAGACAACTGCGTTCTAGAATGAAATATTAATTCATTGGATACGCACACACAGATCCCCTTCATCGCTCTCTGTTTCCCTCGGGGGTGGCAGGGTACTGGGTGTCTACGCTGCTCGGCGCTGGCCTGTATCTAATCGCGCCTGCCTTGCTGTGTACCCACTGTAGATGCATATGTACATACAGTTGTTAATCAATGTCCGTTGATTGTCGCATCGTTGCTTGGAAGGGGAATCCCTCTAATATTAAAGCTGGGATCCTATGCCAGAGCAGAACGCAATACTTTTCATATCCCACCTTGAGTTTCCTTAACCAATCCCATAACTTTCGACATTGACAATGAGGCTTCATCAGCATTCGTTCGCTCACAGTCATTATCATAATGATGATGATAATGATAATAATGTGCATGTGTGTGGTGTGTGACTGTCGTTTAGGACCTGAGCTCAAAAGTGCAATGCACTGCGGAAAAATCAACACGAGCTGATTCAAGGGGTAAAGAAATGTATCTTTGGCACACCGAAGTGCCGACACTCTTTCAATTCAAGCTTGTTCACAGCCCAGCGATTCGCAAATGCGGCCAATGAGTATGTGTTGTGAGTATATAACAGCCCATCCGATCCGATCAGGCGATTCATCAGTGAAGATTTTCTCTCCTTTCGCTTTTCTGCCTAGTGGGGTCCCAAGTGTGGGAAAAGCCACGAGGGCGTGAAACTCAAGAAAAGCATGAAGAAAATTACGATTGAACCGGTGACTAGCTCATGGTCTTCCTCGAGCGAACCGACTGCCTTTGTTCAACTGGGACGATGAGGTCTGAGCGTGTCCATCTCGGCCAGTGAGAACTTGCTCGTAGCGGGTCAGCAGATTGGTGCGGACAATGGCGCCGTTCAGTTCCGCCTGGGCCTTGATGGCCTGTGGGAAAAGAGAGGGGAGAAAACAGTTGGATAAAGCCGAGGAAGAAAAGGAAATATAAACCCACCTGAGTATCGCTGACAGCCAGACCATTCAGGAGATTGAACAGCAGTGTTCATGAAGAACACAAAGAGCAGGAAATCAGGTAAGTGTAGACGCCGGCATCAAATTCTCCCGTGAGCATCACAATCGTCTTGATGAGCGCCTCGATGGGCACGGAGAATGTGTTGCAGTGACCATCATCTTCTCCCTCCTTTGCTGGCTCTGGCGTGCTGTCCTTCGGAGAGGAGGAATACACCTGGGGCTTGCCAAACAGTATGTAGAAGCACAGACTAAACGTAAGCACAAAGATCGAGTAGAGAGCAAAGCTCTTGATGAAGCTGCTGGAGACGGCGCGCAGCATGAGCATGTGCGTCGAAATTGAGAGTACTGGCAGGGAGCCAACCAGCAGGCAGAACTCCACGGACACCAGCAGAATGGTGAAGACGGCCAGTATGCGCTGCGTCTCCTTGTCGTAGCTGGCTTCCATGCAGGTTAGGATCGACAAGACAATGAGAGCCACCTCCATCAGGTTCGTGATGGACCTGAAGTACAGCAGCGGCGACATGGCAAGCTGAATGACCTCTCGGATCATGAGATACACAATCCCTATCCAAGAGAACAGGCCGAAGAGGGCTGTGTGGTCGCTTTCGTGAACTTAAGAGAGAGTAAAGTAGAAAGTTCAGATAGAAGATCACGAGAGGCGGTGCCACTTGAGGAAGAGGAAACTCGAGATTAGCGGGTGCTGCAGCAGGTAACGCAGCTCCTTGGAATCGGCGATGTATGCGATTGGAGTCATCTCGTCCTCCAATTGGTGAGGATGGCCAATGCTCCGCTTGTCCGACTGCCCGGGCTCTCGCTGGCATCTCATCAGATTCTTGTAGTTGATGATGATCTCGAAACTCTGGTCACCGGGCTTCTCCCCGTTGGTGGTGATGCAGGAATCGAAGTGCTCCTCCAGCACTTTCGGGTCCATCTCCTGTATGGAAAGATCTCCGAACGCGCTTCTCGCCCCGATGTACGCTCCCTGCCGTAGAAGCTCCTGTGCCACCTTTGTGTTGCGATACTTGACCGCATAGGAGAGTGGCACCAGGCCAGCCTTGTCCGCCTCATTGATGTCCACACGATCGCTCTCGAGCAGCAGCTGGAAGCAGCGCTGGTGGTCACAGAAGTCGTCCAGCGGCTGCTCACCCAGGCGACTGATAACCGCGTTCAGCAGCTTGGAATGCGATGTCAGCCTCAGCTGCGGATGCTGCAACAGCTTCTCTAGCGCCCTGTGGTTGCCCCAGATTACGGCCAACTCCACGGGGCTGATGTCGCTCAATTTTGAAGGATTAATGTTGATGCCCGTCTCGAGGATGGCCTCAAAGGCTCGCTGCTTGCCCCGCTTGATACTCTCCGCCAGCAGGACTGATACTCCTCCTGGTTGGCATTGCATTGGTTTTCTGCGTTTCCGCTGACGTTCTGGTGGTACTCCGCGAACTGTTGCTCGAACTGGTTCTCGTCTCCGTCCCGCAGCGTGCGGAGGAGTCGCTCGCAGTCGATCTCCGCTCCGGCCTCGCGCAGCTCCGGCCAATGGCAGTTCCGGATACTGATCCCTCAGCATCTGGCGTACTGCCCGTTCCGATAGCTGTCAATGTCCAACTGTGGTTGTTTTAGGAAAAGTCGGATCAGCTCCAGCTTAGTGCCTGCCTCAATCTTTCTATTCTTCAGCACATGGTGGAGGGGCGTGAACTCGCCCTGATCCACCAAATTCGGAGAGGCTCCGTACTCGAGCAGCAGCTGAATGCAGGAGCCCACCTGAGAGGCATTCGATCGTCCTGGCGATTGGCCTGGGCACCGCTGTCCAGGGCAGTGTGGAATTTCCGTATGTCCCGATTAGCGAGGGCTGCGCTCAACTGGCCCTGCGGATCGATGAAACCGCAGTTGTTAGAGCTCATTCTGCTGTCTGCAAAGAGTCAAGTGAGAATGGGGAGGATGAGCTATGTCTATGTGGGCTTTCGTTAATCTTATCCAACCCACGCTGCGTATGAGTAACTTCTAATGCCGTTTCTATGAAAATGATGCCAGAACCCGCATTGTTTAGAGCTCTGCTCTGGTCAATGGAGGGGCCGTGCGAGGGGCCGTTGAACCGGCAGTCGGCGGTGGCATCATCAATTTGCTGCTGCTGCCCGTCCTCGTGGTGGCGGGGCCTTCTTGCGGGCCGAGCTCTGCTTGGCCTGCCGATAGTTCTCCCATTCGCCAGCCATCAGCTCCAGCATGTTCTCGCCATAAACCAGAAACGGGCCATGCGATTGCACCTCATAGGCGTGCACCAGTTCAGTGATCTGCTGCTCAATCTTGGGCAGCTTCGAGGTGATGGCCTTGCGTTCCTTTTCCTCTTTAAGGAACTGGCCGCCACGAATGTTGAAACGATTCGGCTCGTTGGCCTTTGCCTCTAGAGCCTGCATGCGGGACCAAAGTTCTGCACGGCTCTCGTACAGATCGAAAATCTCCTTGTTGCACGTGTAGAAGCTCTTGAGATCATCCAGCTCCAGCTCGTGCAGCTCCAACAGGTCTTCGTTGTAATACTTATTGTAGTAGTTGGAGAAACGCTTGCGCTCCTGCTGGCTCTTTAGCGTTAGATCCCACCACTTGCTTATCTCGACGCGCAGCTGCTCGATGAACGTCTTGAGGTTCTGGCTGCGCAGTGCCTGGCAGCGCTGCAGCTCCGAATGGAGGATGTCATAGGTGCGCTGCGTATTCTCGGTGGAGGTCTGACCCAACAGACGGTTTCTGTACAGACCTTGAAATGGCCGAAACAAAAGCATGAGAGTGGACCGACCCCCGCAACAAACGGTATTTGACAACGCTTCATGCCACGATGATTTTCACACAAATGACTGTCTGTCCATGGAGCTGGCCAGCAGCTGGAGGCAGAGCCACAGTCACAGCCACATCCGCAGCCGAAAGCTAACCCCACAGGTTTCTCGAAAAATAAAAACCAAATCTTCGTCTTGGGGGCAATTAAAGAAAGCGTCTTTAAGTGGTTTTTGTGGTACCGAGCTACAGACTTAATTTGCCCTCCCGTGTAGTTATTAAATTATAACAATCCAACTGAAGACAAGGTAAGACAAGGCCTGAGAAGTACTCAGGGAGTGGCTTGATTGTTCAAAGTTTGAATCAAGTTTGGTGTTCGATCTCGCTCGCCTTTTGGTATATCAAAATTTAACGATCATAAAGAATAATCATAAAATAATCGACACATCAATATTAATTAGCAATCAATTGGTTACGCTTTATGCTTTGAATACTGTTCCGAATGGAGCTTTAGATAAATCCCTGGGCAGTGCTGAAATCTTGCGATTTATAGGCGGCTCTTTTCGTAAATTTCAAGGCGGCTTCTTCTGTGGGATCTGATCCCTCCAGCCGTCAGCTCAACGTCTTCTCCGCTCTGTTGTGTTCTGTTCTGTTCTGTTCCGTTCTGTCTGCTGTCTGCTTTGATGCTTGAAATGTGTGAGAAATCGGCTAATCACACATGAGACCTGGCTAATTTGAATATTCCCCCACTGATTGTTTATCAATAGGCTACGAATTGGGAATCAGGAAACATCGTCTTCTCTTTTGTAGGTAGCTCTTCGGCTAATGTTGCTTTAGTATGCAAACAAATTGAGGATTGTAAATGACGCCCCTGGGGTCAAAATTTGTCGTTGATAAGATAAACAGAATCGCACAATCACCTTCCATAATTGGCCCTTTATTTGATATTTTCTTGTCTCCCATCTTAACCTCTTCCCCATTCTGGTATTTGTTTTTCCACCTGAGTACGAGTATTTGCCCAAGCAATTGACAAACAACTTCATTGTTTGTCCAAGCTGAAGCTCGACCCAAAGTCTTACTAAGACATCGGTTGACAAAATGGCGTAATATCACAATAATTAACAGAAAACTTAACAGCAAACGATTTCAAAAGTGAGCAACTCCTCTCTCAGTCGCATCTGACCCTAGCAATTAAGAGCACTACTTTCAGAAATATTGATGTAGACAAGGTAATCTATACTTATTGCCAAAAGCTTCGGAAAACACAAATTGCCCTTAAACTCTTAAACATTTGCTTCATCTACGGAAACCAGTCGAAATTACAGAGTATACGGAGTCTGGAGTGGAATTTTATTCTTGGAGCTCACATATGTATATACTATAACACTGGTAAAAAAAAAGTACTCGTATCACTCTGGAGTTTGAGAATAAATTTTTGTCACAAAGGAAAGGGAGTCCAACGACATTATTACTAGTTTTAAAAGAAAAATAATAATGAGATTATCTTCATTCGGGATTCGAAAACTGTTTCGACTTCTCATTTTTTCTTTGAGTGAATTTATATTTATAAACCTTTCAGCCCTGTTCTTCTTTCTGTCTGTGGGAACATCTGGAATTTGGAGACTGAGAGAGCTGGAGCCTAGGAAATTGGCCCAACAAAATTGGCTCTGAGTTGCAGACCGAATCCTCTACTAAAGTTCTTTGTGTTGGTGCAGCTGCAAAAGTGAAATCAGCAAATGACAACACTTCGGAAAGAGTAAGTAGAAGGGGGACAGACGTGATTAATGTAAAGTTTTTAACGCGATAAACTGAATATGTATATGTCCAGCTGCACAGGATCAGCCGCGTTTCTCCGATCGTCTGTCAATAATTTATACTATATACGTACTGTCTTACACTGCTATAACATTCTCACATGATATTTTACCATACCCTTCCCGAATACGTGATGTGATCAAATCGAGAGACCCTCTAGCTGCGTGGGAGGAGGAGAGCAGAGTAAACACTAAACTAAATTGCTTGTCCATAAAGTCTGTTTTTTGGCAAACTGTGCTTGGATTGTTTATCTAATTTATGGCATTATTATACCCGATACTCAAAATGAGTATTGGGGTATATTAGATTTGTGGTAAAAGTGGATGTGTGTAACGTCCAGAAGGAATCGTTTCCGACCCAATAAAGTATATATATTCTTGATCAGCATCAATAGCCGAGTCGATTGAGCCATGTCTGTCTGTCCGTCTGTCCGTCCGTCCGTCTGTCAGTCCGTTCGTCTGTCCGTCTGTCCGTCCCTTCAGCGCCTAGTGCTCAAAGACTATAAGAGCGATAGCAACGATGTTTTGGATCCAGACTTCTGTGATATGTCACTGCTACAAGAAAATTTTTAAAACTTTGCCCCGCCCACTTCCGCTCCAACAAAGGGCGAAAATCTGTGGCATCCACAATTTCGACGATACGAGAAACCAAAAACGCAGAATCGTAGAAGATGACTATATCTTCTAGAGGGCAAATTCCTGAACCAGATCGTATGATTATTATAGCCTGAATCAAGAAAACAATTTCATTCTTTCTCGCTCTGTCTCTCTCTAACACACAGGTTTCCATGGTCGTTTTGCCAATTGCAAAATATGAGTTCAAGGATCTCAGAACCCATAAGAGCTAGAGCAACCAAATTTGGTATCCACACTCCTGTGATATCGGACCTTGACCGTTTTGTGTCAAAATTTCACCACACCTCCTTCCGCCCCCGCAAAGGACGAAAATCTGTGGCATCCACAAATCTCAGAATTTCTCCCACCCCCTTTCGCCACCACAAAGGACGAAAATCTGTTGCATCTACAATATTGCACATTCGAGAAAACTAAAAACGAAGAATCATAGATAATGATCATATCTATCAGATTGCTGAATCTGGATCAGATCAGATCAGATTTTATAGCCAAAAGGAACAAATCAATTTGCACTGGCTACGCAGCCCCCGACGTCACGCTCAGACTGATTTTCTGTCTCTCTCGCACGCAATCTTTGTCGTGTTCAGCGGCAGCGTCTGCCGGAGGAGAGCCATACTGACTTACTATCGGGTATAACTGTAGAGTTGCGGTGTCCGCAGCAACTCACAACGTTCCCCCTCGTCTATGATTCTGCGTTTTTTCGATTAGTTTTTTTTAGTTTTGCCGCATGGTTTGAATAAATTTCCATTTGGATTTCCATTGCCATTGCCATTGACTGCCTCGTTAGCTAGCCCCTTAGACCCATCAACTTTTGATTGATTTGATCCGATACGCTACGCTCCTCAGCTTAGCTAAAGATTAATTTATAAAACAAAAGATATACAAAAAGGGTAATAAAAGAGTAACGAACAAGATTAAGAACCATTAACCATAATATGTGCGTAAACAACACACACATTTTGAACCGAATCATATCAAATGCAAAAAAAAAAACAAAACGAAAACAGAAAACCAATTAAAGATAATAAAAACTATTATAACGAAAAGAAAAAGAAATTAAAATTCAAGAATGCATAAATCTAACATTTGCAATTACAAAATATTTACTCTGTACAAAATGGTACATACAGTAACGATATTCGTTTATACAATATTACCTGTCTATATAACCATTATATACTACTTACTTACTGACAACAAATTATTAAGGGTTTTCTTCAATTTCATTATTCGTATGTTAATAAAAAACAATTTCAGACTAACTTAAACTTACAGTCTGCTCTGAATACGGGCTAAATGCTAGTGCTGTGCTAGTTGATTATTACTCGTACAATAAATACTATAGCTTAGAGCCATCCTGCGTCCCTGGTCACCGGTGGATCAAGCCTTCAGAACAACAAAATCAATCAAACAACAACAATCAATTCAAAAATCAATCAAACAACAAACAAAAATTGAACACTACAGCTAAAAAATCTTTTACAGGCTTCTACAGCTGAAAATCTTGTACAGGCTGAAATATTCTACATTCTACAGATGAAAAACTTGTACAGGCTGAAAAATATTCTACATTCTACAGCTGAAAAATCTTGTACAGGCTTCTACAGCTGAAAATCTTGTACAGGCTGAAATATTCTACATTCTACAGCTGAAAATCTTGTACAGGCTGAAAAATATTCTACATTCTACAGCTGAAAATACATTAATTATGTATAGTACATGTATAATACATACTACATAAAATAAATAAAATAAAAAACAAAATTATTATTATTGTTATTATTATTAAAATTAATATAATTATACTACATACTACAAATTATTTTCTAACGTCTTATTTAATAATTTCATTTTTTGGTCCATTATTTGGAGAGCCATGAACACTACAGTTGTAGCATAATATACTGGTTTCTGTTGAAATCTTCTTTAAGCGATACTTTCATTATGTTTATAAAAATTGTTGATAAATGCTTGCCACGTTCCTCGAAGGTATTGCTGTTCATGTTGTTAAAACATATTAATTCGTTTCTAAATTCGAAATGTTTTTCAACAGCGCGTAATAAGTTCATTATTTCATTTTTAATGATTTCTTTAACTCTATCAGACATTAGGTAGTCGGGCAAGTTGTCTACCGACTTCGTAGCCTCAAAGATACTCTTGTAATTTTCTTTCCTGTATTCCTTGACATACATATTTGACAACAACACATCCTCATGTATATCATTTTTTAGGATAACCTTTTTTGAGGTGGGGCAAATCCCACAATATGGGGAATTTTCCCCTTACACTTTTGCACGGCATGAAATTTGCCAAGCAGTGGTCGGATCCAACTGCCAACAGTTGACTTGACAAGCCCCCACTCTCAACCTCCCTCAATACTAAATCGAGTCCTTCCTTGACCGCATTCCTGCCTAGTGCAGGTGTTTTGGAAACGGGACAAATGTGGAAATACAAATAATGAATTTCATTCCCGTTAATTTGGATTTCAGCGACTGCAAGAATTTTCCATTTATGTACCGGTCCTTTTTTTGCATATTGGTACCACGGCATGTGATACTCATCCATGCACATGGAAAATTCTGAGTCGCTTAGTTTCTGTAAATTTACAGTCATGTTAATGCGTCCATTTCATTATGTTTCCTTGCATTTCAGTTCTTCCAATGCGTCCGTTGCAGATTTTCGGGGGCCTGTTCCTTTGTGCAATTCGTTGCTCGCTTGAAGGCGACCAATATCGTTGACCAGATCATCGTTACGACGATACCTGGAGGAAGAAAAGTCTGATTCACCTGCTCCAATGTAATTGCCACAATCTACTCACCTTCAGTGTCGTCGTCGTCAATATCCATAGGCAATGTACTAACCAGCCGGTCCAGCGGTCCACACGGCAGATGTTCCTCTGCCTCTCCAACAGATTGAGTTCATTTATGTCCTCAACGAAACACGACAATTGCGGCGGCTCGAACATATCTTTCTCTATGTCCTGATACGGCTCGAACAGATTGAGTTCCTTTATGTCCTCATCGAAACACGACAATTTATGCATTTCTGAATCTATCTTTTTATCCATCTTGGCGCGGTTCTTGGGTTACTCTTATTAACTTATTTCACTCTTTTCTCTATTTTTGTCGATCGTCGAATAACTCGCCTCAGACTTATCGCAGTATAATATCGCATAAAACCTATCGCATTATCATATCGCAGTATAATATCGCATAAGACTAATTGCAGTATAATATCTCGATCGGTTAGGGTTAATATATGTTGCCTTACAATTATTTTATTTTTATTTTTATACATGTTGAAATCAGGAAACTAGACGCGGAATAACGTGATATTTATCGGTCCGTATCGTATAGCAACAATATATCTGTTAAACGTTCTTCCTTCTTGATCGTCGTATTCGAATAATGTGTGTTGGCATATCGAGTACATTGGTATTTCTTATAATACTATCGATGAGTAAATACCAAAACCATACATGCCCCGTTATTTAAAACATAAATAAAGAACACAAAATAAGACAAAGATGTACATTAATTTGGGAGTGTAAGAATTGACGGGGTGGACAGTGCCTTGTTAATGTATTATGCGGGATATACTGGGACCATCTGCAAGGCCGGAAAGTGCAAAGCCGAAAGCACAGGAAATTGCCAACATAACGTTGTCGTTCGTGGAGCCCAAGTTTGCGACATAAGTGCAGCAGGAGTGATTAATTTGGACCAATTAATTTTTTTCTGGACCATCAACGTAAGGGTAAGTAAATTAGTTACATTTATATTATATTCTTCTAATAATGTATTCCATTCAGCGGGGACGACGCACGCGAAGTATGCTGAGCCTGTTACTCCGGTGCAGAATATTTCTGTTCTGATGATATCTCATTATATTGAGGATATGACAACAATATGAACGGTGATACGGAGGAGTCGGCCACAACTCAGGATTATTGAGATATTGACAATATGCACGGTGATACGGAGGAGTCGGCCACAACTCAGGATATTGAGGATATTGACAATATGCACGGTGATACGGAGGAGTCGGCCACAACTCAGGATATTGAGGATATTGACAACATGCACGGTGATACAGAGGAGTCGGCCACAACTCAGGATATTGAGGATATTGACAATATGCCACGGTGATACGGAGAGTCGGCCACAACTCAGGATATTGAGGATATTGACAACAATATGAACGGTCATACGGAGGAGTCGGCCACAACTCACGATATTGAGGATATTGAAAATAAGCACGGTGATACGGAGGAGTCGGCCACAACTCAGGATATTGAGGATATTGACAACAATATGCACGGTCATACGGAGGAGTCGGCCACAACTCACGATATTGAGGAGAATATTGACAACATTTCTGACAAATATTCAGAATATTTCTGATTATACAGTCAATGATATGGAGTGTACTATTTCTGATGAAATATATGATTCGTCTGAGCCAGTGCACCACGTGGAGGAGAAGCAGGAGCAGGAGGTTCGGAGGATCCGGACTTAAGTAAGTAAATAAGTAAAATTAAAAAAAAATACATATAATAACTTCTTAATTCTCCAGACATGTTTACTGAAGACATTCTTAGTACTGAAAGTGGAAAGGGCAATTTGAAAACACCGATTTCCCCTAAGGCTTCGCCCCCGTGCATGGCTGCAAGTGCAAACTATGCGGCAAAATGATTGGAAGTTGAGCACCTTGGGAAACCACGTAATGAACCAGCATTACACAGCAATAAGAGGTATGGTTTCAAGGAATTCGAAGACAATGCAAAAAATTGCTGCAGTTTTTAAGGAAAAAAAAAGTGACCATGTTTAAGACTATCGGAGGAAAACTGGCGGTGCCGGAGCCGAGTATTTGAGGGCGACAGTCATGTGCAGCGATGACTATAAAAAAAAATTGGGTGCCGCTTGAGGGCTGACAAAAAAAGGGAGGAGTATTTAAATTGTGTGGGCGCCTTTGGGCCAAAAATCATCAAAGTTATTCACGTCGCACAGTTTGGGAAAAAACTGGACTGGAGTGGAGTCGACTGGAGGGACTGCAATGACACTTGCCGGCTGGCGGCCTCTTGGAAATTTTAAGCCTCGTTAAGCTTCTGGTCAACGCCTGGCTGGTCTGCTTGAGCGCTCCATCGAATGAATTAACCTTCGCTCTGGATATACTGGATGCCCTTTTGGATTACAGGACTACCCTCGTTAGCGCCTTTGAATGGATAAACAAAGTGCATGTCCTACATGGATCACAGCCGTATAGCGCATCATAAAAGGTAAGAAATCAGCAAATGCTTAACCCATGACACCACCAAAAGGGGAGAGGGTGTAGAGGGGTTTAGGTGCCCCCTATTAATCCTAAGTGCTTCCTGTGATTTATGTAAATTTGTACACGGGGAACAGAGGACTCCAAAGAAACCTCTCGAGCAGCAATTCAATGTACAAATGACAGGTTGGCTGTGACACAAAACAGCAGCTTAAGGAAGATGTAAAGCCAATCAAAAATATACCCCCCCTCCCCACTCTCCTTAACCCTTAACTCCTTAATCCCAGAATGGTAGCCAACATTTTGGCCACACCAAGGAGTATGGTGCATGGTATTTATCGCAAGTCCTATCCCCAAACCAACAAAGCCGATCAACTATTGCAAGTCGCAGCTCTGCCCAGGGAAAGTACGTCACCTGACCTGTGATTCGAAACACAACATCGAAGTGGGCCCTGAACTATCACTTGGAGCCGTTCAGAACTGGCTCTGGAAATCATTCAGTACGAATATCTGGAGAGAGCGGCACAACACAGAGAACGGCAGCAAATATCGAAAGCACAGGAACATAAAGTAAATAAAAATACAAATACAAAACAAAGCCCATGAACGAATATTTTCTCACAGGCGCTGGAATAAGATGAATCCAACTATTAACAATCCACGTTCCCCATTCACCCGCTCGCGGGGTATTTTCGGATCCATGGTCGGATCCGACCAGCAGCAGCAGCAGCAGCCGGGCTGCAGGTCCCCCCCGAAGGTTCCGCCTACAAGAATGGACTCAATGCGATGCCCTTCCTAGGCCAAATCCACACCAGTCCTCTTGCTGTCCCGCCCAATGGGTCCAATAGGTCACGCTCACCCCCCCCACCTTCCCTCGATGGGGGATTCAGATGGGTGAGCGGCAGCAGCCCAGACTCCCCTTCCCCCCAGGACATAACTTACCCCCGGCTCCCCTGCAGATTCAATGCTGTGCCACAGATGGCTTCGATGGGACCACCGCCCGTGTTGAGCTCCCTCTGGACAGGCGGCGCTTCTCCGGACAGCCGCGGAGACTACTACGACGACCCCCACGAAGAGTACTCCGACTGCCGCTACGACGGCGACTACGAGGGCGACTACTCGATGCCCACCGAGGAGACCAAGAGAAGGAGTCGTGCTCCTGTCAGAGCGAGACCTGTCAGAGCCAGAGCGAGTTCAGCTCGATAGAGCGCACCGAGTCGGACTCGGAGTGGGAGGAGCTCTCCGACGGCCCTTCCCCAGGGTCTCCCCGCTGGAGTCCCTCGGCGCAGTCGTGCTCTCCACAATGCAGCCGGAGCACCGTCAGCGCATGGTTGGCCTTGTACCACCTCGTCTTGGAGACCGCTGTGGTCAAGGTCGTGCTGCTGGTGCTGCAACTGCTGTGCTGCGCGGTGTTCTGGCTGGTCGAGAAGACCGTGGGCTTCAACGAAACCGTCGGCTCGAAGCGCTACCGATTGTGGAACAGCAAATTCAAGCTGCGCACCATCAGAGCCAGTTGCTGTGGCGCATGGCCAATGCCCGGGGCGACGAGACGCTCGTTCTTCTTTGCCGTGCTCATGACCACGCCCTGGCTGTTCTCCCTCAGCCTCCTGGGATTCATCCTGTCCCTGGCGGCGCTCCTGAAGAAGACCGTCGAGCAGCTGGTGCTCCAAATACGCCTGCACCTCGTGCTCTAGGGCAGCCATCGAGCAGAAAGCAGCAAGCAGTATCCAATCACACACTGACAGAAGATACACGGCCACACGCCCGACACTCCACCCCTCCCCTCAGAGATGTTTGCACTTCCATTGGCATCTATTTTCGTTGATGCTGGCATCGCAATACACGGAATCGTCTCTCCGTTTTGGCCGCAATGAAAATAGATACCGAGATATTTCGAAATTCAAAGTCAATTCCCACGAGAGAGAGCGAGACAGCCTTCTTCTTTTGGTTTACGGCCTTTTTTTCTTCTGCCTTTGGCATCGCCCACTCCACACTCTTTATTTTTCTTGCATTAAATTGGAAATATGAACTCGCCTTCTCTTTCTGCCTTAGTAGTATTCCCCTGTCGACGATAGCCCGCATCCTCTGCGTACCAGAATCTGCGGAAGTTTCCAGCGAGGGCTACTGGCGTGCATCAGCCGTCGAGTAGATTGAATGGGAACGCTGCCAGCATATATGTACTATGTGTGTGTGTGCCCAACTAACGCAGACAACTGCCGTTCTAGAATGAAATATTAATTCATTGGATACGCACACACAGATCCCCTTCATCGCTCTCTGTTTCCCTCGGGGGGTGGCAGGGTACTGGGTGTCTACGCTGCTCGGCGCTGGCCTGTATCTAATCGCGCCTGCCTTGCTGTGTACCCACTGTAGATGCATATGTACATACAGTTGTTAATCAATGTCCGTTGATTGTCGCATCGTTGCTTGGAAGGGGAATCCTCTAATATTAAAGCTGGGATCCTATGCCAGAGCAGAACGCAATACTTTTCATATCCCACCTTGAGTTTCCTTAACCAATCCCATAACTTTCGACATTGACAATGAGGCTTCATCAGCATTCGTTCGCTCACAGTCATTATCATAATGATGATGATAATGATAATAATGTGCATGTGTGTGGTGTGTGACTGTCGTTTAGGACCTGAGCTCAAAAGTGCAATGCACTGCGGGAAAAATCAACACGAGCTGATTCAAGGGGTAAAGAAATGTATCTTTGGCACACCGAAGTGCCGACACTCTTTCAATTCAAGCTTGTTCACAGCCCAGCGATTCGCAAATGCGGCCAATGAGTATGTGTTGTGAGTATATAACAGCCCATCCGATCCGATCAAGCGATTCATCAGTGAAGATTTTCTCTCCTTTCGCTTTTCTGCCTAGTGGGGTCCCAAGTGTGGGAAAAGCCACGAGGGCGTGAAACTCAAGAAAAGCATGAAGAAAATTACGATTGAACCGGTGACTAGCTCATGGTCTTCCTCGAGCGAACCGACTGCCTTTGTTCAACTGGGACGATGAGGTCTGAGCGTGTCCATCTCGGCCAGTGAGAACTTGCTCGTAGCGGGTCAGCAGATTGGTGCGGACAATGGCGCCGTTCAGTTCCGCCTGGGCCTTGATGGCCTGTGGGAAAAGAGAGGGGAGAAAACAGTTGGATAAAGCCGAGGAAGAAAAGGAAATATAAACCCACCTGAGTATCGCTGACAGCCAGACCATTCAGGAGATTGAACAGCAGTGTTCATGAAGAACACAAAGAGCAGGAAGATCAGGTAAGTGTAGACGCCGGCATCAAATTCTCCCGTGAGCATCACAATCGTCTTGATGAGCGCCTCGATGGGCACGTAGAATGTGTTGAAGTGACTATCATCTTCTCCCTCCTTTGCTGGCTCTGGCGTGCTGTCCTTCGGAGAGGAGGAATCCACCTGGGGCTTGCCAAACAGTATGTAGAAGCACAGACTAAACGTAAGCACAAAGATCGAGTAGAGAGCAAAGCTCTTGATAAAGCTGCTGGAGACGGCGCGCAGCATGAGCATGTGCGTCGAAATTGAGAGTACTGGCAGGGAGCCAACCAGCAGGCAGAACTCCACGGACACCAGCAGAATGGTGAAGACGGCCAGTATGCGCTGCGTCTCCTTGTCGTAGCTGGCTTCCATGCAGGTTAGGATCGACAAGACAATGAGAGCCACCTCCATCAGGTTCGTGATGGACCTGAAGTACAGCAGCGGCGACATGGCAAGCTGAATGACCGCTCGGACCTTTGTTTACACTTGGCATTAAAACTGGAAAAACAAAGGGAAATAACCAAAAATTCTAGTATGAAGAAAAAAGTACTCGGGTGTGGCAGAAAAAAACTACAATCTTGATCTACAAATGAAGTTTTTTTACAGTGAAATATATACTTGACTTGTAGTGAAATGCAGCCCCGAAATTGTCATCATAAAAACTTCGTAATTAAGATGAATGCGTGAGGAGATGGGGCTGGAGCTGAGACCAAGCATGACTTCATGCTGAACCGCCTCCGGGTGGCATCCGCAGATAAAAAGCAACAAAATATAGTTGTATACAGAAATGTTTAGCTGGCACCGAAATACGGACAGATCACAAACACATGGACACATGCTTAACTTAACTAAAGTGGATACACACACATGCATCGCATATACATGCTCTATATTGGGTATATACATATGTACTACTAGTACTCGCTGTGCACTTCATAAAAAATTGGCTGGCCTACATCATGTACTCGTACAACACACAACAAAAGATTTGAGGGGGTGTGTGTGGAGTGGGAGAATTGGGGGGGATGTCAGTCAGTGCCCCGCACGTTTCGATAATTTCGAATAATTTAATTAAGCCCAGACGAGGCGGCAGTACTGGGACTTTCACGATTCTCCCCGACACTTCCAAAAATGGCACGATTTTTCAAAAAAAAACGAGGGGGAACGTTGTGAGTTGCTGCGGAGACCGCAATTCTACAGTTATACCCGATACTAAGTCAGTATGGCTCTCCTCCGGCAGACGCCGCTAATATTAAACGACACGACAAGGAGTGCGTGCGAGAGAGACAGAAAATCCAGTTCTGACCGTGACGTCGGGGGCTGCGTAGCCAGTGCAAATTGATTTGTTCCTTTTGGCTATAAAAATTGATCTGATCTGATCCAGATTCAGCAATCTGATAGATATGGTCATTATCTATGATTCTGCGTTTTTAGTTTTCTCGAATGTGCAATATTGTGGATGCAACAGATTTTCGTCCTTTGTGGGGGCGGAAAAGGGTGGGGCGAAATTCTGAGATAAACGTTTTTTAGTGAGATCTAACAGAAGTACGGATACCAAATTTGGTTACTCTAGCCTTAATAGTCTCTGAGATTTGTGGATGCCACAGATTTTCGTCCTTTGCGGGGGCGGAAGGAGGTGTGGTGAAATTTTGACACAAAACGGTCAAGGTCCGATATCACAGGAGTGTGGATACCAAATTTGGTTGCTCTGGCTTCTTATAGGTTCTGAGATCCTTGAGCTCATATTTTGCAATTGACAAAACCGACCATGAAACCTGTGTGTTAGAGAGAGACAGAGCGAGAAAGAATGAAATTGTTTTTTTGATTCTGGCTATAATCATTATTCGATCTGGTTCCGATTTTGCACTGTAGAAGATATGGTCATCCTCGCCGATTCTGCGTTTTTGGTTTTATCGTATCTTTAAAAATGTAGATGCTACAGATTTTTCGTCCTTTGTGGTGGCGGAAGTGGGAGGGGCGAAGTTTTGAAATATTTTTGTAGCAGTGACATATCACAGAAGTCTGGATCCAAAACATCGTTGCTCTAGCTCTTATAGTCTTTGAGCACTAGGCGCTGAAGGGGACGACGGACGGACGGACGGACGGACGGACGGACAGACGGACAGACAGACAGGGCTCAATCGACTCGGCTATTGATGCTGATCAAGAATATATATACTTTATGGGGTCGGAAACGATTCCTTCTGGACGTTACACACATCCACTTTTACCACAAATCTAATATACCACAATACTCATTTTGAGTATCGGGTATAATTAATTAAAGATCACTTTGATTTGGCACCCTTTTAGGACTACGCCTTTGTGTCCCGCTAAAAGTAGAAAACGAATAAAGAAAATTTTTGTGGGCGGAGCCAGATCGGCAAACGAATGAATCCAGCCAACGATTTAGGTAGTAGTCGTATATGGGGAGGGAGGAAACTGAGACCTGGTCGCTCGACTCTCCACATATCGCCTAATCGATGGATTATTTAATTGTAATTGGCAATAAGAAATGCAAATTCAGCTCTCGGTACATGTGTAATGTGGTATGTGAGGACGGAAGCACTCGACGCCAAAAAGTCCATGCAAATGAAGCGAGGCTTGGATTACTCCCGAACCCGATTGGGTAAACATGGAACTGGACTCCGTTTACTGCTGTTACACACTATCTGAGGGGATCGACTGACGGTCAGGCACGATTATTTCGTTTATCTTTATTTATTTTCTTTTCTTGAAAGAAACAATAGACACTTGAGAAAACGAGCCACCTTCGGCGTTTCCTTTTAGGGCATCAAAAAAGTGATCGTGACCATTGCCGGCCCCACATTCGAAAATCGTTTTTCAAAAACTCTCGTTCGTTCTGGCGATGATGTCACAGTTTGAGTGTATATATATAAAGTATATATATTCTTGATTAGCATCAATAGCCGAACCGATTGAGCCCTGTCTGTCTGTCCGTCCGTCCGTCTGTCCGTCCCCTTCAGCGCCTAATGCTCAAAGACTATAGGAGCTAGAGCAACGATGGTTTGGATCCAGACTTCTGTGATATGTCACTGCTACAAAAATATTTCAAAACTTCGCCCGCCCCCTTCCGCCCCCACAAAGGACGAAAATCTGTGGCATCTACATTTTTAAAGATACGATAAAACCAAAAAACGCAGAATCGTAGAAGATAGTCATCTTCTTCTAGAGGACAAATTCTGACCCAGATCGTATAATTATTATAGCCAGAATCAAGAAAACAATTTCATTCTTTCTCGCTCTGTCTCTCTCTAACACACAGGTTTCAAGGTCGGTTTTGTCAATTGCAAAATATGAGTTCAAGGATCTCAGAACCTATAAGAGCCAGAGCAACCAAATTTGGTATCCACACTCCTGTGATATCGGACCTTTACCGTTTCGTGTCCAAATTTCGCCACACCCCCTTCCGCCCCGCAAAGGACGAAAATCTGGGGCATCCACAAATCTCAGAGACTATTAAGGCTAGAGTAACCAAATTTGGTATCCGCACTTCTGTTAGATCTCACTAAAAAAACGTTATCTCAGAATTTCGCCCCACCCTTTTCCGCCCCCACAAAGGACGAAAATCTGTTGCATCCACAATATTGCACATTCGAGAAAACTAAAAACGCAGAAATCATAGATAATGACCATATCTATCAGATTGCTGAATCTGGATCAGATCAGATCATTTTTATAGCCAAAAGGAACAAATCAATTTGCAGTGGCTACGCAGCGCCCGACGTCACGCTCAGACTGATTTTCTGTAGAGGCGTCTGCCGGAAGAGAGCCATACTGACTTAGTATCGGGTATAACTGTAGAGTTACGGGTGTCCGCAGCAAACTCACAACGTTCCCCCTCGTCTAGTTTTGCCGCAATGGTTTGCATAAATTTCCATTTGGATTTCCATTGCCAATTGCCATTGACTGCCTCGTTAGCTAGCCCCTTAGACCCATCAACTTTTGATTGATTTGATCCGATACGCTACGCTCCTCAGCTTAGCTAAAGATTAATTTATAAAACAAAAGATTATACAAAAGGGTAATAAAAGAGTAACGAACAAGATTAAAAACCATTAACCATAATATGTGCGTAAACAACACACACATTTTGAACCGAATCATATCAAATGCAAAAAAAAAAAACAAAACGAAAACAGAAAACCAATTAAAGATAATAAAACTATTATAACGAAAAGAAAAAGAAATGAAAATTCAAGAATGCATAAATCTAACATTTGCAATTACAAAATATTTACTCCGGTACAAAATGGTACATAAGGTAAAGATATTCGTTTATACAATATTTACTGTCTATATAACCATTATATACTACTTACTTACTGACAACAAATTATTAAGGGTTTTGTTCGATTTCATTATTCGTATGTTAATTAAAACAATTTCAGACTAACTTAAACTTACAGTCTGCTCTGAATACGGGTTAAATGCTAGTGCTGTGCTAGTTGATTATTATTCGTACAATAAATACTATAGCTTAGAGCGATCCTGCGTACCTGGTCACCGGTGGATCAAGCCTTCAGAACAACAAAATCAATCAAACAACAAACAAAAATTGAACACTACAGCTAAAAATCTTGTACAGGCTTTCTACAGCTGAAAATATTGTACAGGCTGAAATATTCTACATCTTACAGCTGAAAATCTTGTACAGGCTGAAAATATTCTACATTCTACAGCTGAAAATCTTGTACAGGCTTCTACAGCTGAAAATCTTGTACAGGCTGAAATATTCTACATTCTACAGCTGAAAATCTTGTACAGGCTGAAAGTATTCTACATTCTACAGCTGAAAATACATTAATTATGTAACTACATAAAATAAATAAAATAAAAAACAAATTATTATTATTATTATTATTGTTATTATTATTAAAATTAATATAATTATACTACATACTACAAAATATTTTCTAACGTCTTATTTAATAATTTAATTTTTTGGTCCATTATTTGGAGAGCCATGAACACTACAGTTGTAGCATAATATACTGGGTTTCTGTTGAAATCTTCTTTAAACGATACTTTCATTATTTTTATAAAAATTTGTTTGATAAATGCTTGCCACGTTCCTCGAAGGTATTGCTGTTCATGTTGTTAAAACATATTGGTTCGTTTCTAAATTCTAAATGTTTTTCAGCAGCGCGTAATAAGTTCATTATTTCATTTTGAATGATTTCTTTAACTTTATCAGACATAAGGTAGTCGGGCAATTTGTCTACCGACTTCGTAGCCTCAAAGATACTCTTGTAATTTTCTTTCCTGTATTCCTTGACAAACATATTTGACAACAACATATCCTCATGTATATCATTTTTTAGGATAACCTTTTTGATGTGGGGCAGATCCCACAATATGGCGAATTTTCACCTTACACTTTTGCACAGCATGAAATTTGCCAAGCAGTGGTCGGATCCAACTGCCAACAGTTGACTTGACAAGCCCCCACTCTCAACCTCCCTCAATACTAAATCGAGTCCTTCCTTGACCGTATTCCTGCCTAGTGCAGATGTTTTGGAAACGAGACAAATGTGGAAATACAAATAATGAATTTCATTCCCGTTAACTAAGATTGCAGCGACTGCATTTCTGAATCTATCTTTTTATCCATCTTGGCTTGGTTCTTGGGTTACTCTTATTAACTTATTTCACTCTTTTCTCTATTTTTGTCGATCGTCGAATAACTCGCCTCAGACTTATAGCAGTATAATATCGCATAAAACCTATCGCAGTATCATATCGCAGTATAATATCGCATAAAACTAATTGCAGTATAATATCTCGATCGGTTAGGGTTAATATATGTTGCCTTACAATTATTTTATTTTTATTTTTATACATGTTGAAATCAGGAAACTAGACGCGGAATTATGTGATATTTATCGGTCCGTATCGTATAGCAACAAAATATCTGTAAACGTTCTTCCTTCTTGATCGTCGTATTCGAATAAATGTGTGTTGGCATATCGAGTACATTGGTATTTCTTATAATACTATCGATGAGTAAATATCAAAACCATACATGCCCCGTTATTTAAAACATAAATAAAGAACACAAAATAAGACAAAGATGTACATTAATTTGGGAGGTGTAAGAATTGACGGGGTGGACAGTGCCCTTGTTAATGTATTATGCGGGATATACTGGGACCATCTGCAAGGCCGGAAAGTGCAAAGCCCGAAAGCACAGGAAATTGCCAACATGACGTTGTCGTTCGGTGGAGCCCAAGTTTTCGACATAAGTGCAGCAGGAGTGATTAATTTATACTTTTTTTTTCTGGACCATCAACGTAAGGGTAAGTAAATTAGTTACATTTGTATTATATTCTTCTAATAATGTATTCCATTCAGCGGGGACGACGCACGCGAAGTATGCTGAGCCTGTTACTCCGGTGCAGAATATTTCTGTTCTGATGATATCTCATTATATTGAGGATATTGACAACAATATGAACGGTGATACGGAGGAGTCGGCCACAACTCAGGATATTGAGGATATTGACAACAATATGAACGGTCATACGGAGGAGTCGGCCACAACTCACGATATTGAGGATATTGAAATATGCAGTGATACGGAGAGTCGCCACAACTCAGGATATTGAGGATATTGAAACAATATGCACGGTCATACGGAGGAGTCGGCCACAACTCATGATATTGAGGAGAATATTGACAACATTTCTGACAATATTCAATATTTTGATTATACAGTCAATGATATGGAGTTACTATTTCTGATGAAATATATGATTCGTCTGAGCCAGTTGCACCACGTGGAGGAGAAGCAGGAGCAGGAGGTTCGGGAGGATCCGGACTTAAGTAAGTGAATAAGTAAAATTTAAAAAAAATACATATAATAAATTCTTAATTCTCCAGACATGTTTACTGAAGACATTCTTAGTACTGAAAGTGGAAAGGACAATTTGAAAACACCGACATTACACAGCAATAAGAGGTATGGTTTCAAGGAATTCGAAGACAATGCAAAAAATTGCTGCCGTTTTTAAGGAAAAAAAAAGTGACCATGTTAAGACTATCGGAGGAAACTGGGGTGCCGGCCGAGTATTTGAGGGCGATAGTCATGTGCAGCGATGACTATAAAAAAATTGGGTGCCGCTTGTGGGCCGCCAAGACGGATGCAGAGAAGCTGAAGGACATCAACCAATAACTGTTTCGTTTTTTCATTTTAATATTTGATTTGGCTTGAGTAGACTGATCCAGAGAAGCTGAAGGACATCAACAAATAACTGTTTCGTTTTTTAATTTTAATATTTGATTTGAGTAGAAAAACTCGCCTGTTATTCGTAAATGTAACGACTGAAAATAAACTTATTGACAAAAAAGGGAGGAGTATTTATATTGTGTGGGCGCCTTTGGGCCAAGAAATCATCAAAGTTATTCACGTCGCACAGTTTGGGAAAAAACTGGACTGGAGTGGAGTCGACTGGAGGGACTGCAATGACACTTGCCGGCTGGCGGCCTCTTGGAAATTTTAAGCCTCGTTAAGCTTCTGGTCAACCGCCTGGCTGGTCTGCTTGAGCGCTCCATCGAATGGATTAACCTTCGCTCTGGATATACTGGATGCCCTTTTGGATTACAGGACTCCCTCTTTAGCGCCTTTGAATGGATAAACAAAGTGCATGTCCTACATGGATTACAGCCGTATAGCGCATCATAAAAGGTAAGAAATCAAGCCACAAATTGAATGCCGAACACAGCAAATGCTTAACCCATGACACCACCAAAAGGGGGAGAGGGAGTAGAAGGGTATAGTGCCCCTATTAATCCTAAGTGCTTCCTGTGATTTTATGTAAATTTGTACACGGGGAACAGAGGACTCCAAAGAGACCTCTCGAGCAGCAATTCAATGTACAAATGACAGGTTGGCTGTGACACAAAAACAGGCAAGCTTTTTGAGTGAAGCAATGATGTATAATGACGGGCTCGAAGCAATAGGAATGCAACAGATTTTCTCCTTTGTCAAGTCGATTTTGACACATCAAGGTCCATATCCAGGGTGGATACCAGGCTCTCTCTTAACGCACTCTCATTAAAACCCTTGTAAACCCTTATATTCTCTTAGTCCCTAGAAAAAAAAAATAGAATGGTAGCCAACATTTCGGCCACACCAAGGAGTATGGTGGCATGGTATTATCGCAAGTCCTATCCCAAACCAACAAAGCCGATCAACTATTGCAAGTCGCAGCTCTGCCCAGGGAAAGTACGTCACCTGACCTGTGATTCGAAACACAACATCGAAGTGGGCCCTGAACTATCACTTGGAGACGTTCAGAACTGGCTCTGGAAATCATTCAGTACGAATATCTGAAGAGAGCGGCACAACACAGAGAACGGCAGCAAATATCGAAAGCACAGGGAACATAAAGTAAATAAAAATACAAATACAAAACAAAGCCCATGAACGAATATTTCCTCACAGGTGCTGGAATAAGATGAATCCAACTATTAACAATCCACGTTCCCCATTCACCCGCTCGCGGGGTATTTTCGGATCCATGGGATCCTTCGTCTTTACCAACCAGCAGCAGCAGCAGCAGCCGGGGCTGCAGGTTCCCCGAAGGTTCCGCCGACAAGAATGGACTCAATGCGATGCCCTTTCTAGGCCAAATCCACACCAGTCCTCTGATGTCCCGCCCAATGGGTCCAATAGGTCACGCTCACCCCCCCACCTTCCCTCCGATGGGGATTTAGATGGGTGAGCGGCAGCAGCCCAGACTCCCCTTCCCCCAGGACATAACTTACCCCCGGCTCCCCTGCAGATTCAATGCTGTGCCACAGATGGCTTCGATGGGACCACCGCCCGTGTTGAGCTCCCTCTGGACAGGCGGCGCTTCTCCGGACAGCCGTGGAGACTACTACGACGACCCCACGAAGAGTACTCCGACTGCCGCTTCGAGGGCGACTACGAGGGCGACTACTCGATGCCCACCGAGGAGGACCAAGAGGAGGAGTCGTGCTCCTGTCAGAGCCAGACCTGTCAGAGCCAGAGCGAGTTCAGCTCGATAGAGCGCACTGAGTCGGACTCGGAGTGGGAGGAGCTCTCCGACGGCCTTTCCCCAGGGTCTCCCCGCTGGAGTCCCTCGGCGCAGTCGTGCTCTCCACAATGAAGCCGGAGCACCGTCAGCGCATGGTGGCCTTGTACCACCTCGTCTTGGAGACCGCTGTGGTCAACATCGTGCTGCTGGTGCTGCAGCTGCTGTGCTGCGCGGTGTTCTGGCTGGTCGAGAAGACCGTGGGCTTCAACGAAACCGTCGGCTCGAAGCGCCACCGATTGTGGAACAGCAAGTTCAAGCAGTTGCTATGCACACCCGACAGACGCTCGTCCCCGCCACACCCCCTGCCCCCAGCCTCCACACGCTGCCAAAGACACACGCCACCGCCTCAGCCATCGACAAAAAAAAAAAAAAAAAAAAAAAAACACGACAAAAAAAAAAAAAAAAAAAAAAACTCCACTCCACCTCCCCTCAGTAGATGTTTGCACTTCCATTTGGGCATCTATTTTCGTTCATGCTGCATCGTCTGGCAATCGACAAAAAAAAAAAAAAAAAAAAAAAAAATCAAGATACATGGATATCGTCGTCTCTCCGTTTTTAGCCGCAATGAAAATAGATACCGAAATATTCGAAATTCAAAGTCAATTCCCACGAGAGAGAGCGAGACAGGCCTTCTCTTTTGGTTTACGGCCTTTCTTTCTTCTGCCTTTGGCATCGCCCACTCCACTCTCTTTATTTTTCTTGCATTAAATTGGCAATAATATGAACTCGCCTTCTCTTTCTGCTTAGTAGTATTCCCCTGTCAACGATAGCCCGCATCCTCTGCGTTCCAGAATCTGCGGAAGTTTCTAGCGGGGGCTACTGGCGTGCATCAGCCGTCGAGTAGATTGAATGGGAACGCTGCAGCATATGTACATGTTTTGCCCAACTAACGCAGACAACTGCGTTCTAGAATGAAATATTAATTCATTGGATACGCACACACATCCCCCTTCATCGCTCTCTGTTTCCCTCGGAGGGTGGCAGGGTACTGGGTGTCTACGCTGCTCGCGCTGTATCTAATCGCGCATGCCTTGCTGTGTACCCACTGTAGATGCATATGTACATACAGTTGTTAATCAATGTCCGTTGATTGTCGCATCGTTGCTTGGAAGGGGAATCCCCCTAATATTAAAGCTGGGATCCTATGCCAGAGCAGAACGCAATACTTTTCATATCCCACCTTGGGTTTCCTTAACCAATCCCCATAACTTTCGACATTGACAATGGGGCTTCATCAGCATTCGTTCGCTCACAGTCATTATCATAATGATGATGATAATGATAATAATGTGCATTGTTGTGTGTGACTCTCGTTTAGGACCTGAGCTCAAAAGTGCAATGCACGGCAGAAAAATCAACACGAGCTGATTCAAGGGGTAAAGATATGTATCTTTGGCACACCGAAGTGCCGACACTCTTTCAATTCAAGCTTGTTCACAGCCCAGCGATTCGCAAATGCGGCCAATGAGTATGTGTTGTGAGTATATAACAGCCCATCCGATCCGATCAGGCGATTCATCAGTGAAGATTTTCTCTCCTTTCGCTTTTCTGCATAGTGGGGTCCCAAGTGTGGGAAAAGCCACGAGGGCGTGAAACTCAAGAAAAGCATGAAGAAAATTACGATTGAACCGGTGACTAGCTCATGATCTTCCTCGAGCGAACCGACTACCTTTGTTCAACTGGGACGATGAGGTCTGAGCGTGTCCATCTCGGCCAGTGAGAACTTGCTCGTAGCGGGTCAGCAGATTGGTGCGGACAATGGCGCCGTTCAGTTCCGCCTGGGCCTTGATGGCCTGTGGGAAAAGAGAGGGGAGAAAACAGTTGGATAAAGCCGAGGAAGAAAAGGAAATATAAACCCATCTGAGTATCGCTGACAGCCAGACCATTCAGGAGATTGAACAGCACAATGGTCATGAAGAACACAAAGAGCAGGAAGATCAGGTAAGTGTAGACGCTGTCAAACTTTATGTCACCGGCATCAAATTCTCCCGTGAGCATCACAATCGTCTTGATGAGCGCCTTGATGGGCACGGAGAATGTGTTGAAGTGACCATCATCTTCTCCCTCCTTTGCTGGCTCTGGCGTGCTGTCCTTCGGAGAGGAGAAATCCACCTGGGGCTTGCCAAACAGTATGTAGAAGCACAGACTAAACGTAAGCACAAAGATCGAGTAGAGAGCAAAGCTCTTGATGAAGCTGCTGGAGACGGCGCGCAGCATGAGCATGTGCGTCGAAATTGAGAGTACTGGCAGGGAGCCAACCAGCAGGCAGAACTCCACGGACACCAGCAGAATGGTGAAGACGGCCAGTATGCGCTGCGTCTCCTTGTCGTAGCTGGCTTCCATGCAGGTTAGGATCGACAAGACAATGAGAGCCACCTCCATCAGGTTCGTGATGGACCTGAAGTACAGCAGCGGCGACATGGCAAGCTGTATGACCTCTCGGATCATGAGATACACAATCCCTATCCAAGAGAACAGGCCGAAGAGGGCAGTCAGGCCCGTGTGGTCGCTTTCGTGGATCTTAAGGAGCGTATGCGTGATAATGGAGGCAGTGAAGAGAGAGTAAAGTAGAAAGTTCAGATAGAAGATCACCGAGAGGCGGTGCCACTTGAGGAAGAGGAAACTCGAGATTAGCGGGTGCTGCAGCAGGTAACGCAGCTCCTTGGAATCGGCGATGTATGCGATTGGAGTCATCTCGTCCTCCAATTGGTGAGGATGGCAATTGCTCCGCTTGTCCGACTGCCCGGGCTCTCGCTGGCGTCTCATCAGATTCTTGTAGTTGATGATGATCTCGAAACTCTGGTCACCGGGCTTCTCCCCGTTGGTGGTGATGCAGGAATCGAAGTGCTCCTCCAGCACTTTCAGGTCCATCTCCTGTATGGGAAGATCTCCGAACGCGCTTCTCGCCCCGATGTACGCTCCCTGCCGTAGAAGCTCCTGTGCCACCTTTGTGTTGCGATACTTGACCGCATAGGAGAGTGGCACTAGGCCAGCCTTGTCCGCCTCATGTCCACACGATCGCTCTCGAGCAGCAGCTGGAAGCAGCGCTGGTGGTCACAGAAGTCGTCCAGCGGCTGCTCACCCAGGCGACTGATAACCGCGCTCAGCAGCTTGGAATGCGATGTCAGCCTCAGCTGCGGATGCTTCAACAGCTTCTCTAGCGCCCTGTGGTTGCCCCAGATTACGGCCAACTCCACGGGGCTGATGTCGCTCAATTTTGAAGGATTAATGTTGATGCCCGTCTCGAGGATGGCCTCAAAGGCTCGCTGCTTGCCCCGCTTGATACTCTCCGCCAGCAGGGACTGATACTCCTCCTGGTTGGCATTGCATTGGTTGTCTGCGTTTCCGCTGACGTTCTGGTGGTACTCCGCGAACTGTTGCTCGAACTGGTTCTCGTCTCCGTCCCGATTAGCGAGGGCTGCGCTCAACTGGCCCTGCGGATCGATGAAACCGCAGTTGTTAGAGCTCATTCTGCTGTCTGCAAAGAGTCAAGTGAGAATGGGGAGGATGAGCTATGTCTATGTGGGCTTTCGTTAATCTTATCCAACCCACGCTGCGTATGAGTAACTTCTAATGCCGTTTCTATGAAAATGATGCCAGAACCCGCATTGTTAGAGCTCTGCTCTGGTCAATGGAGGGAGGTCTGACCCAACAGACGGTTTCTGTACAGACCTTGAAATGGCCGAAACAAAAGCATGAGAGTGTACCGACCCCCGCAACAAACGGTATTTGACAACGCTTCATGATACGATGATTTTCACACAAATGACTGTCTGTCCATGGAGCTGGCCAGCAGCTGGAGGCAGAGCCACAGTCAGAGCCACAGTCACAGCCACATCCGCAGCCGAAAGCTAACCCCACAGGTTTCTCGAAAAATAAAAACCAAATCTTCGTTTTAAGTGCAATTAAAGAAAGCGTCTTTAAGTGGTTTTTGTGGTACCCGAACTACAGACTTAATTTGCCCTCCCGTGTAGTTATTAAATTATAGCAATCCAACTGAAGACAAGGTTAGACAAGGCCTGAGAAGTACTCAGGGAGTGGCTTGATTGTTCAAAGTGATCTACAAATTTGAATCAAGTTTGGTGTTCGATCTCGCTCGCCTTTTGGTATATCAAAACTTAACGATCATAAAGAATAATCATAAAATAATCGACACATCAATATCAATTAGCAATCAATTGGTTACGCTTTATGCTTTGAATACTTGAAATCTTGCGATTTATAGGCGGCTCTTTTCGTAAATTTCAAGGCGGCTTCTTCTGTGGGATCTGATCCCTCCAGCCGTCAGCTCAACGTCTTCTCCGCTCTGTTGTGTTCTGTTCTGTTCTGTTCCGTCTGTCTGCTGTCTGCTTTGATGCTTGAAATGTGTGAGAAATCGGCTAATCACACATGAGACCTGGCTAATTTGAATATTCCCCCACTGATTGTTTATCAATAGCCTACGAATTGGGAATCAGGAAACATCGTCTTCTCTTTTGTAGGTAGCTCTTCGGCTAATGTTGCTTTAGTATGCAAACAAATTGAGGATTATAAATGACGCCCCTGGGGTCAAAATTTGTCGTTGATAAGATAAACAGAATCGCACAATCACCTTCCTTAATTGGCCCTTTATTTGATATTTTCTTGTCTCCCATCTTAACCTCTTCCCCATTCTGGTATTTGTTTTTCCACCTGAGTACGAGTATTTGCCCAAGCAATTGACAAACAACTTCATTGTTTGTCCAAGCTGAAGCTCGACCCAAAGTCTTACTAAGACATCGGTTGACAGAATGGCGTAATATCACAATAATTAACAGAAAACTTAACAGCAAACGATTTCAAAAGTGAGCAACGCCTCTCTCAGTCGCATCTGACCCTAGCAATTAAGAGCACTACTTTCAGAAATATTGATGTAGTCAAGGTAATCTATACTTATTGCGAAAAGCTTCGGAAAACACAAATTGCCCTTAAACTCTTAAACATTTGCTTCATCTACGGAAACCAGTCGAAATCACAGAGTATATGGAGTCTGGAGTGGAATTTTATTCCCCCTTCTCTTGCAGCTCACATATGTATATACTATAACACTGGTAAAAAAAAAAGTAATCGTATCACTCTTGAATTTGAGAATAAATTTTGTCACAAAGGAAATGGAGTCCAACGACATTATTACTAGTTTTAAAAGAAAAATAATAATGAGATTATCTTCATTCGCGATTCGAAAACTGTTTCGACTTCTCATTTTTTCTTTGAGTGAATTTATATTTATAAACCTTTTGCCCTGTTCTTTTTTCTGTCTGTGGGAACATCTGGAATTTGGAGACTGAGAGAGCTGCAGCCTAGGAAATGGCCCAACAAAATTGGCTCTAAGTTGCACACCGAATCCTCTACTAAAGTTCTTTGTGTTGGTGCAGCTGCAAAAGTAAAATCAGCAAATGACAACACTTCGGAAAGAGTAAGTAGAATGGGGACAGACGTGATTAATGTAAAGTTTTTAACGCGATAAACTGAATATGTATATGTCCAGCTGCACAGGATCAGCCGCGTTTCTCCGATCGTCTGTCAATAATTTATACTATATACGTACTGTCTTACACTGCTATAACATTCTCACATGATATTTAACCATACCCTTCCCGAATACGTGATGTGATCAGATCGAGAGACCCTCTAGCTGCGTGGGAGGAGTAGAGCAGAGTAAACACTAAACTAAATTGCTTGTCCATAAAGTCTGTTTTTTGGCAAACTGTGCTTGGATTGTTTATCCAATTTATGGCATTATTATACCCGATACTCAAAATGAGTATTGGGTATATTAGATTTTTCGTAAAAGTGGATGTGTGTAACATCCAGAAGGAATCGTTTCCGACCCATAAAGTATATATCATTCTTGATCAGCATCAATAGCCGAGTCGATTGAGCCATGTCTGTCTGTCCGTCTGTCCGTCCGTCGTGTCCGTCCGTTGTCCGTCTGTCCGTCCGCTTCAGCGCCTAGTGCTCAAAGACTATAAGAGCTATAGCAACGATGTTTTGGATCCAGATTTCTGTGATATGTCACTGCTAGAAGAAAATTTCAAAACTTTGCCCCGCCCACTTCCGCTCCACAAAGGGCGATAATCTGTGGCATCCACAATTTCGACGATACGAGAAAACCAAAAAACGCAGAATCGTAGAAGATGACTATATCTTCTAGAGTGCAAAATCTCAACCATGATCGTATAATTATTATAGCCAGAATCAAGAAAACAATTTCATTCTTTCTCGCTCTGTCTCTCTCTAACACACAGGTTTTCATGGTCGGTTTTGCCAATTGCAAAATATGAGTTCAAGGATCTCAGAACCCATAAGAGCTAGAGCAAACAAATTTGGTATCCACACTCCTGTGATATCGGACTTGACCGTTTTGTGTCAAAATTTCGCCACACCCCTTCCGCCACCACATGCAACGAAAATCTGTTGCAGACCAGATCTGCAGTAAGATCGGTCCTTGTTTGTGAGTTAATCATTTTTAGTTTTTTAAAATCTAAAGTTAGTTGATCCACCATAAATTTTTCTTATATGTTTGTTTTTATAATCTAATATAACCTAATTGAACTTATATATTTATTAATACAACTTTTGCTCACGAACTATCCGGTAGGGGTCGTCCTTCTTAGTTTGGCTGACAGATCTTCGAACGGGTCTTCCTTCTTGATTTGGCTGACAGGTCTTCGAACGGGTCTTCCTTCTTAAATTTCTTTGTTTAACTGGGTCTTCTGGGGGTCTTCCTTCTTTGGTTTAGCTGATAGTTTCACTTTCTTTGTGTTTTGGTTTGGTTGGTTTTGTTTAAAAATTTGGTTTTTTTTTGTTTTTTGTATTTTTGAATTGTCTTGATTAGCTTTTGTATTTATTTGTATTTTGTATTGTATTTGTATTTGTATTTGTATTGTATATTGTATTATTTTTGCACACCCTAAGCTCCGGTTTGTTTCCTTTTTATGTCACTTTTTCTTATCTTATATCTCACAGTCACTCCGCGTTTTTATATCTGAAGGATTTATTCCATTAATTAATTGTCCTTCGGGTTTCGCACGACGCAGCACTTTTATTATTCGGTGCTTTTTATACAACATCGCCCCACGTTGGGCGCCAATTAAATAACTGCGGTAGCGGATTGTGTTTTTAAAAAGTTTTTATTTTTATGTAAGCTTCACTGATATAGATTTAAGTAGAGGGTCACAAAGGATTCCGGGCAAAGGGTTTGCGCGATCTTAATTTTTAGCTCGACTTTGCGGTGTCGCTTCTGGATCAAGACTGACTTGAACTTTCTGATCTTTGCATCGTTGATCCCTTTCGGGAATAGTTTTTCTATAAACATTTCAATTGATTTCGCCATCCCGAGTATTGGATTTCGTCATCCAAAGAGAGAACTGTAAAATGCCTTAAGTGCAGGATCTGCAGAAAGCCGGGAGTGAGATTGTTTATGAGAAGCCGGGTGTGGGCAAACATTGGTTTTCCATTTAGGCGAGTGTCAAAGATTGGGATTGCGGCGGGAGCCCTTGAGATTGTACATCTTAGAAATCAATTAGGCGGAGGCCCAAGATTGAAATTGATTTCGTTTTGGAAAGCCAAAGATTGTTTACAACTCGTATAAGAGCTCAATAGAATTGGGTACGTTAACTTGCATGTTTGGCGGCAAACGTTCTAGGGCTTGCAGAGACGCGCTTTCGTTTTGTTTTTGCGCCGAGGGTTCAGATGCTGAGAGGGCGCAAGCGTCGCTCTCTATGATGCTTGAGTGAGTTGTTTCGATTGTTTGGCGCGAAAACATATGGGCGTAGTTCTTGTTTTTATTGTGTGCATTTAAATGCTCTTTGGTGAGAGCGAAAGCGCCGCTATCTTTGGCAGCCGTTGCGCTTTCGCTTCTGGGAGCAATTTTTGTCGGCGTCTTTGTCGGTGTCTTTGATGATTGTTCATGTATGCAAGCGTCAGTTTTTGTTTTTTTTGGGATTGGCGGCATTTTTTTTACATATAGACTCCTGTCCAAGAAGCGACGCTCAAACTCCAGAACCGTCGCTCCCAAGGAACTCTGGGAACTCTCTGGCGAGTCCATCTCCAACTCACCCGCTTCGGCTGATGTTTTTCTTGCCGAGTTGTCCAATAAATCCATATTGTAGGTCGTCAATCTTGGAGCAAGTGCGTCAGTATGGTGGCCTGGTCCAGTTGCGTCAGTAGCCTTGCTTTTCTTTCCTCTTTTATTGCAGCTAGATTTTAGCTGCGTGGTCCAGAGTTTATTGAGTTTATTGGCTTCACTGTATTACGGCGCTGATTACAGATGATTAGATTGCATTAATTGCAATTATTTGGCACATATAGTTCATTTCCCGGTTTATACATTGTAGCATATCACATACAACGATTGTTGTTCAAAACTTCGCCCCGCCCTATTCCGCCCCCACAAAGGACGAAAATCTGTGGCATCCACATTTTTAAAGATACGATAAAACCAAAAACGCAGAATCGTAGAGGATGACTATATGTTCTAGAGTGTAAAATCTCAACCAGATCGTATAATTATTATAGCCAGAATCAAGAAAACAATTTCATTCTTTCTCGCTCTGTCTCTCTCTAACACACAGGTTTCATGGTCGGCTTTGCCAATTGCAAAATATGAGTTCAAGGATCTCAGAACCTATAAGAGCCAGAGCAACCAAATTTGGTATCCACACTCCTGTGATATCGGACCTTGACCGTTTCGTGTCCAAATTTCGCCACACCCCCTTCCGCCCCCGCAAAGGTGAAAATCTGGCGCATCCACAAATCTCAGAGACTATTAAGGCTAGAGTAACCAAATTTGGTATCCGCACTTCTGTTAGATCTCACTATAAAACGTATATCTCAGAATTTCGCCCCACCCCCTTCCGCCCCCACAAAGAACGAAAATCTGTTGCATCCACAATATTGCACATTCGAGAAAACTAAAAACGCAGAATTATAGATAATGACTATATCTATCAGATTGCTGAATCTGGATCAGATCGGATCATTTTTGTAGCCAAAAGCAAGAAATCAATTTGCAGTGGCCACGCAGCGCCCGACGTCACGCTCAGACTGATTTTCTGTCTCTCTCGCACGCACTCTTTGTCGTGTGGTTCAATATTAGCGGCGTCTGCCGCAGGAGAGCCATACTGACTTAGTATCGGGTATAACTGTAGAGTTGCGGTGTACGCAGCAACTCACAACGTTCCCCCTCGTTTTTGTTTTGGTGCTGGCGTAGGTCAGGGTAGCTTCGTTTGGTTTGCTGTTTGTGTTTGTGTTTCGTTTTGCGTTTTGTTTCGGCGTTGTCGGCTTTGTCGGCGGAGAGAGCAAGCATCTCTCTTTTTGTCATGTGTGCTTGTGTGCAAATTAATAACTGCGGTAGCGGATTGTGTTTTTAAAAAGTTTTTTATTTTACTTCTAACTTCACTGATATAGATTTAAGTAGAGGGTCACAAAGGATTCCGGGCAAAGGGTTTGCGCGATCTTAATTTTTAGCTCGACTTTGCGGTGTCGCTTCTGGATCAAGACTGACTTGAACTTTCTGATCTTTGCATCGTTGATCCCTTTCGGGAATAGTTTTTCTATAAACATTTCAATTGATTTCGCCATCCCGAGTATTGGATTTCGTCATCCAAGAGAGAACTGTAAAATGACTAAAGTGCAGGATCTGCAGAAAGCGGAGTGAGATGTTTATGAGAACGGGTGTGGGCAAACATTGTTTTCCATTTAGCGAGTGTCAAAGATTGGATTCGGCGGGAGCCCTTGAGATTGTACATCTTAGAAATCAATTAGCGGAGTCCCAAGATTGAAATTGTTTTCGTTTTGGAAAGCCAAAGATTGTTTACAACTCGTATAAGAGCTCATAGAATTGGGTACGTTAACTTACAGGCTGAAAATATTCTACATTCTACAGCTAAAATCTTGAACAGGTTTCTACAGCTGAAAATCTTGTACAGGCTGAAATATTCTACATTCTACAGCTGAAATCTTGTACAGGCTGAAAATATTCTACATTCTACAGCTGAAATACATTAATTATGTATAGTACATGTATAATATATATACATAAAATAAATAAAAATAAAAAACAAATTTATTATTGTTATATTATTAAAAATTAATATAATTATACTACATACTACAAATATTTCTAATCTTATTTAATAATTTAATTTTTTGGTACATTATTTGGAAGCCATAACACTACAGTTAGCATAATACTGGTTCTGTTGAAATCTTCTTTAAACGATACTTTCATTATATTTATAAAAATTGTTATAAATGCTTGCCACGTTCCTCGAAGGTATTGCTGTTCATGATGTTAAAACAATTGGTTCGTTTCTAAATTCGAATGTTTTTCAACAGCGCGTAATAAGTTCATTATTTCATTTTTAATGATTTCTTTAACTTTATCAGACATTAGGTAGTCGGGCAAGTTGTCTACCGACTTCGTAGCCTCAAAGATACTCTTGTAATTTTCTTTCCTGTATTCCTTGACATACATAGTTACACAAACATCCTCATGTATATCATTTTTAGGATAACCTTTTTGAGTGGGCAGATCCACAATATGGGAATTTTCCCCTTACACTTTTGCACGCATGAATTTGCAAGCAGTGGTCGGATCCAACTGCCAACAGTTGACTTGACAAGCCCCATCTCAACCTCCCTCAATACTAAATCGAGTCCTTCCTTGACCGCATTCCTGCCTAGTGCAGATGTTTTGGAAACGGGACAAATGTGGAAATAAAAATAATGAATTTCATTCCCGTTAATTGGGATTGCAGCGACTGCAAGAATTTTCCATTTATGTACCGGTCCTTTTTTTGCATATTGGTACCACGGCATGTGATACTCATCCATGTAAATGGAAAATTCTGAGTCGCTTAGTTTCTGTAAATTTACAGTCATGTTAATGCGTCCATTCATTATGTTTCCTTGCATTTTCAGTTCTTCCAATGCGTCCGGTACCAGATTTTCGGGGGCCTGTACCTTTGTGCAATTCATTGCTCGCTTGAAGGCGACCAATATCGTTGACCAGATCATCGTTACCGACGATACCTGTAGGAAGAAAAGTCTGATTCACCTGCTCCAATGTAATTGCCACAATCTACTCACCTTCAGTGTCGTCGTCGTCAACATCCATAGGCAATGTACTAATGTACTAAGCCGGTCCAGCGGTCCACACGGCAGATGTTCCTCTGCCTCTTTGTCCTGATACGGCTCGAAACATCCTCATCGAAACACGACAATTGCGACGGCTCCAACAGATTGAGTTCATTTATGTCCTCATCGAAACACGACAATTGCGACGGCTCGAACATATCTTCCTCTATGTCCTGATACGGCTCGAACAGATTGAGTTCTTTATGTCTCATCGAAACCGACAATTTATGCTTTCTGAATCTATTTTTTATCATCTTGGCGCGGTTCTTGGGTTACTCTTATTAACTTATTTCACTCTTTTTCTCTATTTTGTCGATCGTCGAATAACTCGCCTCAGATTATGCAGTATATATGCATAAAACTATCGCAGTATATATCGCATAAACTAATTGCAGTATAATATCTCGATCGGTTAGGGTTAATATTGTTGCCTTACAATTATTTATTTTTTTATTTTATACATGTTGAATCAGGAAACCGACGCGGAATTATGTGATATTTATCGTCCGTATCGTATAGCAACAAAATATCTGTAAAGTTCTTCTTCTTGATGCGTATTCGAATAAATGTGTGTTGCATATCGAGTACATTGGTATTTCTTATAATACTATCGATGAGTAATACCAAAACATACATGCCCCGTTATTTAAAACATAAATAAAGAACACAAATAAGACAAAGATGTACATTAATTGGGAGGTGTAGAATTGACGGGTGACAGTGCCCTTGTTATGTATTATGCGGTATACTGGGACCATCTGCAAGGCGAAAGTGCAAAGCCGAAAGCACAGGAATTGCAACATGACGTTTCGTTCGGTGAGCCCAAGTTTGCGACATAAGTGCAGAGTGATTTAATTGTATTTTTTTTCTGGACCATCAACGTAAGGGTAAGTAAATTAGTTACATTATATTATATTCTTCTAATATGTATTCATTCAGGTGGACGACGCACGCGAAGTATGCTGAGCCTGTTATCCGGTGCAGAATATTTCTGTTCTGATGATATCTCAGGATATTGAGGATATTGACAAACGCACTACAGACAACACACCTACACACCCGCGCATCACAAACCAGCCGCCAATACAGCAGCAGCAGTAGCCATATCGACAGTGAGCGGATATGACATGGACGACGACTGCCAATGGACGACGAAGAAGCCTTACGATGGATATACGCGCCTACTGATGCGCCCAATCGTCGATCAGAGGCCAGCCACTGCAACAAAGAAAAAGACGTCAATTCGGACAACAAGAAAGACTGCCAAAACACACGAAATCACACGTACTGCCATTACACAGACAGAGCTGCCCTCCAACAGCTGCTCGCATCAACATTGACAATTTCCTGCCAAAGGGAAGGAAAGGAGACCCTTTTGATGAACGCTGCACCACCCCATCATGAGTCACGCCACTCCGAACCAACAGTGCATTCCAACGACGACGCAGATGCTGGCGCTGTTGCTGCTCCACTGGTCACACCGTCTCTCATGCCAATTATGTGAGGCGGGATGGCTGTGTTGAGCCGCGGACGCCAGCAATCTGCAAAAGAAGGAGAATCAGGAGAGAGGCTGCAATTAAAACACAATTCGCTGCAAAAGTCTCTACGTCATCACAAACGGACAAAGGTGCCAGCAACAACATCAAATCACGAAAGCACCTGCAAATAAGAACAAATTAAAATCAAAACGCCAAAGCAAACACTCCTCAACTGGTGGCCGGACAGTAGCACTCAAAATTACACACAATCGAAGACGAACGTGGCGAGAGGCCAGGCAATAACTGACAACGCATCCTGTGGCGGATCAGAGCACTTGGATGCGGCAATAACTTGGACCATTGCCATCACGCATCGACGCAACTCCAACAACACAACGACAATGCAGTTGGGTGCGACCGTGCACTCGAGTGCAGCAGCCACAACCACGACAGATGCAACGTGGGGCGCGGACCAGAGCGCTCGCATCTCCAACTTTTGCAGACGCACGCCATCTCAAGTCAGCATCGCACTAAAGATCCAGATGGTGCACTAATCTGCACAGGGGACAACAGAGCGCCGTATGCGCGCATGTTCTGCATTGCGTTTGCCATGCGGCCGTGCTTTGTTGTAGTTGTCCTCCTGTTAAAAATAAATGATATTTAAGTATGTTTATTGTTGTGTAATGTATTGTATTATTGTTTGTTTTACTTGTAATATCTTGTAGTTTGTAGTCCTATTGTAGTAATTGTAGATAGATTGTCCTTAGTGTAATGTAATTTAATTAATTTTAGTTATTTATTTTAGCATATTTACCTTTCCCTCTTCTTCTTTCTTTCCCAACTATCTCCCATTCCAAATATGACAGTGGTAACGCATTAATGACCAAAATACCACGCAATTAGGAAATACCGCGCCGATAAACACAAAAAGCATTCAAATTGCATTTATCAATGCCAGTGTGTTATCGCGCCAACTCGGCAATTTATGCCAACATTTCCTCACACCCCTATCACTTCAAATGCACTAAATTCAAATGAGGCTGAGCAGGATCAAATTTACATGTCAACCTACGCCACTCTGCAAAAGCCCAACAAAGCATTGCAACGCCACAGATGCTATGCGTGACTCTTGGAGCGTCTCGCCCCGATCGTAAGATCCGGAAGTATAAAGTATCCGGCGTTATACGGAGCAGCATTTATCCCCCCCCCCCATCCTATCCCATCCCCCATCAACAGAGCAGCCAACACACACAGCACAAACACAAGAACACGAGCATTTACAAAGACAACACACACAGCCACTAAAACAAAGCCACTACATATTTCCATTGCCTACTTATCGGTGCTGCTGCCTCGGACTACTTTCATCTACTCAATATTGGGGTGAGTGAAAGTGGAACCGGGGTGAGAGCACCGGTAAATGACGATCGGCGATCGGGTCTTTCGAGTGTGGAGGGGAGAGTATGGAGTTGGCGGACATGTGAGTTCCACATGAACCTATCCGCACTCTCATCTCGTCCACCGCTCGAGAGGTCGCGTTCGTCGGACGTGACAAAACCGTTTCGTGTCGTGTCGCTTTTTTTTCGTTGTTCTGTGCCGTGTCGCCATTTCCGTTTTTCTGTGGTGCCCTGTTCTTTTCTGGTGTCTGTCGTGTGCCGTGCGTGCCGTGCCCCCTGAATGACAAAAGTCCTTCCTCCACGCACTACTACTACGACAAGCTTTCTTCTCGCAGTAAATACATTAATTTAATTAAATTTTACACAAACACGAGAGTTGCAACAAATAACATTAATTTATACACAAACCAACGAGAGAAAACTGTGTAAAGAGAGAAAGTGCCATAAAAGACTAATACAACACAAAAACAACTGCATTAACTTGACGAAAGGGAAAAAACCTACACAGCACTAAAATGACAAGAGGAATGGCAAGAGGGAACGAGCAGGCGCCACAGCGACGGCGGCAGAGCGCCGCAGGCGCCTAGCGGCAGCAGCAGCATCAACACAAACCGCCAATAGCAGCAGCAGCAGCAGAGCCCTCGGCGCAGGCGCCAAACCAACGACGATGCAGTATAGAGCGCGACGCCACAGGCGACGGCGGCTGCAGCAAGGAGCAGCGAGCCAATGCCAGTGAGTACCGCCATTGCCATGGCCGATATATCCACGGCACACATCCCCTCGAGCCCCATCAATCAGCAGCAACAGCAGCGCCAATACAAACTGAAATCCGTAACCCGCCAACGCAAAGGAAGGCCGATAGGAGCCGTTCTCGCTGCCGCTTTCCCGCTCTCACGCTCTCGGACATCAAAACCGTTCGAGAGTACGGAGAGGGAGAAGACGGAGGAGAGCCGGCAACGACGCGCAGGAGCAGAGCGCAGAGCGGCAACGGGCAGCCAACAACACACACGACCGGATCGAACCCGTTGCGTGTCGAACTTGGTCGAGTTCGAGCAGCGGTCGATCCAAGCCATAGCCAGCCTGCACAATACACCAACAACAGCAACACCAAAACGACGCGCGCCCTCATCGACAGTGGGAGTGACGATGATGGTGAGAGGAAGCAGGCCAGACGAGGGCGCCATCACCAGCAGCGGCTGCAAACACAAAGCACAAATACAAAACCAACTGCTGCTGTTGTTCCTCCGGTGTGGGGTTGGGGGGGGGGGGGGGGTCCGCCTGTTAACATTGCTGTTAACAGGCATCGTCTGGCTGCCGACGTAATTGTAGTTGTCGTTTTTGTGTTTGATGTCGCTGTTTGTGTGCTGATGTATGTCATCATTGTATTTGTGGTTGTGTTGTGGTATTGGCTGTGTGCATTGCATTTGAACCGCTGCTGTGGCCGATCGAGCGGGGTTTGTGCCATGGCTGTGGTTCGAGTTCGAACTCGCTCCCGAACGGGCACTCGAACACGATCTTTTGTTGGCTGCTGTTCGTGTTCGTTACCCGCTCTCTCTTTGCGCCTTCTCTCGCTCCTTGCTGTTTCCGGCTCTCTCCACCGATGCATCGGCATACGTGCATCGATAGTGTCTGTGTTGTGGAGTGTGGGAAGCGGAATTATTGGCGCGCTTGGTACCGCTGGCTTGGCTTGGCTTGGTTGACATTGCGGTGCTTTGGCTGACGCCGCTGCCGCTGCGACGCCGCCATGCCTCAAGCCGGCGACTACGCTGCTGCTGCTGATGGTCTGCTGCTGCTGCTGCTGGCGTTCCTGGGTATGGACCGCCTCCACCCAGTCGCCGATCTGGAACTGCTCCTGGCTGGTGAGATTGGGAATGGCCGCCAGCTGTTGGGCAGGGCAGGTCGGGGATGGGATTGTGGCCGGAGTGGCCGTGATGGTGGTTGTCGCATTTGTGGTCCTCACATACCGGTAATGGTGGCTGGAGCCGGTCCAGGAATTGGAGGAAGTGCTCCACCAGGTGGCGGAGTCGGTGGATTGGCGTCTCAGTATCGCTGCGTTTGCCACGGTGCCGGTGCTGCGCTGTCGGCGCTGGCTTCGCCGTCGGCGGCGTGTCGGAGCTGGCAGTGGAAATGGTGATTTGGGGCGATCCCTGCTGTGACGCCGTGTGGTCCTCGTCGTCGTCGTCCTCTTCTGGCAGTGGATCCGCGTGGCATAGCTGCGCTGGATTGGTTTGGTTGGATTTGGTAATACATTTTTCGACCGACGCGAGTAGAGTTTTTTTTTTTTTCAACCTGCTTTGGGTTGAGGACTCTCAGTGCTCCACAGGAGGGGCTGAGAAGCTGGGGTGTGAGCCGCAGCAACCAAGCGCGTTGCTTTATTATAAGTTTTGGCAGTATATGTCTTAATTTAATTTATGTACATTTTTGTGTTTGTTTTACAATTCAACTTTAAACGACACTCAAACACACTAGTACATTTGATGGCACAATAATTTACAAAATATAATCTGCAGCAACGAAACACTTGTAACGCCAGAGCGGCGCGAAATGAATAATAGTGTGTCAAGTTTTTTTTTTTTATATTCATATACTTATTTATTTGATCTATAATATCTACTATACATTTATATTCAACTTAATTTAACGACAAGAGTATCTGGGACTAGGGCCCCGCGGACTGCGGTACTGCCGCAAAGCATTGCTTCGCAGTGGCGTGGCACCTACTCCGTCTGCTCCTTCCGCCTCTCTCCAAGGACCTAGCGTTCGCATCACGCTAGAGGCGAACTCCCGCGGCGCTTCCCACACCTCGGGTCTGCCAGCATCAGCGGCACCAGAGTCTCGTGCTGACCTAGACCCTGCTGGTGTCTCCAATGTCTGACGCTCGAGGTCATACCTGTGGCAGTCGAAGAGGACGTGGCGAGCGTCCTCCTCTATGCCTGTGCACACTCGGGGCACCAGTCCTCTGTCTCGTGGCCGAAGCGCTTGAGGTAGCCGCGGAAGCAGCCATGTCGCTCAGTGCCTGGGTAAGGTAGAAATCCACCTGGCCGTGCTTCTTTCAACCAGCATGCTATGCTTCGGATGAGGTTGGTGCGATCGGCCTTTGGGTGAGTGGTCCATCGAGTCTGCCATCTGTCTATGCTGGTCCTTCTGGCGGCGTCCTTAATTTCTGCTTTGGAGCGTACCTCGGCTGCACTGTCCGTCATGGCATCATGGATCGACTTCTCTCCCTTATCAGCTCCCTGAGCGGAACTTGCCCGGCAATGACTAACGCGGCTTCGTCTGAGATGGTCCGGAACGAGCACGCGATCCTAATGGCGCACAGTCTGTACGTTGCTCCACACTCGCATGTAGCTCCTCACCTTCGCGGCTTCTGCCCACACCGGTGCGGCGTAGAGCATCTGCGACGTCACGACGCTCGTCAGCAGTTTCCTCGTTGCCTGCTTTGGCCCTCTGGTGTTTAGCAGCATCCTGGATAGCGCTCCCGCGGTCCCACGCCTTCGTGTGGACGTATTCCAGATGCTCTTTGAAGGACAGCGCGTGTCCATGAGGATCCAAGGTACTTAATGGACCTCTGCGATTCGATCGCGGTCCACCAACCTGCACTCTGGCGGTCTCGACCACTTTACGGCTGGATATCAGGACCGCCTCCGTTTTTTTGGCTCCAGCCTCGCGGCGGCTAGCCACGGCTCGACGGCTTGTATGGCGACGTTGGCAAGCTCTCCACTGCGGCAAGTTCCTTCGCTACCGCCACTATTGCGACGTCGTCAGCGAAACCCACCAGGTTAGTGTTGGCTGGCATCGGGAGCCATAGGACCCCGTCGTACATGGCGTTCCAGAGCAGAGGTCCAAAACGGAGCCCTGCGGGACTCCGGCTGAGACTTCGTATGCCCTAGAGCCCTGACATGTGTCCATTGTCAGCACCCTATTGCTGAAATAGCTGCGCGCTATATTCAGTAGGTAGCCCGGGATGTTGAAGGACCTCAGTGCCTCCAGCGTCCAAGTCCAGTCGGCCGTGTTGAAGGCGTTCCTTATGTCCAGTGTCACCACCAGACAATAGGACTTGGTTCCGCCTCTCCACCTAGTCCCAGCAATGGCTTCCTCCGCCGTTTGTACGACCCTCAAGATGGCGTCCAGCGTCGACCTCCTTTCCTGAACCCGTATTGGTTCTGGGAGAGACCGCCTGCTGCTTCGATGGCTGCGCTCAGCCTCGCACCGATCACCCTTCGAAGACTTTTCCCATGGAGTCCAGAAGGCAGATGGGCCTGTAGGAAGAGCCACCCCTGGCGGCTTGCCCGCTTGGTTAATAGTAGCAGCCGTTGCCTTTTCCACCTCTCGGGAACGTCCCTCCTGGAGGCATTTGTTGAAAAGGCCCGCAACTTCCCTCGGAGTAGAAGAAGTGCCAGCTTCAACGCGCTGTTGGGGATCGCATCCGGACCCGGAGCCTTCCTAGGTATCAGGTTTCTGCCTGCCTGCAACACTCGGCTTCCGTAACCTCGCAGATGTCGCTCGGGCTATGCTCGAACCGCAGGGAGCTAGGATCTGCCGTCCTCGAGGAAACAGTGCCCTGACTATACCTCCAGTGCCTCTGGATCTGTTGTAGGTCTCGCTGCATCGGGCCAAGCGCGGTGTGCCTCTGGCTCGCTGGAGCAGCCTTCTGGCCCGGTGGCAGGGTCTACGGAGAACCGCAATCGCTTCGCTCCACCAGAAAACTGGATCCTTGTGCTTCCGGAACGTCCCTCTCGGTAGCATGCTCTGGTCGCAGGCGCCTTCAAGTGCGTCCGCCAATTTGGTCGCCATATCGTTGGCTCCGTCTGCATCGTTTGCAGAGTAGCTCTCAAGGGCGCTTGCGAAGGCTTGGGCCCTCAGCGTGTCCTGGCGGTACGCCTTCCATGCGGCCCTACACCTGCCCTGCTGAAAGTTTGTTGGGACCCTTCGTTCAGAAGGACGACGTCCAGAGAGGCAAAAGCCTCCAACACGTGCGGCCTCTGGCGTTTTGTACGGGAGGACCCCATTCCAGGCCCAGGCGTTGAAGTCGCCTCCGACTACGACGTTGTTCCGTCCTCGCAGATCGCAAGCTCAGCTCGTCATAATGCGGCTGAAAGTCTCCAGTAGAAGCTCCAGCTGTAGAACCATATGCCGCCTACATACCCTCGGACGAACCCGTCCGACGACTTGGTGTCGCGCAATTGTGGCGCGTCGACGCCACAGAGCCACAGGCCGCTTTGCCAGTAAGGTCCGTGGCCCAATCGCTGCTACTGCCACCTTATGTGGCTCGCTGAGGAGTGCCACCTCAGAGCCAAGCTCGCGCACCGTCTGCGTCAGGAGATCCTGTGCGGCCCTGCAGTGATTCAGGTTGAGTTGAATCAACTGCATTTTGTCCTGGTTTTGCCGACCCCGCTTCGCGTGGCTGGGCAGTTTTTAGTGCCTGCCTGGTGCGACCTCCATCTTTCCAGCTGCTGAGCAGATGAAGCACGCAGGCTCTTTTTTGCATTCGGCAACTTTGTGCCCTTTCTCCCCGCATTTGATACAGCAGCCGCTCCTGTCCACTGTACTCTTGCAGTTCCGTGCGATATGCCCGGGTTCCAGGCATCGGTAGCACCTTGGGAGTCCATCTCTTTCCCGGATCCTACATATGGTCCAGCCGATCCTCACCTTGCCGCCTTTCAGGACCGCTTGGCCCAGGGAGAAGGGCAAGCTGACCACCGCCAGCTGAGACTCCGCGTAACCGCGGCGCAGACTGCGGACTCTTACTCGACCCTCGTCAATGTTGAATTGGCGAGTTAGAGCGGCACAGATCTCCTGCTCCGTCGCGAGGGAGTCGATGTCCCGTATCTCCAATATGACCACCTTCGAGTCTTCCGTCATTGCGATGCTGGCTTTCATGCCCTCAGCACTCTCCACGCTGTCTTTTGCCACCTCCAGCAGAAGGTTGCCGTTTATGGTGCGGCGTACCTTGGAGACGCAGCTTCCCAGGTCGGAAAGCTGGTTGTCGTGTCGTCTGGTGACCATTGCCAGAACCTCGCTGTACGACTTCCCGGGGCCTGAACTATGACCGCGTCTGGGCGAGCGCGGCGTGCTGCTCTCGGCTTCTTGGCCACCACGCTCCATTCGCTGTCCAGGATTCCGGGGCACTTGGGCTGCCTCAAGGCGCTGGTCGTCGCCACGTCTCCGTGTGGCCGCAACGGGGCCTTTTTAAGGGTCCTCTTGGTTGCGATAGCTCCTTTTCGCTGCTTTGGGCGCGTAGGTGGGGTTCCCGGCTCCCCCATTGGACCTTCGGCCACGGATGGCTGGCTCAGTTTACGCCACGGTTCGGTTTGCGCTGCGGCATCTTTCCTCCAGACGGTCGTTGTCTGCCTGCTCCTTGTCTGCGCTCCGCGTGCTCTGTGAGCATTTCGGGCACAGGCCTTGGGCGTCGGAGCCTTCCTGCAGCGCGCTTCTACCCGCTGCAGCCTCTTGGCTCGATTCGATGATGTTCGAGTGCAGCTCCTTCATGCGCACGAACAGTGCTCTGGTGGCCATGTTGATGTGGCGCGTATTTTTGTCCATCATCCTGGTCTGAACCTCATCAAGGATTTTTCCCAGCTCCGAGAGGTTCTCAAGGCAGGTAGCCTCCTGGTGGGCCTTGCTCTTCTTGGGCGGCGTTTGCCTCTGGGAACTTCCCGGGCTGGCTGGGTCCCGAACCCTCTTGGGGGTCTCCCTAGAGTCAAGGTCCCGACTCTGCGCCGCTGCTGCTGGAGATGGAGATGGCGATCGGGCGAGCATGCTACCCTTCCTGAAGGCGAGCTTTTCATCCTCCTCCATTCCCATTGTTTACTTTAGAATTTGAATTTCGAAATTAAAATCTCCCTCCGTTGGCGCGCAACTCCAGCTCTCTCCAACACTCTGGCAGCCCTCGGTCGATCGGGGCTGTCTGGCAGCACCGTCCGTGTGGCAACTCTACGCGATCACCTGTCTGGCGGCGCGATCAGCTGCTGTGTGTGAAGCTCCGGACGAGAAGAAGAAGAAAGAAGAAAAGTTGAGTGAAAATTCCTTTCAAATTCAAGTGTGTGTGTGTGTGTGTGGTGTGGTGTGAGTCAAGAAAGTGAAGTGGGGCCACGCTCAAAAGTATGCTGTCTCTTCTTTGTAATTCTGCCTAACTTAAAATTTGATTTGCAATCCCCTGTGAGTTCGTCAACTTGATGTTTTGTTGGCTGTAATGCGGTATGTGGTCTTCAGTCCCCTCTACTACCCTTGCCGCCTGCTGAGGGCAGACGACTAGGAATGTAGCATGTACATGTGGGCGGGCAGTTTATAGGGGGCGTAATTGTTTTATGCGAAGACTAGCATTTTTGGGTCAATTTAGGCCTTAGTGGTGGTTTGGCGGCAACTGATGCTGATTTGAAAGTCGATTTGAAACCGATAATAATTGTCAGCACCGTTGCCGCCGAAGATGTATCACAGATTGTAATAATTTTGTAGTGGGGTGTCGGAGAACCGCACTAATTACGAAAATAACAATGGGGGGGGGAAGAAGGGGTTAAAGAAATGAGATCGAAAATTCAGAAAGTGCAGTGATGCAACACGTAGTCAATTGAGGAATAGATAAAGAGAAAAAGGTAAACAATGCAGGTGCTTTGCGTGGAAAATAAGAGGAAATACACTAAATAACGAGGGGGAACGTTGTGAGTTGCTGCGGACACCGCAACTCTACAGTTATACCCGATACTTAGTCAGTATGGCTCTCCTCCGGCAGACGCCGCTAATATTGAACGACACGACAAAGAGTGCGTGCGAGAGAGACAGAAAATCAGTCTGAGCGTGACGTCGGGCGCTGCGTAGCCACTGAAAATTGATTTGTTCCTATTGGCTATAAAAATGATCTGATCTGATCCAGATTCAGCAATCTGATAGATATGGTCATTATCTATGATTCTGCGTTTTTTGTTTTCTCGAATGTGCAATATTGTGGATGAAACAGATTTTCGTTCTTTGTGTGGGCGGAAGGGGGTGGGGCGAAATTTTGAGATACACGTTTTATAGTAAGATCTAACAGAAGTGCGGATACCAAATTTGGTTACTCTAGCCTTAATAGTCTTTGAGATTTTTGAATATCCCCAGATTTTCGTCCTTTTCGGGGCGGAAGGGGGTGTGGCGAAATTTTGAAACAAACTCGTCTCGGTCCGATATATAAGGAGTGTGGATACCAAATTTGGTTACTCTAGCTTTTATAGTCTCTGAGATCTAGGCGCTAATGTTTTACTCTAAGCAAAGCCGCCTATGCTACGTGTGTGTTAGAGAGAGACAGGGCGAGAAAAAATGAAATTGTTTTCTTGATGCTGGCTATAATAATAATACGATCCAATTCAGATTCCGCAGTCTTAAAGATATAGTCATTCTCTACGTTTTTGGTTTTCTCATATCTTTAAAATTGTGGATGCCACAGATTTTCGTCCTTTGTGGGGGCGGAAGTGGGCGGGGCGAAGTTTTGAAATATTTTTGTAGCAATGACATATCACAGAAGTCTGGATCCAAAACATCGTTGCTCTAGCTCTTATAGTCTTTGAGCACTAGGCGCTGAAGGGGACGGACAGGCGGACGGACGGACAGACGGACAGACGAACAGACGGACAGACGGACAGACAGACAGGGCCCAATCGACTCGGCTATTGATGCTGATCAAGAATATATATACTTTATGGGGTCGGAAACGATTCCTTCTGGACGTTACACACATCCACTTTTACCACAAATCTAATATACCCCAATACTCATTTTGAGTATCGGGTATAAAAAAGAGACAAGCACTTGCAGAAATAACAATACAGATAAGTAGTAGACTGGAGTGAAGACGACGGAAAAACAGGTAATAAAAGAGATACTACACTGGAACAAAGACGAGACAAAACAGGTACAATTGATTTACGTTTACAATATTACAATAAACATAACAATTTAAAATAATGTCTATATCTTTTTCTATAATTACAGGGAAGACAAGAAACAGCGGAGCATCGGCCGGCATAGCAAAACACAATGCTTGTAAAGACATTGCGTTGCTTACCGACCGACCCCGTCGTCCCCCCTGGTCGTCGAAATTGGCGTCATCCGAAGTCGTCAGAAGTAGGTGCAATTAGCACCTCGTCGTCGTTGTGGCTGTGGCTGCTCTCTTGGAGAACCAGGAGTAGACGGCACACATATTACTGTGGCGACAGGGGTCCGGCCGCCAAAGTGAAATGGATGTGAGTGTGTGTGTGCGTCGGCAATTGTGGCCCTAGTGTAGAGCGAGTGGCACTGGTCCGGCCACCAGCTGTGGGCAATGGCGGACAACGACACACCTACTCGAACGGCACAGGTCCGGCCGCCCAAGTGTAATGGATGTTTGTGTGTGTGTGTCTGAATGGCTGGCGGTAAGTATTTTGAGAGCCCTTTTTAATCGTATGTGTGGTGATACGATCGGTGATATGATCACCCTTACAAACCGAACCGTGAACCCCTCGTTCAGCATACTGCTGCGAATCCAATCCGGCGGCGTGGAGTGGGAGAGTCCTCGGATGAGGATCCTCAACCCACGATCCTGGCTGGGCTGATGCCCGAATTCGCCGTGCCGGATGTCATCGACGGGGGTAGTGGCAGGGGTGTTTGTGATGGTGATGGCGGTGGTGGTGTTGGTGTTTGTATTGGCAGGTGTATTTGTATTTGTTTTTGTATTGGCGTCATTATTATCTCTATTGTTAATTGTGGTATTGTCTGTGTGAATGGCTGGTAATTGTTTATGTATTGGCTGTTGTCGATGTTGGTGATGGCTGTGGGTCTGGCTATTTGCATTTATAGTAGTGGCAGGGGCAGGGGCATGTGTTGGCTGTGCAGATTGCGGCAGAGTGGCAGGATCGGCAACTGTGTTGGTGTTGGTTGCATCTGCCGTCCGTTTCTGCTGCTTCTGCTGTTGCTCCCTCAACTCGTGCTGCCTCAACTCCTGCTCCTGGACAATAGCCTCTAGCTCCTCCATTGTCTGCCTTTTTTTCTTCGGCTTCCCAATTGGCGGCCGCTGCTGCCGCTGCTGGTGATGGCGGCCCCGTCGTCTAGCCTGCTTCCTCTCACCCTCACCCTCATCGTCACTCCCACTGTCGATGAGGGCGCGGCGTCGTTTTGGTGTTGGTGGGATTGGTTGTGATTGTGGTTGTGTAGTTGCTGCTGATTGCCGCTGTATTGGTGCAGGCTGGGCTATGGTTCGGATCGACCCGCTGCTCGAACTCGAACCAAGTTCGACACGCAACGGGTTCGATCCGGTCGTGTGTGTGTGTGTGGCTGCCCGTTGGCCGTTTTGGCGCTCTGCTCCTGCGCGTCGGCTAGCCGGCTCTCCTCCGTCTTCTCCCTCTCCCGTTACTCACGAACTGTCCGAGAGTGTGAGAGGCGGAAAAAGTGGCGTCTTTTCGGCCTTTCCCTTTGTCTTTGGCGGGATTTTGGGATTTGGCGGGGTTGCGGGATTTGCAGTTGGTATTGGCGCTGCTGTTGCTGCTGATGTGATGGGGCTCGAGGGGAGTGGCTGTGGCCGTGGATATGTCGGCCATGGCAATGGCTGGGTACTCACTCGATGGATGGCTGTGGCGTCGGCGCTCTGCACTGGCGTTGTCGTTGGTTTTGGCGCCAGCGCCGAGGGCTCTGCTGCTGCTGCTGCTATTGGCGGTGTTTGTGTTGGTGTTGTTGGCTGCTGCTGCTGCTGCTAGGGGGCCTCTGCGGGCCGCTCTGCCGCCGTCGCTGTGTCGTCTGGTTGACCCTCGTCTGGCCATTCCTCAGGTCATGGCTGGCTGTTGGTTTGTGTGTTGGCGATCTGCTGCCTGTTTGTTGTTTTTAATTGAAAAGTCTCTTGTGTGTGTGTGTTTGTGTTTAATGTATTTATTGGCACTTTTATTCTCTGTTTTCTCGTCTATCACAGTTATCTCTTTTTGGATTGTGATGTGGACGGGAACAAAAGCTCGTCATAGATAGTAATGGGTGTGGTGGAGGAAGGGCGGCACGGCACGGCACGGCACACAACAGACACCACAAAAAGAACAGGGCAACACAGAAAAAACGTCAATGGCGACACGGCACAGAACAATCAAAAGCGACACGACACGACACGGTTTTCAAACGTCCGACGTTCGCGACCTCTCGAGCGGGCGGACGAGATGAGAGTGGCGGACGAGGTTCATGGTGGAACACTCATATGTCCACCAACTCCCATACTCTCCCCCTCAACTCGACCGGCCCGATCGCCGATCGTCATTTACCGGTGCTCTCACCCCCGGTTCCACTTTCACTCACCCCAATATTGAGTGAGATGAAAGTGGTCCGAGGGCAGCAGCACCGATAAGTAGGCAATGGAGAATTTGCATTGGCCGTTTGTTTTAGTGGCTGTCTGTGTTGTCGTTGGTTAATGGCCAGTGTCTTATGTTTGTGCTGTTTGTGTTGGCTGCTCTGTTGGCGGGGGATGGAATGGGAAGGGGGAAATTTGCCTGCTCCCGTATAACCGCCCGGATACTTTAAACTTCCGGATCTTACGATCCGGGCGCGAGACGCTCCGAAGAGTCGACCGCATAGCATCTTGTGGGCGGTTTAAATGGCTTTGTTGGGGCATTTGGCAGAGTGGCGAATGATGGCAGTGTTCATTTTAGTCCTGCTCAACCGCATTTGGCATTTAGTGACGTTTGAAGTGGGTGGGGGGGGTGGATGAGGAATTGGCTGGGCATTAATTGCCGAAGTTGGCGACCGATAACACACCGGCATTGATAAATGCAATTTGAGTTTGTAGTGACTTTTTGGTGTGTTATCGGCTCGGGTATTTTTCTAATTGGCGTGGTATTTTTGGGTCATTAATGGCGTTGCCACTTGTCAGGTATTGGGGAATGGGTGATAGTTGGGAAAGAAGAAGAAGAGGGAAAGGTAAATATGCTAAAATAAATAACTAAAGTTAATTAAATTACATTACAGCTAAGGACAATCTATCTACAATTACTACAAATAAGGACTACAAAACTACAGAGGTATATACAAGGTAAAACAAAGAATAATTACAATACATTTACACAACAATAAACATACTTAAATATCATTTATTTTTAACAGGAGGACAACTACAACAAAGCACCGGCCGGCATGGCAAACGCAATGCAGAACATTGCGCCGCATACCGGCCGGCTCTGTTGTCCCCCTGTGCAGGATTAGTGGCACCATTTGGGATCTTTGGTGGCGATGGCTGGACTTGGAGATGGCGTGCATCGTGGGCAAAGGTGTTCATTGACGAGCGGCTCTGGTCCGGCCGCCCACGTTGCATCTGTCGTTGGTTGGTGTTGGCTGCTGCACTCGAGTGGCACTGGTCCGGCCACCAAACTGCATTGTCGTTGTGCTGACGTTGACATCGAAAAGTGATGCCAACGAATCATGATATTGGCCGCATCCAAGTGGCGAACTGGTCCGGCCACCAGGATACGTTGTCGTTTTTGTTGTTGTTGGCCGCATCCGAGTGGCTGCTGGTCCGGCCACCCAGGATGCGCTGTCAGTTGGATTGGCCTGGCCTCCTCGGCCACGTTCATCGTCGGTTTGTAATGGCGTTTTGAGTGGCTGCTGGTCCGGCCACCCAGTTGAGGAGGTGTTTGCTTTGGCGTGTGATTTTAATTTGTTTATTTGCAGGTACTTGTCGGCTTTTGGATGTTGTTGCTGGCGACCCTTGTCTGATTTGTGTTAGCGTAAGAGACGTTTGCGGGGGAGTATTTGTGTTTATTGGCAGCCTCTCTCCTGATTCTCCTTCTTTTGCAGGATTTGCTGGCGTCCGGCGGCTCAACACCAGGCCATCCCGCCCTCACATAATTGGCATGAGAGACGGGTGTGACCCAGTGGAGCGGCAACAGGCGCCAGCATCTGTGTCATCGTTGGAAATGGCAGCTGTTGGTTCGGATTGGCGTGACGTCACGGCCATGGTCAGGCGGCAGCGTCATCAGATGAGGCCTCCTTTTCCGTCCCTTTGGCAGAAAATTGATGATGTTGATGGCGAGGCAGCTTCTTGTTGGTCAGCTCTGTCTGGTGATTGGCAGGTAAATGTGGATTTCATGTGTTTTGGCCGTTTTTCGTTGTTGTCCGTATTGACGTCTTTTTCCTTTGTTGCAGTGGCTGTCTCTGGATCAACGATTGGCTCCACATAGACGTCCCGGACTGATGGGGACAGACAGTTGGACAGCAAACTGACAGCGCCAACCGACTGCGAGCCCCAGCTCCAGCCCCACGTCCAGTCTTCCATCGAGGTCCCTTTGTCGGTGGAAAGTGCAGCCGGACATACCACAGGCTTCTCCCAGCTGTCAGTCCGAGGCACTTTACATAACATATTCTCCTACGAGCATGATTCAAATAAAAGGTACCCCAAAGCAGGCATCGAAGTAGGCCTTTAATTGGACGTTACAGGAACCCCACCCGTTCGTCATAAACAGTCGGGCTTTGGAAGGAAGCACATCTCGAAAAAAAAAATAAAAAATAAATCCGTAAAATCGTTGTGAAAAAAGTAAAAATGTCTGATGTGAAAATAAAATTCGATTGGGGCGACGCCAGTGTGGATCAGCCCATGCCACAGGCCTTCAAGGAGAAGGAGGTGGCCAAGGCCGGCTGCCACACCCCCCGGGTCTACCGCTTCAAGGACATCTACGAGGGCAAGAGGAAGCAGCAGCTGAGCAAGTGCCTCGAGGCGGAGCGCAAGCAGCGCGAGTTCCACAGCCGTCCAGTGCCCAACTTTCCCCAGATCCACGAGCGCAAGGCGGCCAATTGGTGAGGAATTGGCTGGGCATTAATTGCCGAAGTTGGCGACCGATAACACACCGGCATTGATAAATGCAATTTGAATTTGTAGTGACTTTTTGGTGTGTTATCGGCTCGGGTATTTTTATACCCGATACTCAAAATGAGTATTGGGGTATATTATATTTGTTGTAAAAGTGGATGTGTGTAACGTCCAGAAGGAATCGTTTCCAACCCCATAAAGTATATATTCTTGATCAGCATCAATAGCCGAGTCGATTGAGCCCTGTCTGTCTGTCCGTCCGTCCGTCTGTCCGTCTGTCCGTCCGTCCGTCTGTCCGTCTGTCCGTCCCCTTCAGCGCCTAGTGCTCAAAGACTATAAGAGCTAGAGCAACGATTTTTGGATCCAGACTTCTGTGATATGTCACTGCTACAAAAATATTTCAAAACTTCGCCCCGCCCACTTCCGCCCCCACAAAGGACGAAAATCTGTGGCATCCACAATTTTAAAGATATGAGAAAACCAAAAACGTAGAATTGTAGAGAATGACCATATCTTTAAGACTGCGGAATCTGAATTCGATCGTATTATTATTATAGCCAGCATCAAGAAAACAATTTCATTTTTTCTCGCCCTGTCACTCTCTAACACACACGTAGCATAGGCGGCTTTGCTTATTGTAAAACATTAGCGCCAAGATCTCAGAGACTGTAGCGCCATTTTGATAATAATAATTGTTATTAGGATAGTATTTCATGAAGTCTAGTGTAAGTTAGGCTAGGGCAAAGCGGGAGCGCAATAAAAGCTCGCTCTCTCGCTCTTGGCGAATTCGCCCCGCTTTGCCACCGTAGGTAAGGTAGACACAGAAGAAATTGTTTAATATATGAAAGAAGTCGAGAAAAATCCATGAAATCGCACGCACGCTCTCCTTTTTTTTCGTCGTATTAAAATACAAAATTGCAGTCACCCAAGTTGTTTCGGTATCGTTATTTAGAAAAACTATTCTAAAATTTCATGGCGCCCCGGGGTGGACTTGCAATTTAAACGTATTAATTCAAGTGGAAGGCAAAAGTGACAGTGACACAGTGGAGAAAAGATAAATAGCCAAAATCTATTATACCTACATGTACATGCATATGTGCTGCAGCTAAATTGCCAAATTGACCGCGACGTGTGTGCAAATAATTCAACAAACAAAACTAAAAATCACCGCGTCGGTCGTGCAATACCCTGTCTGCAGCTACATATATACAAAAGGAGATACACATATACCATCTACCCAAGAAGATCCAAGTGGAGCATCCAGTATAAGAAGAGGAGAGTACAGCACCTGGAATTTCCAATCTTCTCAAGAGGTATTTGTGCAAAAAATTGAAAGCTCGAGTGAAGACGAAAAGATTAAAAAACTCGCAATTATTGTCTTGTGCTGAAACAATTGCACCTCGCTTTCAATTCTTGGCACATACGTATGTCATAGTAGAGCTAGATTGCATGCTGTAGTTAGAGTTGAGCATATATATATTAATACATACATACATATGTACATCTAACCCTCTTGGACGCAATAACTACACATAACTCATTTTAACTGCAATCGCTGTCACCCCTTTCCCCTTTCTCGTTTTCGTTGTGTCAAATATATGTATTGTTGGGTCGTTGGCCAAGCACGCATACCAATACGCAGCTGCAGCGGTGAATTTTTTCGTCTCGCTTTCGCTCTTCACCGTTGCTTATCGTTGTTCTTTTGTTTGGCGCGCTTGATCCAAACCAAACACCAAGTGACGCGCTACCCTGTTTTCGTCGGGTATATTCGTTTGGTGTCAGTAGGATCCAACTATCAATTAAGACAAAGTCGTGCCTCGCAAATCAATTTAGCGTCGATCGTTGTCGGTGCATACGTATACAGAACTGCAGCGGTGAAATTTTTCGTTTTCGCTTGTCACCAGTGCAGTTCGTTGCTATTCTTGTGTGGTTTTCGTGTACGCGCCAGCCAAGCGACGCTCTACCCTAAATTTTTCGGGTATATTGGTTTTTCACCTCGTGTGGGTACAATTACCCATTATTTCATTGAGTGCCTCGGCATTAAATACGATTATTAGAAACGATCTTTCGCCTTCAGTTGCTTGTATTGAGAATCAATATGACCTCAAAAGCCAACAATATTGCCCTTGAAGAGCTGAAGAAAAAGCGCAGTTGCCGTGTCAAAGGCATTCGTTTATTAGCGGACCGTTTAGAAGCGGGGGATATTCCGCTGGTATTGACGGAGCTCGAGTGCAGACTCGAAACGCTGATGTGTAGCATTGACACGGCACGCGAACTTCAAGAGAAGATTGAATATATAGACATTGACGATGAATTTGGAGTCGAGTTGGAAGAACTCTCAATTGTCACAAAGGCAAAATTAATGTCTCTCATTTGCGCATTAAAGACAGCTGATGAGACAATACCGGCAGTACCAGCTTATGGTGGCCCAACTCGTGCTCGCCTTCCGAAGTTAGCTCTGCCGCAGTTCAGCGGCAACTTTTCGGACTTTAAAAACTTCATAGGTTTATTTGAGACTCTAGTTCACAATGACCAAAGCATTCCAATTATCGAAAGTTCAACCATTTGCTTTCGTGTCTCTCCGGTGAAGCGTTGGGAACAGTTAGGGCTTTCTAAGTAACCGAGACCAACTACGAGAAAGCAATGGCTAGCTTAAAACGGGTCTACGATAATGATTGTCTGATCTTTAAAAATCACATTGATGCCCTATTTAGTCTTCCCAAAATGACCCAGCAATCAGCAGCGTCCTTAAGAAACCTTATCGATACCGCCTCATCCATATATGGTTCGTTGTTGTCGATAGGCGATGATAAAAAGATCTCGAATGCGATGATTATTCATCTCGTCTTGAGCAGAGTCGATCCGGTGACCAAAGAGAAATGGGAAGAACAGCTCGATTATGACAAACTGCCACTTTGGACGGACTGTGAAAAGTTGCTTAATCGCAGACATCAGCATCTTTCGGCCGAAAATTCGGACAAACCAAAGCAGGAGCAGAGAGCTCATTCGCGTGTTCCACCGCGAATACCAAAAACCAACAATGCAGCTACTGCAATGCGAAAGGCCATTTGTTGACAGATTGCAGTCCATTTGGTCGGCTGGCAGTAATGCAAAGGTTCGAATTCGCAAAAACTGCATCCTTGTGCATCAATTGTCTGCAGCCAGGCCACTCTGTAGTACGATACAAAGCTAAGAAGTGTCGAGTGTGTGGCTGCTCACACCATACCTTATTGCATAGATACACAGTGGCGAATAAAAGTCTAGCGTTACCATCACCCCCAGAGAATTCTTCTCCTCCTCCCAATCAGAATCAACCTTCCACTTCGCATGCTCTCCATGCGACAGCTATGGATAGAGTTATTCTGGCTACGTCGATCGTAAGCGTCCGAACAAATAATGGTGAACATGTTTTGGCCCGAGCTCTGCTTGACTCGGGGTCTCAAACCAATTTTATAACTGAGGACTTAGCACAGCGCTTACAGATCCGTAGGGAGGAGTCGTGTATCAACTTGCTTGGTATTGGTGAATCCAATTCACAAGTCAAGAAAAAGATACACACGGTGGTGAAGTCGCGAATTACTGGTAGTGAGTTTTCGGTTGATTTCTGGATTCTAAAGTCCATTTCGGGGTATCACCCTGATCAGACACTTAACGTGAGTGACTGGAAAATCCCGAAGAACTTACCACTTGCAGACCCATATTTCTTCAAGCCACAGAAGATAGATATGTTGATAGGTGCAGAAACATTTTTCGAACTTTTATCTGTTGGTCAGATTCGACAAGGTCCTGACTATCCAACTCTGCAGAAAACGCTTCTCGGCTGGATTGTGTCGGGCAGATACACTCCAAAGGTGACTGCCACCCAAGAAGCTAGGAATTGTTTGAGTTGTCGAGAAGAGTCAGTGATCCACATCGACAATACATTACAAAAGTTTTGGTCACTGGAAGAATTGCCGTCTTCTAAAAAGTCTTTATCTCCTGAACACAAGTTATGTGAAAAGCATTATAGAAGGACTACTCAGGTCGTGCCTTCAGGTCGGTTTGAAGTAAGACTGCCGTTCAAATCAGATCCCAGTATCTTAGGCAACTCCTTTGAAGTGGCTAAACGGCGGTTTTGATCGCTTGAAAAAAGATTGTCTCGTGACCCCGAGTTGAAGAAAATGTACTTGGAGCTCATGGAAGAGTACCTCTCCTTGGGTCACATGTCTACCACAGACAACACAATCCCCAAAACTCCACATTATTTCATTCCACATCAGTGTGTGTTGAGGCCTCAAAGCACGTCGACCAAGCTCCGCGTCGTTTTCGATGCGTCTTGTAAAACGTCCTCTCAGGTGGCCTTGAACGACATATTGATGGTCGGTCCTACGATACAGGATGAGCTGTATTCGACATTGCTCCGATTAAGACTACACAGGTACGCCTTGACAGCCGATGTCAAAAAGATGTATCGCCAAGTCTTGTTCGCTGATGCGGATAGACAATTCCAGCTCATAGTGTGGAGAAGAGACCCGTCTGAGTCCTTGAGAATATACCAGCTCAACACCGTAACATATGGGACTGGACCAGCCCCATTTTTGGCTATTCGGTGTTTGAAGAGGTTGAGTGAGTCTGCAAAACTCTCACTCCATAAAGCTGCTGAAGTTATTGACTCCGACTTCTATGTTGATGACATGTTGACTGGTGCTGGTTGCGTAGAGGAGTTAAAGACAATTAAGTCTGATGTGGCTCAGGTTCTTCAAACCGCTGGGTTTGAATTGACTAAATGGTTTTCGAACTCACCTGAGGTCACCGCATCCGAGAGCACAGTTAAACCGAAAACGATCTCGGACTCAGAGTCAACTAAGGCCTTAGGAATATCGTGGCTGCCACACGAAGACGTCTTTAAGTTCCAAATTGACACGTCAGTTATGGGTCTCCGAGCGACAAAACGGAACATATTATCGGTGACATCAAAGCTGTTTGACCCCCTTGGCTTGTTAAGTCCTTTAGTAATTAAGGGAAAGATCCTACTGCAGGAGCTTTGGCTCAACAAGCTAGATTGGGATGAGTCAATTCCAATGAACTTGGAAACAGCATGGAACTTATTAAAAGAATCCTTGGGTCAGTTGGAGAAGATTACCATACCTCGATTTGTGCATACTGATCCCATGTCACCGATTCAAGTACATGCCTTTGCCGACGCATCCATGAGAGCTTATGGAGCCTGCGTCTATATCCGTAGAAAGACTGCAGAAGGTTTCAAGGTCTCCTTGTTGACTGCAAAGTCCAAAGTAGCGCCACTCAAGACGAAAACGCTCCCAAGGCTTGAGTTATGTGCCGCTCACCTTCTAGCAGACCTTTGTCACCGAATCAAATCACTGCTCAAGGTTCCAATTGATAAAATGATATTCTGGTCAGATTCAGAAGTTACTCTTCATTGGATCAGATCCCACCCTTCGTCGTTGTCAACATTCGTTGCGAACCGAGTAGCGGAGATTCAAGAGTGGTCAAGTGAAGCTACGTGGCGGCATGTGCCAACAAAACAGAACCCAGCAGACATAGTTTCGAGAGGTTGTGACGTAGAGGAAATCGTGCAGTCGATCTGGTTTGGTGGACCAGAGTTCTTAAAGTTTGAAGAAGAGAGCTGGCCCAGAAATCCACACTTCGAGCTTTCCGAAGAAGAGATACAGATGGAAAGTCGGAAGAAATCGGTCGGACTGACCGTCGCGGCCAAGCCAAATTACTTAGTGGATGTAATCGAGGGATACTCGTCACACCTCAAACTGCTAAGAGTGTTCGTTTTCGTGTTCCGCTTCATCCGAAAATGCAAAGTCTCAACTTTGGAAAAATTCCGTCATCCGTAGAATACGACGAGGCGTTTCTAAAAATAGTCGAAATAACACAGAAAAATGAGTCTCAAGAAGATATTGAAAGGGTTCGTAAAGGCACCAAGTTAGGCCCCAGTCTTCAGCGCTTGAATCCCTTCATCCATGAAGAGGCTGGGACATGGTGCTCTTTTTCGTTGTTGCGAGTTGGGGGGCGACTAGTTAACGCTCCTATGTCATATAATGACAAGTTTCCCTTGTTATTGACAAAACGCTCGCAGTTTGTGCAGACATACGTTCGCTATCTGCATCAAACGAATTCTCATGCCGGCCCACGAGCACTCGTGAGTATCCTTAGACAGCGCATTTGGATAGTGAATGCTCAGGCGGTCTGCAGGGCGACAGTTAGGTCGTGTATTCGTTGCTTTAAATGCAAGCCGCTACTCCAGACCCAAATGATGGGCAACTTACCCGCAGACCGGCTCCGTGCTCTCCGCCCATTTTCAGTATGTGGCGTTGATTTTTGTGGCCCAGTCTATACGACTCTGAAAATTCGTGGAAGGCCCCCTTATAAGTCCTACATAGCGTTATTTGTCTGTTTTGCGTCCAAGGCGGTTCATTTAGAAAGTGTCTCCGATTTGACGACTAATTCCTTCTTGTTGGCATTCCAAAGGTTGGTCGGTCGTCGAGGATGTCCGCAACGCGTGAACTGCGACAACGCGACAAATTTCGTCGGAGCAAGTCGCCACTTCAGCGAACTGCGGAGGAAGATAGAGGCGGAAGCGGACGCGATACGCGAATTTGCGTCAAGAAGCCGGTGCGAGTTTGCCTTCATACCGCCTCGAGCACCGCACATGGGCGGACTTTGGGAGGCCGGTGTGAAGTCTGCCAAGGGCCAACTCCTACGGGCAGTCGGAAGCGCTCTCCTCACCGCAGAGGAGCTGGAGACCGTGCTGGTCGGGATCGAGGCGGTACTCAACTCGCGCCCGCTAGGACCCCTTAGCCCAGACCCAAGCGACGGAGACGCGCTGACTCCCGGGCAGCTGCTGACAGGCGGGCCGCTCATCGCACCCCCAGCACCCAGGACCCCGGACCAGGAGGGTCTGAGCTGCTCAAAACGATGGCGGCTTGTCTCGTCAGCCAGGCAAATGTTCTGGCAGCGATGGTCCCGGGAGTATGTGCTGGGATTGCAAATAAGATGCAAGTGGCACCAGGAGGAGCCAAACATAAAGGAAGGCGCCCTCGTAATCGTCGCCGAGGACAACCTGCCCCTCAACAGTGGCTCCTCGGAAGGGTGGTCGGAACAGCCGCCGGGCAGGACGGAAGGGTCAGAGTGGTCGACCTAAGGACGAGCAGCGGAGCCACGTTCAGGAGGCCAATCCACAAGTTGGCGCTTCTGCCAATGGTTTGAAGCCTTCCAGGCCTTCAACGGGGCCGGTGTAGCGCCATTTGGATAATAATAATTGTTATTAGGATAGTATTTCATGAAGTCTAGTGTAAGTTAGGCTAGGGCAAAGCGGGAGCGCAATAAAAGCTCGCTCTCTCGCTCTTGGCGAATTCGCCCCGCTTTGCCACCGTAGGTAAGGTAGACACAGAAGAAATTGTTTAATATATGAAAGAAATCGAGAACAATCCATGAAATCGAACGCACGCACTCCTTTTTTTTCGTCGTATTAAAATACAAAATTGCAGTCACCCAAGTTGTTTCGGTATCGTTATTTAGAAAAACTATTCTAAAATTTCACGTACTACAAAAGCTAGAGCAACCAAATTTGGTATCCACACTCCTAATATATCGGACCGAGACGAGTTTGTTTCAAAATTTCGCCACACCCCCTTCCGCCCCGCAAAGGACGAAAATCTGGGGATATTTAAAAATCTCAGAGACTATTAAGGCTAGAGTAACCAAATTTGGTATCCGCACTCCTGTTAAATCTTACTATAAAACGTGTATCTCAAAATTTCGCCCCACCACCTTCCGCCCACACAAAGAACGAAAATCTGTTGCATCCACAATATTGCACATTCGAAAAAACTAAAAACGCAGAATCATAGATAATGACCATATCTATCAGATTGCTGAATCTGGATCAGATCAGATCATTTTTATAGCCAATAGGAACAAATCAATTTGCAGTGGCTACGCAGCGCCCGACGTCACGCTCAGACTGATTTTCTGTCTCTCTCGCACGCACTCTTTGTCGTGTCGTTTAATATTAGCGGCGTCTGCCGGAGGAGAGCCATACTGACTTAGTATCGGGTATAACCGTAGAGTTGCGGTGTCCGCAGCAACTCACAACGTTCCCCTCGTTCTAATTGGCGTGGTATTTTTGGGTCATTAATGGCGCTGCCACTTGTCAGGTATTGGGGAATGGGTGATAGTTGGGAAAGAAGAAGAAGAAGAGGGAAAGGTAAATATGCTAAAATAAATAACTAAAATTAATTAAATTACATTACAGCTATGGACAATCTATCTATAATTACTACAAATAAGGACTACAAAACTACAGAGATATATACAAGGTAAAACAAACAATAATTACAATGCATTTACACAACAATAAACATACTTAAATATCATTTATTTTGTTAACAGGAGGACAACTACAACAAAGCACCGGCCGGCATGGCAAACGCAATGCAGAACATTGCGCCGCATACCGGCCGGCTCTGTTGTCCCCCTGTGCATGATTAGTGGCACCATCTGGGATCTTTGGTGGCGATGGCTGGACTTGGAGATGGCGTGCATCGTGGGCAAAGGTGTTCATTGACGAGCGGCTCTGGTCCGGCCGCCCACGTTGCATCTGTTGGTTGGTGTTGGCTGCTGCACTCGAGTGGCACTGGTCCGGCCACCAAACTGCATTGTCGTTGTGCTGGCGTTGACATCGAAAAGTGATGCCAACGAATCATGATATTGGCCGCATCCAAGTGGCGAACTGGTCCGGCCACCAGGATACGTTGTCGTTTTTGTTGTTGTTGGCCGCATCCGAGTGGCTGCTGGTCCGGCCACCCAGGATGCGCTGTCAGTTGGATTGGCCTGGCCTCCTCAGCCACGTTCATCGTCGGTTTGTAATGGCGTTTTGAGTGGCTGCTGGTCCGGCCACCCAGTTGAGGAGGTGTTTGCTTTGGCGTGTGATTTTAATTTGTTTATTTGCAGGTACTTGTCGGCGTTTGGATGTTGTTGCTGGCGACCCTTGTCTGATTTGTGTTGGCGTAAGAGACGTTTGCGGGTGAGTATTTGTGTTTATTGGCAGCCTCTCTCCTGATTCTTCTTCCTTTTGTAGGATGTGGTCGGTCCATTCGTCGTCATCTTCGTCGTCAATTGCTTCGCAGTCCATATCGGATTCGGAGTCCGATATGGCTGCGGCGTCATGGTGCGTATTTGGTGCTGGTCGTGGTGATGGCTGTGTGGATGCTGCTGCTGCTGTTGTTGTCCGTTGTGGCGGCACTCCTCCCGTGCTCTCGTCTCTTGCCTGCAGCAGGTTTGTCAGTTTTGTTGAAATTGCTGCCAGTTTTTCTTCCAGCTCTCTAATTCTTCTGGCATCTCTTCTCAGGATATGGGCACAGCTCCCATCGCACTGGGCGCCTGGCTGCTGCTGTAGCTGGGGTTGGCGTGGCTCCGGAGCACGATTTGGGATCGGCTGCATCGGCTGGACCCTCTGGTATTGGCGCCCCCTGGTCGATGGCTGGGGATGTTGGTCGCGATGCTGTAGCTGTTGTCGATGCTACCGACCCGGACCGCGTTGGCGTTGCTGCTGCGGCTGTGGGTGGAGTGGCTGTGTGAGTGGCTGCTGCTGCAACTGTCGCTGTAGTGGCTGCTGGTGACGTTGTGATGGCTGCTGGAGACGATGTGCTGGCTGTTGCTGCTGTATTGGCTGCTGCATTGGCTGTGGCTGTTGCCGTAGTGGCTGAGGCTGCTGCTGCTGCCGTCGATGCTCCTGGACAGCGACCCTGTGGGCCAGGAGCCGCTGCCTGGCTGCCTTGTAGGCGCTGCAGCCCTTGTAGGCGCTGATGTGGGCGCCCTGGCAGTTGGCGCATTTGGGAGCGACGTTCCTTGGCTTGCTGCACTCCGTCGTCAGGTGTCCACCCGCGCATTTCATGCAGACAGCAGCTCGTCTACAGTATGCGCGGGTGTGGCCAAACACCTGACATCGATGGCACTGGGCAGGGTCACGGGAGACTCCAAGTCTCTCAACTGTGACGGGCCTCCCACCCAGGCGTCGCAGCTTCAATCCCTCGTATTAGCCACGGTCCGGTTTGGGGGCGATCTCAGCCTCAAAGAGGTTGAATTGACGGCTGCGATCGAATCGATCGGTGATCGCCCGAGTATACCGGACCGTGTACCCCTCGGCCTGCATGCAGTCCCGGAACCAGTCAGAGGGCGTGGAATGGGGAAGACCTCGGATGAGGATCCTCAATCCTCTGTCCTCCAGAGGAGGACATCCTCTGCCGGATGTCATTGGCAATGGCAAGGGTGTGTGTATTGGGAGTGGCAGTAGTTGTGTTGGAGTGCGTTATGGCGATGGTGCTGGTGTGAGTGGCGGTGACGGTGTTGGTGTTTGTATTTGTGTTTTGTGTTTGCTGCCGCTGCTGGTGATGGCGGCCCTGTCGTCTAGCCTGCTTCCTCTCACCCTCACCCTCATCGTCACTCCCACTGTCGATGAGGGCGCGGCGTCGTTTTGGTGTTGGTGGGATTGGTGGCATATGTGCAGGCTCAGCATTGGCCCGGATCGACCCGCGGCTCGAACTCGAACCAAGTTCGACACGCAACGGGTTCGATCCGGTCGTGTGTGTGTGTGTGTGCGTGGCGGCCCTTTGGCCCGCTCTTTTTCGACGGCTTGCCGGCTCTCCTCTGTCTTCTCCCGTTACTACCGAACTGTTTTGTGCGTCCGAGAGCGTGAGAGGCGGGAAAAGCGGCAGTGAGAGCGGCGTCTTTTCGGCCTTTCCCTTTGTGTTTGGCGGGTTTTTGGGATTTGACGGGGTTGCGGGATTTGCGGTTGGTATTGTTGGTATTGGCGCTGCTGTTGCTGCTGATGTGATGGGGCTCGAGGGGGAGTGGCTGTGGCCGTGGATATATCAGCCATGGCAATGGCTGGGTACTTACTCGATGGATGGCTGTGGCGTCGGCGCTCTGGCGTGGCTGGGGCGTTGGTTTTGGCGCCTGCGCCGAGTGCTCTGCTGCTGCTGCTGCTGCTATTGGCGGTGTTGGTGTTGGTGTTGTTGGCTGCTGCTGCTGCTGCTAGGGGGCCTCTGCGGGCCGCTCTGCCGCCGTCGCTGTGTCGTCTGGTTGACCCTCGTCTGGCCATTCCTCAGGTCATGGCTGGCTGTTGGTTTGTGTGTTGGCGATCTGCTGCCTGTTTGTTGTTTTTAATTGAAAAGTCTCTTGTGTGTGTGTTTGTGTTTAATGTATTTATTGGCACTTTTATTCACTGCTTTCTCATCTATCACAGCTATCTCTTTTTGGTTTGCGATGTGGACGGGAACAAAAGCTTGTCATAGATAGTAATGGGTGTGGTGGAGGAAGGGCGGCACGGCACGGCACGGCACGGCACACAACAGACACCACAAAAAGAACAGGGCAACACAGAAAAAACGGCACAGAACAGTCAAAAAGCGACACGACACGTAACGGTTATAGACGTACGCCCGACGATCGCGACCTCTCGAGCGGGTGGACGAGATGAGAGTGGCGGATGAGGTTCATGGTGGAACACTCATATGTCCAACTCCCATACTCTCCCCCTCATTGGCTGGGCATTAATTGCCGAAGTTGGCGACCGATAACACACCGGCATTGATAAATGCTATTTGAATTTGTAGTGACTTTTTGGTGTGTTATCGGCTCGGGTATTTTTCTAATTGGCGTGGAATTTTTGGGTCATTAATGGCGTTGCCACTTGTCAGGTATTGGGGAATGGGTGATAGTTGGGAAAGAAGAAGAAGAGGGAAAGGTAAATATGCTAAAATAAATAACTAAAATTAATTAAATTACATTACAGCTAAGGACAATCTATCTACAATTACTACAAATAAGGACTACAAAACTACAGAGATATATACAAGGTAAAACAAACAATAATTACAATACATTTACACAACAATAAACATACTTAAATATCATTTATTTTTAACAGGAGGACAACTACAACAAAGCACCGGCCGGCATGGCAAACGCAATGCAGAACATTGCGCCGCATACCGGCCGGCTCTGTTGTCCCCCTGTGCAGGATTAGTGGCACCATCTGGGATCTTTGGTGGCGATGGCTGGACTTGGAGATGGCGTGCATCGTGGGCAAAGGTGTTCATTGACGAGCGGCTCTGGTCCGGCCGCCCACGTTGCATCTGTCGTTGGTTGGTGTTGGCTGCTGCACTCGAGTGGCACTGGTCCGGCCACCAAACTGCATTGTCGTTGTGCTGGCGTTGACATCGAAAAGTGATGCCAACGAATCATCCAAGGCCAGGCCGCATCCAAGGCGAACTGGTCCGGCCACCAGGATACGTTGTCGTTTTTGTTGTTGCTGGCCGCATCCGAGTGGCTGCTGGTCCGGCCACCCAGGATGCGCTGTCAGTTGGATTGGCCTGGCCTCCTCGGCCACGTTCATCGTCGGTTTGTAATGGCGATTTGAGTGGCTGCTGGTCCGGCCACCCAGTTGAGGAGGTGTTTGCTTTGGCGTGTGATTTTAATTTGTTTATTTGCAGGTACTTGTCGGCGTTTGGATGTTGTTGCTGGCGACCCTTGTCTGATTTGTGTTGGCGTAAGAGACGTTTGCGGGTGAGTATTTGTGTTTATTGGCAGCCTCTCTCCTGATTCTCCTTCTTTTGCAGGATTTGCTGGCGTCCGGCGGCTCAACACCAGGCCATCCCGCCCTCACATAATTGGCATGAGAGACGGGTGTGACCCAGTGGGGCGGCAACAGGCGCCAGCATCTGTGTCATCGTTGGAAATGGCAGCTGTTGGTTCGGATTGGCGTGACGTCACGGCCATGGTCAGGCGGCAGCGTCATCAGATGAGGCCTCCTTTTCCGTCCCTTTGGCAGAAAATTGATGATGTTGATGGCGAGGCAGCTTCTTGTTGGTCAGCTCTGTCTGGTGATTGGCAGGTAAATGTGGATTTCATGTGTTTTGGCCGTTTTTCGTTGTTGTCCGTATTGACGTCTTTTTCCTTTGTTGCAGTGGCTGTCTCTGGATCAACGATTGGCTCCACATAGACGTCCCGGACTGATGGGGACAGACAGTTGGACAGCAAACTGACAGCGCCAACCGACTGCGAGCCCCAGCTCCAGCCCCACCTCCAGTCTTCCATCGAGGTCCCTTTGTCGGTGGAAAGTGCAGCAGGACATACCACAGGCTTCTCCCAGCTGTCAGTCCGAGGCACTTTACATAACATATTCTCCTACGAGCATGATTCAAATAAAAGGTACCCCAAAGCAGGCATCGAAGTAGGCCTTTAATTGGACGTTACAGGAACCCCACCCGTTCGTCATAAACAGTCGGGCTTTGGAAGGAAGCACATCTCGAAAAAAAAAATAAAAAATAAATCCGTAAAATCGTTGTGAAAAAAGTAAAAATGTCTGATGTGAAAATAAAATTCGATTGGGGCGACGCCAGTGTGGATCAGCCCATGCCACAGGCCTTCAAGGAGAAGGAGGTGGCCAAGGCCGGCTGCCACACCCCCGGGTCTACCGCTTCAAGGACATCTACGAGGGCAAGAGGAAGCAGCAGCTGAGCAAGTGCCTCGAGGCGGAGCGCAAGCAGCGCGAGTTCCACAGCCGTCCAGTGCCCAACTTTCCCCAGATCCACGAGCGCCAGGCGGCCAAACCCGTCGTCCACCGTGTCACCCAGCCGGTCACCCCCAACGTGCTCAAGAACTCTGCTCCGGCGGAGATGAGGCGCCGCCAGCGGCTGGAGTTTGAGTCCTCGCGTCCAGCTCTGAAGCCTCTGCCCAGCAACTTCAATGCCCAGACCTCGCAGAAGCAGGAGGCCCGTCGCCAGCAGCAGGAGGAGCAGCGCCTCCGTAAGGAGCGTGAGGACTACCAGAAGCACCGCCAGTTGACCACGTTCCGGGCTAGTCCCAGCCCGTTCAGCACTACGCCACGTTAGTGGGGAGTGGCCTTCCTTTTTCCCGTCATCCCTTTGCCCCTTTTTCAATTTTGTTTTGTTTCTTTGTTTTTAAATTGTTGTTCAAATTTGTTTTGTTGTTCGAAGAAATTAAATTACTATAATCAGCACAGACGTACACCCATGAGTACATGAGTGTGAATGACTGCACAATCAATTTGTTCGGCATACCCTTGGCGAGGGGTACACCACCAAAGGGTCGAAACGAAACGCACTACAACGAAATCCTCCTCGAAAGGGTATCCCTCTGTTCGGTCTCCCAGGCGAGACCCATTTTCTGGTTTAAAATGGCTCGGGTCGGTGGCTCCATCAATCAAGTGGCCCCCGACCCAGCCCCAAGCCAAGCCACAGCCAATCCGCAGGGCAGGGCCACGCCCACGTGTGCCCGTACAAACAATTTGTTGTAAGTGTATCAATTGATGCGCCCCCGATGCACGTACGAGTGTGAGCTTTCCACGTGTGCCAGTGTGGAGGAGGAGTACGTCACATAATCAATAGCACAAATACTAAAACAAGCACTCAAACTGTCAAAGCGATGATTGATAGTGTTGACATTCGCTTTTTGGCTCCATCAATGCTTTCACTCACCCCAATGTTGAGTGAGATGAAAGTGGTCCGAGGGCAGCAGCACCGATAAGTAGGCAATGGAGAATTTGCATTGGCCGTTTGTTTTAGTGGCTGTCTGTGTTGTCGTTGGTTAATGGCCAGTGTCTTATGTTTGTGCTGTTTGTGTTGGCTGCTCTGTTGGCGGGGGATGGAATGGGAAGGGGGAAATTTGCCTGCTCCCGTATAACCGCCCGGATACTTTAAACTTCCGGATCTTACGATCCGGGCGCGAGACGCGCCGAAGAGTCGACCGCATAGCATCTTGTGGCCGGTTTAAATGGCTTTGTTGGGGCATTTGGCAGAGTGGCGAAGGATGGCAGTGTTCATTTTAGTCCTGTTCAACCGCATTTGGCATTTAGTGACGTTTGAAGTGGGTGGGGAGGTGGGTGAGGAATTGGCTGGGCATTAATTGCCGAAGTTGGCGACCGATAACACACCGGCATTGATAAATGCTATTTGAATTTGTAGTGACTTTTTGGTGTGTTATCGGCTCGGGTATTTTTCTAATTGGCGTGGTATTTTTGGGTCATTAATGGCGTTGCCACTTGTCAGGTATTGGGGAATGGGTGATAGTTGGGAAAGAAGAAGAAGAGGGAAAGGTAAATATGCTAAAATAAATAACTAAAATTAATTAAATTACATTACAGCTAAGGACAATCTATCTACAATTACTACAAATAAGGACTACAAAACTACAGAGATATATACAAGGTAAAACAAACAATAATTACAATACATTTACACAACAATAAACATACTTAAATATCATTTATTTTTAACAGGAGGACAACTACAACAAAGCACCGGCCGGCATGGCAAACGCAATGCAGAACATTGCGCCGCATACCGGCCGGCTCTGTTGTCCCCCTGTGCAGGATTAGTGGCACCATCTGGGATCTTTGGTGGCGATGGCTGGACTTGGAGATGGCGTGCATCGTGGGCAAAGGTGTTCATTGACGAGCGGCTCTGGTCCGGCCGCCCACGTTGCATCTGTCGTTGGTTGGTGTTGGCTGCTGCACTCGAGTGGCACTGGTCCGGCCACCAAACTGCATTGTCGTTGTGCTGGCGTTGACATCGAAAAGTGATGCCAACGAATCATGATATTGGCCGCATCCAAGTGGCGAACTGGTCCGGCCACCAGGATACGTTGTCGTTTTTGTTGTTGTTGGCCGCATCCGAGTGGCTGCTGGTCCGGCCACCCAGGATGCGCTGTCAGTTGGATTGGCCTGGCCTCCTCGGCCACGTTCATCGTCGGTTTGTAATGGCGATTTGAGTGGCTGCTGGTCCGGCCACCCAGTTGAGGAGGTGTTTGCTTTGGCGTGTGATTTTAATTTGCTTATTTGCAGGTACTTGTCGGCGTTTGGATGTTGTTGCTGGCGACCCTTGTCTGATTTGTGTTGGCGTAAGAGACGTTTGCGGGTGAGTATTTGTGTTTATTGGCAGCCTCTCTCCTGATTCTCCTTCTTTTGCAGGATTTGCTGGCGTCCGGCGGCTCAACACCAGGCCATCCCGCCCTCACATAATTGGCATGAGAGACGGGTGTGACCCAGTGGAGCGGCAACAGGCGCCAGCATCTGTGTCGTCGTTGGAAATGGCAGCTGTTGGTTCGGATTGGCGTGACGTCACGGCCATGGTCAGGCGGCAGCGTCATCAGATGAGGCCTCCTTTTCCGTCTCCTTGGCAGAAAATTGATGATGTTGATGGCGAGGCAGCTTCTTGTTGGTCAGCTCTGTCTGGTGATTGGCAGGTAAGTGTGGATTTCATGTGTTTTGGCCGTTTTTCGTTGTTGTCCGTATTGACGTCTTTTTCCTTTGTTGCAGTGGCTGTCTCTGGATCGACGATTGGGCGCATTAACAGGCACCGCCCGATCGCATGCTTTCGCGTGCGCTGGCGATTTGGGCCCTCCACACTTGGCCCAGACCCTCCAGATCGTCAAATGGATGGTGGTCGGTCCATTCGTCATCATCTTCGTCGTCAATTGCTTCACATCGGATTCGGAGTCCGATATGGCTGCGGCGTCAAAGTGCGTATTTGGTGCTGGTGATGGCTGTGTGGATGCTGCTGCTGCTGTTGATGTCCGTAGTGGCGGCACTCCTCCCGTGCTCTCGTCCCTTGCCTGCAGCAGGTTTGTCAGTTTCGTTGTAATTGCTGCCAGCTTTTCTTCCAGCTCTCTAATTTTTCTGGCATATCTTTCTAGATTATGGGCACAGCTCCCATCGCACTGGGCGCCTGGCTGCTGCTGTAGCTGGGATTGGCGTGGCGTCGGGGCATCATTCGCGATCGGTTGCATCGGTTGGACCCTCTGGTGTTGGCGCCCCCTGGTCGATGGCTGGGGATGATGGTCGCCATACCGATGCTGCTGCCGATGCTGCCGATCCGGTTGGTGTTGGCGTTGCTGCTGCGGATTATGGAGTGGCTGTGGATGTGGCTGCTGCTGGCTACGTTGGATTGGCTGCTGTCGCTGTTGGATTGGCTGTGGCTGCTGATTGCGACGCTCCTCCTCCCTGGCGAGCCGCTGCCTGGCTGCCTTGTAGGCGCTGCAGCCCTTGTAGGCGCTGATGTGGGCGCCCTGGCAGTTGGCGCATTTGGGAGCGACGTTCCTCGGCTTGCTGCACTCCGTCGTCAGGTGTCCACCCGCGCATTTCATGCAGACAGCAGCTCGTCTACAATATGCGCGGGTGTGGCCAAACACCTGACATCGATGGCACTGGGCAGGGTCACGGGAGACTCCAAGTCTCTCAACCGTGACGGGCCTCCCACCCAGGCGTCGCAGCTTCAACACATCGAATTGACCACGGTCCGGTTTGGGGGCGATCTCAGCCTCGAAGAGGTTGTATTGGCGGCTGCGATCGAATCGATCAGTGATCGCCCGAGTAAACCGGACCGTGTACCCCTCGGCCTGCATGCAGTCCCGGAACCAGTCAGAGGGCGTGGAATGGGGGAGACCTCGGATGAGGATCCTCAATCCTCTGTCCTCCACAGGCTGATGCCCGAACTCGCCGTGCCGGATGTCATTGGCAATGGCAAGGGTGTGTGTATTGGGAGTGGCAGTAGTTGTGTTGGTGTTGGTTATGGCGATGGTGCTGGTGTGAGTGGCGGTGACGGTGTTGGTGTTTGTATTTGTGTTTTGTGTTTGCTGCCGCTGCTGGTGATGGCGGCCCCGTCGTCTGGCCTGCTTCCTCTCACCATCACCCTCATCGTCACTCCCACTGTCGATGAGGGCGCGGCGTCGTTTTGGTGTTGGTGGGATTGGTGGCATTTGTGCAGGCTGGGCATTGGCACGGATCGACCCGCTGCTCGAACTCGAACCAGGTTCGGCTCTCAACAGGTTCGATCCGGTCGTGTGTGTGTGTGTGTGCGTGGCGCCCCGTTGGCCCGCTCTTTCTCGTCGGCTTGCCGGCTCTCCTCTCTCTTCTCCCTCTCCCGTTACTCTCGAACTGTTTTGTGCGACTGTTTTGGCACTTACCTGCCAATCACCAGACAGAGCTGACCAACAAGAAGCTGCCTCGCCACCAACATTGACAATTTCCTGCCAAATGGGCGGAATATGAGGCCCCTTTCTGATGACGCTGCCACCGACCATCACAATGACGTCACGCCACTCCAAACAGACAGCAGCCATTCCAACGACGACGCAGATGCTGGCGCCTGTTGCCGCTCCACTGGGTCACACCCGTCTCTCATGCCAATTATGTGAGGGCGGGATGGCCTGGTGTTGAGCCGCCGGACGCCAGCAAATCCTGCAAAAGGAAGAAGAAAAAGGAGAATCATGAACGAGGCTGCCAATAAAAAACACAAATACTCACCTGCAAACGTCTCCTATGCCAACACAAACCAGACAAGGGTAGCCAGCAACAACATCCAAATCGACGACAGGCACCTGCAAATAAACACAAATTAAAAATCAAACGCCAAAACAAACACCTCCTCAACTGGGTGGCCGGACCAGCAGCCACTCAAAACGCCATTACAAATTGACGACGAACGTGGCCGAGGAGGCCAGGCCAATTCTACTGACAACGCATCCTGGGTGGCCGGACCAGCAGCCACTCGGATGCGGCCAACAATTAAAACCGACAACGTATCCTGGTGGCCGGAACAGTTCGCCACTTGGATGCGGCCAATACTACAATTTGTTGGCATCACACATCGATGCCAACGCCAACACACTGGACAATGCATCTTCGGGTGGCCGGACCAGTGCCACTCGGTCTGCTGCACCAAACCCACAGACAGATGCAACGTGGGCGGCCGGACCAGAGCCGCTCGCCATCAACAACACCATCATTGCCCACGATGCACGCCAATACACACATCCAGCCAATAAACAACACACAGGGGGACAACAGAGCCGGCCGGTATACAGCGTAATGTTCGCATTGCGTTTGTTATGCCCGCCGGTGCTCCGTTGTTGTTTGTCCTCCTGTTAGAAATAAAATAAATATAATTAATATGTTTATATGTTGTAAATGTATGTCAATTATCGTTTATTTTACCTTGTCTGCATCAATGTTCTTGTTGTAGATGTCAATCCTGTTGTTTCTGTAGATTTTGCATGTCCGTAGATAGTTTGTCCATAGTTTTAGTTACTAGCCTGTGATATTAGGAATAAGTTTTTGTAAATTAATGTAGTTTTCTCTGTAGTTAATTGTAAATTTTCGTAGTTTTCTAATTAGTTTTATCTTCTTCCCAACCTATTTGCCATTCCCATAATTCCCCTTGACACGTGGTATTACCACAAATACCACGCAAATACCAGACTTTGACCGATAACACACCAAAAAGCCATTTCAAACTTAAAATGCATTTCTCAATGACCAGTGTGTTATCGGTCGCAAATTCGGCAATTTACGCCCAGCCATTTCCTGAACCCACCCACCCCCACCCACTTCAATGCCACTAAATGCCAAATGCGGTTGTGCAGGAATAAAATGTACACTGCCAACCTTCGCCACTCTGCCAAATGCCCCAACAAAGCCATTTAAACCGCCCACAAGATGCTATGCGGTCGACTCCCCGCCAACAGAGCAGCCAACACTAACAGCACAAACTAAGACACTGGCCATTAACCAACGACAACACAGACAGCCACTAAAACAAACGGCCAATGCAAATTCTCCATTGCCTACTTATCGGTGCTGCTGCCCTCGGAACACTTTCATCTCACTCAATATTGGGGTGAGTGAAAGTGGAACCGGGGGTGAGAGCACCGGTAAATGACGATCGGCAATCGGGCCTTTCGAGTTGAGGGGGAGAGTATGGGAGTTGGCGGACATGTGAGAGTTCCACCATGAACCTCGTCCGCCACTCTCATCTCGTCCGCCCGCTCGAGAGGTCGCGATCGTCGGACGTTTGAAAACCGTGTCGTGTCGTGTCGCTTTTGATTGTTCTGTGCCGTGTCGCCATTGACGATTTTTCTGTGTTGCCCTGTTCTTTTTGTGGTGTCTGTTGTGTGCCGTGCCGTGCCGTGCCGCCCTTCCTCCACCACACCCATTACTATCTATGACAAGCTTTTGTTCCCGTCCACATCACAAACCAAAAAGAGATAACTGTGATAGACGAGAAAACAGAGAATAAAAGTGCCAATAAATACATTAAACACAAACACACACACAATTAAAAACAACAAACAGGCAGCAGATCGCCAACACACAAACCAACAGCCAGCCATGACCAGAGGAATGGCCAGACGAGGGTCGAACAGACGCCACAGCGACGGCGGCAGAGCGGCCCGCAGAGGCGCCCTAGCAGCAGCAGCAGCAGCAGCAGCAGCAGCCAACAACACAAACACCGCCAATAGCAGCAGCAGCATCAGAGCCCTCGGCGCAGGCGCCAACACCAACGCCCCAGCCAATGCAGAGCGCCGACGCCACAGCGACCCAGCGAGTGAGTACCCAGCCATTGCCATGGCCGATATATCCACGGCCATAGCCCGCCTCTCACGCTCTCGGACGCACAAAACAGTTCGAGAGTAACGGGAGAGGGAGAAGACGGAGGAGAGCCGGCAAGCCGACGAGAAAGAGCGGGCCAACGGGCCGCCACGTACACACACACGTGTGTACACACACACGACCGGATCGAACCTGTTGCGAGTCGAACCTGGTTCGAGTTCGAGCAGCGGGTCGATCCGTGCCAATGCCCAGCCTGCACAAATGCCACCAATCCCACCAACACCAAAACGACGCCGCGCCCTCATCGACAGTGGGAGTGACGATGAGGGTGAGGGTGAGAGGAAGCAGGCTAGACGACGGGGCCGCCATCACCAGCAGCGGCAGCAGCGGCCGCCAATTGGGAAGCCGAAGAAAAAAAGGCAGACAATGGAGGAGCTAGAGGCTATTGTCCAGGAGCAGCTGATGCAGCACGAGTTGAGGGAGCAACAGCAGAAGCAGCAGAAACGGACGGCAGATGCAGCCAACACCAACACAGTTGCCGATCCTGCCACTATGCCGCAATCTGCACAGCCAACACATGCCCCTGCCCCTGCCCCTGCCACTACTATAAATGCCAATAGCCAGACCCACAGCCATCACCAACATCGACAACATCCAATACATAGACAATTACCAGCCATTCACACAGACAATACCACAATTAACAATACAAATACAAATACCTGCCAATACAAACACCAACACCACCACCGCCATCACCATCACAAACACCCCTGCCACTACCACCGACGATGACATCCGGCACGGCGAATTCGGGCATCAGCCCAGCCAGGATCGTGGGTTGAGGATTCTCATCCGAGGACTCTCCACTCCACGCCGCCGGATTGGATTCGCAGCAGTATGCTGAACGAGGGGTTCACGGTTCGGTTTGTAAGGGTGATCACCGATCGATTCGATCGCAGCCGCCAATTCAACCTCTTTGAGGCTGAGATCGCCCCAAACCGGACCGTGGCCAATACGTGGTATTGAAGCTGCGACGCCTGGGTGGGAGGCCCGTCACGGTTGAGAGACTTGGAGTCTCCCGTGACCCCGCCCAGTGCCATCGATGTCAGGTGTTTGGCCACACCCGCGCATATTGTAGACGAGCTGCTGTCTGCATGAAATGCGCGGGTGGACATCTGACGACGGAGTACAGCAAGCCAAGGAACGTTGCTCCCAAGTGCGTCAACTGCCAGGGCGCCCACATCAGCGCCTACAAGGGCTGCAGCGCCTACAAGGCAGCCAGGCAGCGGCTCGTGGCCCACAGGGTCGCCAGGGATGAGGAGCGTCGCAATCAGCAGCCACAGCCAATCCAACAGCGACAACAGCCAATACAACGTAGCCAGCAGCAGCCACATCCACAGCCACTCCATAATCCGCAGCAGCAACGCCAACTCCAACCGGATCGGCAGCATCGGCAGCAGCATCGGTATGGCGACCATCATCCCCAGCCATCGACCAGGGGGCGCCAATACCGACGGGTCCAGCCGATCGCTGCGGCGCCTGTTAATGCGCCCAATCGTTGATCCAGAGACAGCCACTGCAACAAAGAAAAACCGTCAATTCACGACAACACGAAAGACGGCCAAAACACATGAAAATCACACGTACCTGCCAATCACCAGACAGAGCTGACCAACAAGAAGCTGCCTCGCCACCAAAATTGACAATTTCCTGCCAATTGGGCGGAAAAGGAGGCCTCTTTCTGATGACGCTGCCACCACACCATCACAATGACGTCACGCAAATACCTGCTCACAGCTGCCATTCCAAACGACGATGCAGATGCTGACGCCTGTTGCCGCTCCACTGGGTCGCACCCGTCTCTCATGCCATGTAGTGACGCTTGAACCAGCTACAAAAGTATTACTACAACAACAGAAAAAAAAGTAAAAGAACGGAAAAACAAAAAAACTAATCAAAAATTTTAAATCCAGGGAATATTGTAATTGCGTTTAGCGCCCCTATTGCTCGTGATCGGCGGTACTTTTTGGGCAGACGGTCGGACTCGGGAGAGAGCAGGCAGCGGTTATGTTAACTCGAGGGAAATGGTGGTTGGCACTTTCGCTGTTAGGAGGTTTCGTGGATGCAAGCCCAGCTACGGTCGCCCTTTTCGATTTTGGGCCCCACTTCAGAAGGTAGTGTTTTTGGTGGAAAGAGGGAAAAACAAAACTAAACCTCGCGCCAGTGCCGAATCAAAGAAAAACGAGGGGGAACGTTGTGAGTTTCTGCGGACACCGCAACTCTACGGTTATACCCGATACTAAGTCAGTATGGCTCTCCTCCGGCAGACGCCGCTAATATTAAACGACACGACAAAGAGTGCGTGCGAGAGAGACAGAAAATCAGTCTGAGCGTGACGTCGGGCGCTGCGTAGCCACTGAAAATTGATTTGTTCCTATTGGCTATAAAAATGATCTGATCTGATCCAGATTCAGCAATCTGATAGATATGGTCATTGTCTATGATTCTGCGTTTTTAGTTTTCTCGAATGTGCAATATTGTGGATGCAACAGATTTTCGCCCTTTGTGTGGGCGGAAGGGGGTGGGGCGAAATTTTGAGATACACGTTTTATAGTAAGATCTAACAGGAGTGCGGATACCAAATTTGGTTACTCTAGCCTTAATAGTCTATGAGATTTTTGAATATCCCCAGATTTTCGTCCTTTGCGGGGGCGGAAAGGGGTGTGGCGAAATTTTGAAACAAACTCGTCTCGGTCCGATATATTAGGAGTGTGGATACCAAATTTGGTTGCTCTAGCTTTTGTAGTCTCTGAGATCTAGGCGCTAATGTTTTACTCTAAGCAAAGCCGCCTATGCTACGTGTGTGTTAGAGAGGGACAGGGCGAGAAAAAATGAAATTGTTTTCTTGATGCTGGCTATAATAACGATACGATCCAATTCAGATTCCGCAGTATAAAGATATGGTCATTCTCTACAATTCTACGTTTTTGGTTTTCTCATATCTTTAAAATTGTGGATGCCACAGATTTTCGTCCTTTGTGGGGGCGGAAGTGGGCGGGGCGAAGTTTTGAAATATTTTTGTAGCAGTGACATATCACAGAAGTCTGGATCCAAAACATCGTTGCTCTAGCTCTTATAGTCTTTGAGCACTAGGCGCTGAAGGGGACGGACAGACGGACGGACGGACAGACAGACAGGGCTCAATCGACTCGGCTATTGATGCTGATCAAGAATATATATACTTTATGGGGTCGGAAACGATTCCTTCTGGACGTGACACACATCCACTTTTACCACAAATCTAATATACTCCAATACTCATTTTGAGTATCGGGTATAAAAAGAAAAAAAAGAGGAATCGTGTTGCTTTCCAATTATACCATAAAGAAATCGAAAAGAAATTTGCCACCCCATTAAGGGGGCGTTCCATTCTGACCCACGCCGGAGGCAAGGCATCCGAAAGTGGTCTCTTTTTTTTTTGTTTCGGACGGCCATATGCAAGTTAATATAACAAGAGTGCCAATCGCCACATAGCGGTAAGTTGGACATTGGGGCTTAGGTGTCGCTAAGTAGTGTTAAATGGAACATGGGTTTTATTCTATTACAGAATTAGCACTTTGTGCCAAGCAGATTTCCAAGGGAGAATAGCGGAAAAAGATAATTGGGATCGATGACCGAGCCGGCCACAGCCACAACCAGCTGGCCATAGAAAGGGAAGAGAAGAGACTGCGCTCCCGAAAAAAAGCACAAGAACCGATCGAATTCGCCGCTGGCGCAGAGAAGCACAAGGCAGAGAAGAGTCCGGCGCTCCAGCTGTGGATCCGACTCAGTGCATCAGCAGCATCGTCGGCGCCGGGAAGCTGCGAAACTAAAGCGGAATATCGAACATTTTTTTTTTGCCCCAATTTTTTTTTTGCGTAAATATCTTGCCCTCGGCCGACCTGGCTTAGTGAAAAAAAAATAGAGGGAATAAAAACCCAGATCAAAATTATACCCATGAGCAAGTAGGCAAAGTCTTAGTGAGTACGAATACAAATACCTTGCTCCACTTTCGGCAGTGCAGCGCCGTTAATTCAGTCTTGCTTTTCTTTTCCCTTAAACCGTAAGGGCTAGCCCTATGTGGAGCCCAAAGAAAAGAAAGGCATAAGGGAAAAGAAATACAATATCAATGCACAAAAGCAAAGAAAAAAAAGCAGTCCCCCGAAAGCCTCTGCGCGCCTTGTTCTTTCTCTTCTTTTCTCTTTTTGTTGTTGTGCTCTCCAATAAAATTACATTTACAGCAATTACAGCAAGCGGATCTTCTTCGACAAAAGCGCTTTTGGAGAAGGATGGCACGTAAGTGAAAGAATATTGCTTTACTCTAAATAAAATGCATACATGAGCGTGAGAGGAGAGTTATAGGAAAGAAGGAAGGGGAGAGGTAAAACAGTTGGGCAGATCCACATGCCGGAAGAGATAGCAAGAACAGTAACCGTGGGTTTTTTGTTGTTGGCATAAATGCTCTTTTAAATTTGTATGCCAGTTTAGCGGCTACCTCCTATATACATATACTGTTTATTTTATATTATATACATAATTAATTATTTTTTTTTGGTATTTTTCTATTTATTTATAATTCTTCTGTTTTTAATTATTATTAGTATTTGTTTAATTTCCAACCTGAAATATTATTGAATTCTGTTGTTCGCTAAATTAGTTTTGGAGTCAATTGGGAGTTTAAATAGAGTAGGGAAATGCCCCTGTGTGAAACAATAAATAAGTTTTAAAATTAAATCGATAGTGAACTAAATTATTTTAGGGCGCCATGCCGAGTGGATTATGGAAATGAAGTGAGTCTGGGGGTTTTAGGGATCATCGGCCACTACTATGGCTTTGCGGCCCAGATGGTCAAGGTAGGGTGGGCAAAACGCTGCTGCACCTACAGCTACTCAGCAGCGCAACCCGTACTTCAGCATGTTCTGTTTTCTTTGCAGAGCAACCTCTATGTGTGCATAGCTTGTCACTCTTGGTAATTTCTCTTCTGTATGTCCAGTCCGATCGATCACGTGTTAGGGAGGAAAACAGCACGCGAAATCAATATTATTATAGGTATCCAATGCGAGCAGGTAGCACAGTGGTAAATCCTCACCCCCCCCTTGCCGACGACAAATAGAAGCCGGAACCAGCGCGTGCTCCTCTGGTCGCTACAATAAGATAGCGTTATGATAGCGTATCGCTATACGTTGTATGCTACAGCCATTATGTGAGGGCGGGATGGCCTGGTGTTGAGCCGCCAGACGCCAGCAAATCCTGCAAAAGGAGAATCAGGAAAAAAAAGGCTGCCAATTAAAACACAAATACTCGCCTGCAAAAGTCTCTCACGCCATCACAAACCGGACAAAGGTCGCCAGCAACAACATCCAAACGCCGACAGTACCTGCAAATAAACATAAATTAAAAATCAAACGCCAAAAACAAACACCTCATCTGGATGGCCGGACCAGCAGCCATTTAAAACGCCATTAAAAACCGACGATGAACGTGGCCGAGGAGGCCAGGCAATCCACCTGACAACGCATCCTGGTGGCCGGACCAGCAGCCACTCGATGCGGCCAATAACTCGACTCGTTGGCATCAATCACACGATGCAATGCAACACAAGGACAATGCAGTTGGGTGGCCGGACCAGTGCCACTCGAGTGCAGCAGCCAACACCAACCAGCGACAGATGCAACGTGGGCGACCGGACCAGAGCCACTTGCCATCAACACCATCAATGCCCACGATGCACGCCATCTCCAAGTCCAGCCATCGCCACTAAAGATCTCAGGTGGTGCCACTAATCCTGCACAGGGGGACAACGGAGCCGGCCGGTATGCGGCGCAATGCTCTGCATTCCGTTTGCCATGCCGGCCGGTGCTTTGTTGTAGTTGTCCTCCTGTTAACAAAATAAATGATATTTAAGTATGTTTATTGTTGTGTAAATGTATTGTAATTATTGTTTGTTTTACCTTGTATATATCTCTGTAGTTTTGTAGTCCTTATTTGTAGTAATTGTAGATAGATTGTCCTTAGCTGTAATGTAATTTAATTAATTTTAGTTATTTATTTTAGCATAATTACCTTTCCCTCTTCTTCTTCTTTCCCAACTATCACCCATTCCACAATACCTGACAAGTGGCAGCGCCATTAATGACCCAAAAATACCACGCCAATTAGAAAAATACCCGGCCGATAACACACCAAAAAGTCACTACAAATTCAAATTGCCTTTCTCAATGCCCAGTGTGTTATCGGCCGCCAACTTCGGCAATTTATGCCCAGCCAATTCCTCCCCACCCCCACCCACTTCAAATGCACTAAATGCCAAATGCAGTTGAGCAGGACTAAAATGAACACTGCCATCCTACGCCACTCTGCAAAAGCCCCAACAAAGCCATTTAAACCGCCCACAAGATGCTAAGCGGTCGACTCTTCGGAGCGTCTCGCGCCCGGATCGTAAGATCCGGAAGTTGAAAGTATCCGGGCGGTTATACGGGAGCAGGCAAAATTCCCCTTCCATTCCATCCCCGAGAACAGAGCAGCCAATACACGGAGACAAAGAACACACAAGAACACTAGCCATTAACCAACAACAACACAGACAGCCACTAAAACAAACGGCCACTACAATCTTCCATTGCTACTTATCGGTGCTGCTGCCCTCGGACTACTTTCATCTCACTCAATATTGGGGTGAGTGAAATTGGAACGGGGGGTGAGAGCACCGGTAAATGACGATCGGCGATCGGGCCTTTCGAGTTGAGGGGGAGAGTATGAGAGTTGGCGGACATGTGAGAGTTCCACATGAACCTCGTCCGCCACTCTCATCTCGTCCACCCGCTCGAGAGGTCGCGATCGTCGGACGTGCCAAAACCGTTTCGTGTCTTTTTTCGTGTCGCCGTTTTCCGTTGTCTTGCTGTTGTGCTTTGTTTTCTTTTTTTGTGGTGTCTGTCGTGTGCCGTGCGTGCCGTGCCCCCGCTGACATGACAAAAAGTCCCTTCCTCCCCCGACTACCGCCACTACTACTATCGACAAGCTTTCTGCTCCCCAATAAATGTCATTAATTTTAAACGCCAAAAAATAACATTAACTTATAAAAACACAAACCTAACGAGAGACAAACTGTGTAAAGAGACAGAAAGTGCAATAAATACATTAAACACAAACACACACACACAAGAGACTTTTCAATAAGGGAAAACAACAAACAGACAGCAAATCGCCAATACACAAACTAACAACAACTATGACGAGAGGAATGGCCAGACGAGGGTCGAACAGACGCCACAGCGACGGCGGCAGAGCGGCCGCAGAGGCGCCCTAGCAGCAGCAGCAGCAGCCAACAACACCAACACCAACACCGCCAATAGCAGCAGTAGCAGCAGAGCCTCGGCGCAGACGCCAACACCAACGCCCCAGCCAGTGCAGAGCGCCGACGCCACAGCCATCCATCGAGTGAGTACCAGCCATTGCCAAGGCCGATTTATCCACGGCCACAGCCACTCCCCCTCGAGCCCATCACATCAGCAGCAACAGCAGCGCCAATACAAACTGCAAATCCGTAACCCCGCAAATCCAAAAATCCGCCAAACGCAAAGGGAAAGGCCGATAGGACGCCGCTCTCGCTGCGCTTTTCCCGCCTCTCAAGCTCTCGGACATACAAAACCGTTCGAGAGTAACGGGAGAGGGAGAAGACGGAGGAGAGCCGGCAAACCGAAGAGCAAGAGTGGAGCGCCAAAACGGCCAACGGGCCGCCACACACACACACGACCGGATCGAACCTGTTGCGGAGTCGAACTTGGTTCGAGCTCGAGCAGCGGGTCGATCCGTGCCAATGCCCAGCCTGCACAAATGCACCAATCCCACCAACACCAAAACGACGCCGCGCCTCTTCGACATGAGTGACGATGAGGGTGATGGTGAGAGGAAGCAGGCCAGACGACGGGGCCGCCATCACCAGCAGCGGCAGCAAACACAAAACACAAATACAAACACCAACACCGTCACCGCCACTCACACCAGCACCATCGCCATAACAACACCAAACAACTACTGCACTCCCAATACACACACCCTTGCCATTGCCAATGACATCCGGCACGGCGAGTTCGGGCATCAGCCTGTGGAGGACAGAGGATTGAGGATCCTCATCCGAGGTCTTCCCATTCCACGCCCTCTGACTGGTTCGGGACTGGCATGCAGGCCGAGGGGTACACGGTCCGGTATACTCGCGCGATCACGATCGATTCGATCGCAGCCGTCAATTCAACCTCTTTGAGGCTGAGATCGCCCCCAAACCGGACCGTGGCAATACGAGGTATTGAAGCTGCGACGCCTGGGTGGGAGGCCCGTCACGGTTGAGAGACTTGGAGTCTCCCGTGACCTGCCCAGTGCCATCGATGTCAGGTGTTTGGCCACACCCGCGCATACTGTAGACGAGCTGCTGTCTGCATGAAATGCGCGGGTGGACACCTGACGACGGAGTGCAGCAAGCCGAGGAACGTCGCTCCCAAATGCGCCAACTGCCAGGGCGCCCACATCAGCGCCTACAAGGGCTGCAGCGCCTACAAGGCAGCCAAGCAGCGGCTCCTGGCCCACAGGGTCGCTGTCCAGGAGCATCGACGGCAAGCAGCAGCTATAATGTTACGGCTACGGGCTGGTTAAATCTTGTTGGCAATGCAGCCTCAGCAGGAAAGGGAATCGGGGTTAGTGCACTAAACTGCGCTCTGGGCTCAGCTCCCCGGATGGGGTCGGGGTCTTTCCTATCCCTATACTTCCTGGTTCTCGCATATTATAAAAATTTAAGTGCACTGACACAGAATCTACTTTGATCAAAACAAAAAAAAAACAAATGTAATCAATCCCGGTCGGCATAGATGGCAAGAAGGAATCCGGTAGTCGCGTATTTAATTTAGTGATCCTAGGTGAAGGAGATCACTAGTTCCTCTATACCCTCCCTACCTTCGGCAATGCGTGGAACGATGTTGGCATGGCCCTAACGTAACTACCGCGCATTATTACACTCGATGCATCATTGGCATTATGTACTTAGACAGAATGGTTGTTATTTATTCCAAATTCATGTCAATTCAAAATAGTTCGATTAATCAAGATTCAAAAGATTCATATATAACAAAAGGTTCATTAACTTAAGATATAAAATACAATTCATAGCAAACTGAGCCTTTTTACTCACGAAGGTCACATTCCATTCAATACGAAACTAATGATCATTACCAAATTCAAACACTTTCCTTGACGAGCTCGTTGGGCCAATGAACTGCTTCGGTAGCTGTGGAACAATATTAATTATATAAAATAGTAAAGAATTAAAGAATGATATTTTGGCCGACATTGCCAGAGTGAATCAAGGCTTAACATTGAGTGGATTAGGAAAGGACTTAAGACATATGATAAAGAAATTAATTCTATAGGAAAGATATTCCTTAATATAACTGTATATGTTTATATGATTTAACATTTAAAGTCAAATTTAATTGAAGTGCAAACACAAGAATGCAAGCAAAGGAAAAGAGAATGTCGATGATCAAATTAATGCACGTTTATATGTGTGTGCATACGCACGCATAGGTCCGAATTCTCTTCGAACGAAAGCTCGCTCTTGGCGTGTGAGCTATCACGCTTTCCCTTTCATTACGCTGCACCGCTGCTATACCCTGCTATTTCGCGGTATGTTCGTACTCACGAATCGATGATCACATGTTGTCCACGACACAGGTCACCCTAGATTCCGATTCCTGATCTTGTATTCACATCTTCTGCACAATTTTAGCTGACATAAATTTCCAGTTTAATTCCTAGGCGTTGTCGATTCCGCATCAAGGATGTTGAGTTGCATCTCGCAAGATACGCTAAGAGGCATTCAAAAGTCGATACAGATCGTCCGTACAACGGAAACGCTGGTAATTCGAAGCGGCCAAAAATAAGACACTGGAGGTTGCGTGGGGGGGTTAGGCGTGAGAGCGCCAAAGCACGGCAGACCTCCAGTGACCAAGAGATTCTGTAATAGATTCGGAATTCAGTGAATGTACCAAAACCTGCTTTACTCTATAATCACCTTCTTTTTCTCCACGTAGCACTTTGCACTTTCAACACACACAATACAGCTTGATCTTGCTTTTTAGTCGATTCTCCGCCGACTTGCAGTTATGTAATTTGGGTATGTATTATGTAATACAGGGACACGTGAGCTTCCACTAGAGTTTGGCACTATTGGCACAGCAACCGAAGTGGTTTGGGAGAAAAATGGAATTGATCCGCGTGTTCACCGTCGCTGTCGGCTTAAGCGGCATAGACGAGCTTTAACGGGACCTTCATGGAATTCGTCTCGAGAGACGAAAAAGAACATTCGAGCAATTAAAGCTCCATATTCGAAGTAGCCTGTTTTTAAAGCCTTGGTGTTCGAACTAATCAAGTTGGCGCGTGATTTGAATCTTCTTTATATCTGGGAAATTATTAGGGAATTTAATCTGGGTTGCTTCACTGGCCACTACACTCTCCACCACCAGATTATGTCCCGGAGTGATCGACAGGGATCGTAATCGAAAGGAAAAGAAGGACAGTGAATTAGCGGTTTGAATATCCTTTACGTGGTATAACTCCCATTTTCTTTCCTTTCTCGTTCGATAATTCGTAATAAACAGGACTTAGCTTTTTCGTTACTGTTGCTGTACAAACCTCTGCGCCAATTTATGGCTGAATTGTTTAGACGCGTTGCTTTGGGAGAAATTGCGAACGTAAACCTGATCTCCGACGTTGAATTGTATGTTTCTACTCCTCAAATTGTATACCCTCGCGTTGGTTGCATGAGCCTTTGCATTGTTGACCTTTGCTGCATACCTTGCCAACTGCAGAGCATCGGGGTAATTAACTCTAGAATCATCTGATAGCAAGTTAAGTTTCCAGAGCAATTCGTAATCCTTGCCATTCAAAATCATGTTTTGCCCAAACGTAAGGAAGTAAGGAGAATATCCGGTGGTTGTATGTAGACTGGATCGAATAGCACCGTTAATCTCATTCAGTCGTTGATCCCAGGTAGTGTGATCTTTCCCCACGTACGCACGGATCGCCGCCAAAACCGATCGGTTTAAGCGCTCGCTTGCATTCGCTTGAGGCGAATAAAAAGCGGTACAAATATGTTTAATTGAAAATCGAGTTAGAAAAGCCTCAAAGAATCCTGATCGAAATTGAGAACCATTGTCCGTTAAGATGGATTCCGGCACTCCAAACGTAAAGAAAATGGAATTTTCTAAGTACTCGCAAATCTTTCCGGAAGTGAATCGTTTCAATGGACAGAGGAAATGGAATTTTGTACAATGATCCACGATTATTAATAATCCGATATTCCCTGCCTTTGAACGAAGGTATGGACCTAACAGATCCATGTAGAGTCGTTGAAACGGTCTCTCTGATTGCATTGGCTTTCCCAATGGTGGTCGTAATACTATATTGGGACTTTTGGTCTGTTTACAAATGACACAATTATTCACATACTCTCGGATTTGAACCAACATCTTGGGCAGAACAGGTATCTCTTAAGTTTTTCAACGGTTTTACCCATCCCGCCATGTGATGTGCTAGGAGAATCATGGGCTTGTTTGATAACACTACTGACTAGGCCAGAGGGTACCCATAATTTCCACGACTGGTGGTCAGATTCAGAATCTCCAATCGAAGCTTCGGTGCGTTTGTATACATAGCCATCTGTTATTTTTAAATCTGGAAGTTTCTCTTGGTTCTGCTGAATGCGTTCAATTAAATCCAGATATTCCAACGAAGTGAAATGCTCGGACTCTAAATCGATGATCGGCCCTAGATCTATAAACTCATCTACTGACGATTCATTTGCCTTGACAGAGTGTCAGCAATAACATTTGTGAACCCTTCCGGTGTTCAATGCGAAAATCAAAACCCTGTAACTGTATAGCCCATTCGCGGTGCCTTCCAGACAAATCCTTTTGTCGCATCAACCACTGCAATGCTGCATGGTCGGTTATTACTAAGAATTCCTGGCCTTCTATGTAAGCTCGAAATTTCTTAATTCCCTTAATAACTGCCTAGACATTCTAGTTCTGTAACGGAATAATTCCGTTGAGCTTTGGATAACTTACCGACATTATCCAATTGCGCATTTCGAAGCCTTCTTTATTCTCTTGAGCTAGGACGCACCCGAGACCAAAAGAACTAGCATCACACAATAAGATGAATTTCTTAGAAAAATCAGGAGTTCTGAGGATTGGAGCTAATGTTTAATCTTCGTTTCAATTCTTCAAAAAGCATTGGTTGCGGTTTCATTCCATATTAAGGAAGTATTCTGTTTCTTAAGCATCTCGGTCAAACAGGAATGGTGAAATTGGATGTGACACGGTGTCGTGGCAAACAATGATCTTTTCCAAGTTAATCGTGGCAAATGCGACAATAGCCATGCTGATTTAATGCAGTTTCAAAGCTATTACTTTACTGGCCATATTTCCTCTTAATTTTTTTTATTTTTTTTTTTTCAATCAGCTAAATATGTGTAACTCCTCTCTTCTGCCTCTATGATTATGAATAAAATGGATATTAAAGGTTCCTATTAGACTATGTCTGATACTCGTCGGAACTCAAAGTTTCTCTAAGACCCGCCATTCCAAGTACCGAACAAGTCATGTTCCTATAAAGTTGAAAGTGGTCGTGCGTCTGGTTGGGTCGATCAATACAAAATCCTGAATTGCAATCGCAAATTCCACAGCTCAGATACACGGCACTAACATCTTTATTCTATTAAAATATTTTCTTCAGACATCTATACAGTTCACGCCGTCATTTCTTGGTAGACCAATCCCTACTCAGTCGAATTGAAATCTCCATTCCAAAAGCTGACTACACGTCTACACGATATACCGAATTTTCTAATTAACAGGCTAATGGATGTATTAACACAGCTTAACCGTGAAGCACGAAGGTTACTCCAACCGTTCGGAATTATCCTCATCTGGAAATAATCGTATCTTTTCTACACTTTTCCGATTATAACACGTCGTTTCGTCTTCGGCCCCACGTTGGGCGCCATTTTATAATGTTACGGCTACGGGCTGGTTAAATCTTGTTGGCAATGCAGCCTCAGCAGGAAAGGGAATCGGGGTTAGTGCACTATACTGCGCTCTGGGCTCAGCTCGCCGGATGGGGTCGGGGTCTTTCCTATCCCTATACTTCCTGGTTCTCGCCATATTATAAAAATTTAACTAAAGCTCGCTCTTGGCGTGTGAGCTATCACGCTCTCCCTTTCATTACGCTGCACCGCTGCTATACCCTGCTATTTCGCGGTATGTTCGTACTCACGAATCGATGATCACATGTTGTCCACGACACAGGTCACCCTAGATTCCGATTCCTGATCTTGTATTCACATCTTCTGCACAATTTTAGCTGACATAAATTTCCACTTTAATTCCTAGGCGTTGTCGATTCCGCATCAAGGATGTTGAGTTGCATCTCGCAAGATACGCGTAGAGGGCATTCAAAAGTCGATACAGATCGTCCGTACAACGGAAACGCTGGTAATTCGAAGCGGCCAAAAATAAGACACTGGAGGTTGCGGGGGGGTTAGGCGTGAGAGCGCCAAAGCACGGCAGACCTCCAGTGACCAAGAGATTCTGTAATAGATTCGGAATTCAGTGAATGTACCAAACCTGCTTTCTTCTATAATCACCTTCTTTTTCTCTACGTAGCACTTTGCACTTTCACCACACAATACAGCTTGATCTAGCTTTTTAGTCGATTCTCCGCCGACTTGCAGTTATGTAATTTGGTATGTATTATGTAATACAGGGACACGTGAACTTCCACTAGAGTTTGGCACTATTGGCATAGGCACAACCGAAGTGGTTTGGGAGAAAAATGGAATTGATCCGCGTGTTCACCGTCGCTGTCGGCTTAAGCGGCATAGACGAGCTTTAACGGGACCCTTCCATGGAATTCGGTCTCGAGAGACGAACAAGAACATTCGAGCAATTAAAGCTCCATATTCGAAGTAGCTGTTTTTAAAGCCTTGGTGTTCGAACTAATCAAGTTGGCGCGTGATTTGAATCTGCTTTATATCTGGGAAATTATTAGGGAATTTAATCTGGGTTTGCTTCACTGGCCACTACACAGCAGCCTCAGCCACTACGGCAACAGCCACAGCCAATGCAGCAGCCAATACAGCAGCAACAGCCAGCACATCGTCTCCAGCAGCCATCACAACGTCACCAGCAGCCACTACAGCGACAGTTGCAGCAGCAGCCACCCACACAGCCACTCCACCCACAGCCGCAGCAGCAACGCCAACGCGGTCCGGGTCGGCAGCATCGACAACAGCTACAGCATCGCGACCAGCATCCCCAGCGAGGGGCGCCAATACCAGAGGGTCCAGCCGATGCAGCCGATCCCAAATCGTGCTCCGGAGCCACGCCAACCCCAGCTACAGCAGCAGCCAGGCGCCCAGTGCGATGGGAGCTGTGCCCATATCCTGAAAAGAGATGCCAGAAGAATTAGAGAGCTGCAAGAAAAACTGGCAGCAATTTCAACAAAACTGACAAACCTGCTGCAGGCAAGGGACGAGAGCACGGGAGGAGTGCCGCCACAACGGACAACAACAGCAGCAGCAGCACCCACACAGCCATCACCGCGACCAGCACCAAATACGCACCATGACGCCGCAGCCATATCGGACTCCGAATCCGATATGGACTGCGAAGCAATTGACGACGAAGATGACGACGAATGGACCGACCACGATCCATTCGACGAGCTGGAGGGTCTGGGCCAAGTGTGGAGGGCCCAAATCGCCAGCGCACTCGAAAGCATGCGATCGGGCGGCGCCCATTGATGTGCCCAATCGTCGATCCAGAGGCCAGCCACTGCAACAAAGAAAAAGACGTCAATACGGACAACAAAGAAAGACTGTCAAACACACACAAAATCCACACTTACCTGCCAATCACCAGACAGCTGACCAACAAGAAGCTGCCTCGCCACCAACATTGACAATTTCCTGCCAATTGGGCGGAAAAGGAGGCCTCTTTCTGATGACGCTGCCACCACACCATCACAATGACGTCACGCAAATACCTGCTCACAGCTGCCATTCCAAACGACGACGCAGATGCTGGCGCCTGTTGCCGCTCCACTGGTCACACCCGTCATGCCAATTATGTGAGGGCGGGATGGCCTGGTGTTGAGCCGCCGGACGCCAGCAAATCCTGCAAAAGGAAGAAGAAAAAGGAGAATCATGAACGAGGCTGCCAATAAAAACACAAATACTCACCTGCAAACGTCTCCTATGCCA